>NC_135964.1:26179856-26483606 GCF_053455715.1 Rhinoraja longicauda | reverse complement strand
CTGGCCAAGGTTATTACGGATCTCTTACAGGCCTGCCGACCTTCACCACCAGCCGGGCTGAAAAGCCTCCTCCGGCCGTGACCAATGACTCTAACAATCCTTGCATTTACCCCTGGCCACCTCAGTGTCAGAGACCCGGGTTCAATCCTGACCTCGGGTTCTGTCTGTCTGGAGTTTGCACGTTCTCCCTCGACCAAGTGGGTTTCCTCCCACATCCCAAAGACGAGTGGGGTTTGTAGGTTAATTGGCTCTCTGTAAATTGCCCCTAGTGCATTGGCAGTGGATAAGAAAGTGAGATATTCGGGATTCCTCCCACATCCCAAAGACGAGTGGGGTTTGTAGGTTAATTGGCTCTCTGTAAATTGCCCCTAGTGCATTGGCAGTGGATAAGAAAGTGAGATAACATGGAACCAGTGTGAATGTGTGATTGATACAATACAATACAATACAATATATCTTTATTGTCATTGTACCCAGGGGTACAACGAGATTGGGAATGCGCCTCCCATACGATGCAATAATTTAAGTAATTAACAGCAACCCAACGAAACGAAACAATTGTAACAATTTTTAGACAGGGTAAAGTGCAAGTTGATCTATGCGTTGTGGCCATCCGGCTCAGCAGGACCGGTTCATAGCAGCTATGGCCCTGGGGATGAAGCTGTTCCTGAGTCTGGAGGTGCGGGCGTAGAAGGCCTTGTATCGTCTGCCCGATGGAAGGAGTTCGAACAGACTGTTGCAGGGGTGTGAAGAGTCTTTGTGGATGCTGGTGGCTTTTCTGAGGCATCGTGTGTTGTAGATGCCCTCCAAGTCTGGTAGCTGTGTTCCGATGGCCCTCTGAGCTCTATGGACTACCCGCTGTAGAGCTTTCCTTTCTGCCTCCGTGCAGCTGAGGTACCACACAGGGATGCCATGCGTTAGGATGCTCTCTATGGTGCAGCGGTAGAAGGTCGTCAGCAGCTGTTGGGGTAGACCAGACTTTTTCAGTGTTCTTAAGTAGAACAGTCTTTGTTGTGCCTTCTTGACCAGCGCAGCAGTGTTATTGGACCATGTTAGGTCCTCCGAAATGTGAGTGCCCAGAAACGAAGCTGGACACTCTCTCCACACTGTCCCCGTTGATAGAGATCGGGGCATATTCCCCGTTATGTGACCTACGGAAGTTGATGATCAGCTCCTTGGTCTTGGTGATATTTAGGGACAGGTTGTTATCCGAGCACCAGTCCGCCAGGTTCTGCACCTCCGCTCTATAATTTGTTTCATCCCCGTTGGTGATAAGCCCGATCACCGTTGTGATTGATGGTTGGCATGGACTCTTCATACCTGAAATGTCTAATATCTGATCAAAGTTCCACTTTGTGTATCCCAGGTATATGTTGCAGTAGATCATTGATCCCATTAGGGCTTTGGTTGAGCTCATTTAACACAAGTGATATATTGAATCCAGTACATTTCATGCACTGAGAAAATAGTGCTGGGGGAGCTCTTGTGGGTTAGGCATCATCTATGGAGGGAATGGGCAGACTGAAGAGGGGATCTGACCTTAAACTTTGCTGGTCCACTCCCTTCACAGATGCTGCCTGACCTGCTGAATTTCTCCAGCACGTTTGCGTTTTATTGAAGGCTCCAGCATCTGCAGTTTCTTGCGTCAGCATTCCTGAGCTGCATAGTTTGAGGCACACGACAACTTAGCAAATAAAAGTACAGATAAAGTACTAAATTTGTTCATCCAAATGTAAAAGTCTGAAGAAGCGTTCGGTCCCAAAACGTTTCCTATTCTTTGTCTCCTGAGATGCTGCTTGACCTGCTGAGATACACCAGCATTTTGTGTCTATCTTCTGTTTAAAAACTTTTTTTCCATTTTAATCTTTCTTCAGAAAAGGGACGAAATCGTATCCTGCTGATTATAGCTGTAATTGTGATCATAATCGTTGTAGCCATTTTAGTGGTATTTGTGGTACGTAAATGTAAGTATTCACCTTCTCTGCTTTCTTAATAACTGAATGTTGAATGTAATACGGACAGATTTTTGAGACTGTACCAGTGAAAGCACCTTGACTCCTCCAATCTAACAACTATGGTTTGTTGAAACCATCAGAAATGCCTCATTCTACTTTAGATAGATATGAGATATAGCAGGGAGCAGGCCCTTCGGCCCATTGGGTCCATGACATCCATCGACCACCCATTTTCAACTCATCCCATTTTATTCTCCCCACAATCTCAATACCTCCGCATATCTTTGATCACTTACCTGCACAATAGGGGCAATTTACGGTGGCCGATTAACCTTGCAACCCACAAGTCTTTGGGATGTGGGAGGAAACCCACACATTCATAGGGAGAACGTGCAAACTCCGCCCAGTCAGTAGCCATGGTCGGAATCGAACCGGGGTCGCTGGAGCTGTGAGACAGCAGCGCTACCCTAGCAATTTGTTAACTGCTACTCAATCAAATCTCATTCCATCCTCGTCTGCCTCCCCAATTTACATAGGTAGGAGCTAAAAAAATAAAATTGATGGTGTCCTTGGAAATACCGATAGGTTTAGACAAGATAGAGAGCAGAACCTACTTTGGCCCCTCGTTTTATTCTTGCCTTTTGTCACCTCCAGTTTATTCCCTTGTCCCCACTTCTACGTGCAATCTGAAGAAAGGTTTCAAACGGCACCTATTCATTTTCTCCAGAGAAGGTGCCTGACCTGCTGAGTTACTCCAGCATTTTGTGTCTATCTTCACAATATGACAAATGTGGTCTGACCAGTACCTTATAAAGCCTCTGCATTCAATGCAATGAATTATTAAAATACAGGATCTGTGTGCCTGTGGCACATTACAATAGCCAGGATGATGAACAAGCTTCATACAGAATTTGTCAGTCAGAAATTGCTCTCGGTACCAATAATTTTCCAATTGCAATGCTTGCAATAGATTTGTTTCCATTTTTTTTAAAGGCATTGCTAACAAACTACCTTGCGGAGAATTTCCAAAGCGTGAATCTTCACAAGGTAACACAGCACAGCTGAATCCTAGTAGAAACATGGAAGACTGGGAGGTTTAGATTTATTCTGTAGGAAATCTGAAGGGTCTCGACCTGAAACGTCACCCATTCCTTCTCTCCAGAGATGCTGTCTGTCCTGCTGAGTTACTCCAGCTTTTTGTGTCTATCTTCGGTTTAGATTTATTACTCGTGGCAGAGTCTAGGACTGGAGGCCATAGCCTTAGAATAAAAAGACGTACCATTAGAAAGGTGATAAGAAGGAATTTATTTTGTCAGAGGGTGGTGAATCTGTGGAATTCATTGCCACAGAAGGCTGTGGAGGCAGTCAATGGATATTTTTAAGGCAGAAATGGATAGGTTCTTGATTAACATGAGTGATTGGGAGAACGCTGGAGAATGAGGTTGAGAGAGAAAGATAGATGAGCCATGGCGGAGTGAACCTGATGGGCCAATTTTGCTCCGATAACATTTGAACTGTTATTGTCATGTGTACTGCGGTGCAGTGAAAAGCTTTGTTTTACATGCTATCCAAACAGATCGGATATGCCTGACAAAGATACAATCAGTTCAAGCTCAAGTACAATAGGTAGAGCGAAGGGGAAGGTAGAGTGCAGAATATAGTTTTCAGCATTGACGCGCACCACTTCCATAGACAAAGTCCAATGTCCGCAATGGGGTACAGGTGAATCAGACAACACCCTAGCTTATGCAAAGGCCGTTCAGAAGCCTGATGTGGGGAAGTAGCTGTTCCTAAGTGTGGCGGTGTGTGCTTTCAAGCTTCTGTACCTAAGATGTAAAACATTTGGCCATTCAAGCCTGCACTGTCTATTAATGCTCTATGTCAATGTCATATTCCTGCTCTCTCCCTGTACCTCAAAGGCTTGTGAATCCGAAAATCTTTCTCATCTACTAGTTTACCATAGAACAGTAGAATATAGGAATAGCCTTTTTTTTTACACAGTGGTGGGTACCTGGTGTTAGTGGTGGAGGCAGATACGATAGTTATGTTTAAGAGGCTTTTAGACAGGCACATGGATATGTTGAGAATATGGATCACGTGCAGGAAGAGATTAGTTTAACCTGGCATCGTGTTTGGCATAGACATTGTGGGCCAAAAGGCCTGTTTCTGTACCTTTGTTGGACCTTCAGACTTTAGAGGTATTGCTTGGAAACAGGCCCTTTGGCCTAACGAGTCTGCACCGACAAGCAATCATCCCCGTATACTAGCACTACCCTACACTCTAGAGACAATTTTACAATTTTTACCAAAACCAATTAACCTACAAACCCACACATCTTTGGAGTGTAGGAGAAAACTGGAGCAGCCGGTGAAAACCCACGTGATCACAGTTAGAACGTACAACCTCCATGCCGACAGCACCCATAGTCAGAATGGAAACCGGTTGTCTGGCATTGTGAGACAGCAACTTTATCACTGCGCCACTGTGTTGACCTCTTGTACTGAAAGCCCGCTTAGCATTTGTCACGGTAACTTGTCATGGTCTTAAGGTTCCCTACCCAAAATCTAACTATTCCCTCCACGGATGCTGCCTCACATGCTGAGTCCTCCAGCACTTTGTATTTCGCTCCAAGATCCAGCATCTGCAGTTCCTTGTGTCCAACCATAAATCTGTTGGAAGAACACAGCAAGTTGAGCAGCAATGGGGGGAAATGAATAATCCAACAAAACACCTCAATCACTTTTAGTTTGAAACCAAATTCTAAACTGCTCCCAGCCCTCACACTTGCTATTTTTCTGACAACTTTGTAATTCTTATTGGATCCAATACTGTACACAATTGCTTTTTTGGTTATAATCGTAAATATTCTTTGCAATTCTTCCACTTGTGACATTAATTGTTGCACTTTTATTCCTGTAGAAGATGGAGAAGCCAAACCTGAATCAGCACGTGAGTAAATGTTGCAATCCTTAGTAACTTGTTATAATCATTAATATTCTATACTTCCCGACCTCTTTTCCTTTTTATAATTTGGGTTTTTTATCAATTGTTTTCTTGCAGAAGACAGAGAAGAGAGCAAGCTTGTAGTAGCAGGTGAGTTTGTCACAATCCTTGTACCTGAAGGTAGACACAAATTGCTGGAGTAACTCAACGGGTTGGGCAGTATCTCTGGAGAAAAGGAGCATGTGACGTTTTGGGTCAGAACCCTTCCTCAGACTTGAAGATAGAGAAAGCCAGAACAAAACAGGGCCGGCCGGCAACAGATGACCTCAGGAAGGGTTGAGTCCATAATGGCCTATTGTTGGCTGGGGAAGATGTGCCAACGACAAGGATACAACGACAACGACAGCAGAACTAGTAGAATGACTTGGAGGGGGGGGGGGGGGCGGACGAAGAATGCCAGAGTTACTTGAAATTAGAGATATCAATGCTGTAATGTGGTTTGTAAGCTGCACGAGCAAAATAAGAGGTGCTGTTCCTCCAAATTGTACATGACCTCACTGACAATGGAGGCCCAGAACAGAAAGGTCAGTACGAGAATGGGAAGGGGAGTTAAAATGTTTGGCAACCGGGAGATTGTGTAGGCCTTAGTGCCTGCAGTTGTAATAGTCCTACTGCAAGGAAACAGGCCTTTCAGCCCAACTTATCCATGCCGACTAAGGTGTCTTCCTAGGTTAGTCCCATTTATCTGCATTTGGTCCACATCCCGCTATCTTATCCATGTACCTGTCCAAATGTCTTTTAAATGCTGTTATTGTACCCGTCTCAAAAACCCTGTGGTAGTTCATAGAATCAAGGAACTGCAGATACTAGTTTACATAAAAGGACACAAAGTGCTGGGGTAACTCAGAGGTTCAGGCAGCATCTCTGGAGAATATGGGTGGTGACCCCAAATGTCACCTACCAAGTTCTCCAGAGGTGCTGCCTGAGCCTCTTGAGTTACCCCAGCACTTTGTGTCCTCTGGCAGCTCATTCCATATCCCCACAACTCAAAGACCAATTCAATCTTTCCCATCTGACCTTAAACCCAAGTCCTCTGGTTTTTGTAAATTGTCCTTAGTGTGTAGGATACTGCTAGTGTATGGGTGATCGCTGGTCAGCACAAAATGGGTGGGTCGAAGGGCCTGTTTCCACACTGTGTCTCTAAAGTCTAAAGTGAAGTGTTTGGTTGTCATATGTACGGCCACAAAACAATGAAAACAAAGAACTGCAGATGCTGGGTTATTCACCCCGCCAACCCTTCTGAATTTGGCGGAAAGTTTCCGCTTTCTTATTTCATTTCCGCCATTCCGATTTCGCCTCACGTTTTTCCGCAAAACAGTCGGTAATTGCAATTTGTCAATTCGGCCGCTAGGGGTTCTGCGAGAAATCCCCGCCCTGGAAGTCTCCCTGAAAACACGGCACCTAGGCTGGGCAAGGCAGCCAATCTCGACCTCATCGGGACTTCCACGGCCGATCGGTGGGTTGAATTTGCAACCTGTGGCCGTGTCTGGAACTCCAGCCCAGCTGGAGCCAGCACATCTATCCCCATAGCCGACTTCCTTGGCTGGCTGGATAAACCAGCAAAGCTCTGGAACCAAGAGTGCCAGAAAATCAATGATGGAACTGTAATGAGTAAATATTAAATTTCAGTGCAAAATTATATAACTAAATTAATTAAAATAATAAAAATGTTTAGTATACAGTGACATGTTCACATTATTTTGTAATGTCCGTTTTTACTTTGAAATGCACTGAGGCTTGAAACTGGTCATTTTGTGTGTAAATTTTCCATTTTTTGACCCCCGCTGTACGCCTCGCTCAAGCGCTCGGCTCTTTCTCTTTTTTCGACTGCACTCACGTGCCTGAAAAGTATTATCATAGGGAATATATTTAGCGACGTCTATATGGTGCCAGTGTGAAACGGCCTTTAGTGGTCAGTGGACAGGAGCTGTATGTGACAATTTTTTATGTAGGGGTTCCCTGAGACATAAAAATTATTTCAAGAGTTCCGCAAGGGTAAAAAGGTTCAGAAACGCTGTGCCAGATGGTATAGGAGTGATCAAAATTACCAACTGTTTTCGGATGGTCAATATTGATGCGTTGTATTGCGATCCTTGTTAGCATGGTCACAGACTCACGCTATGAAATCCTTCCGTATGCTTAGTCGAGTCACATATATCGACTCTTTAATTCATAACTTAGTCATACATTTAATGACCATTGATCTTTTATTCAATACCAAGAGAATTGGGATGCGTAAGGAAAAAGCAAAATAGAAAAAACAAAACAGAACAATTTTTTTCTTTGTGTTGCAAAAAGTATCTCTGTTCAATAACCTTTCTATAAATAGCAGGATATACTCATGATAGGCCTGACATTGTACATGATGTCCAGGAACTACAGACTGTTGGAAATAATAGTCGTTTTTCACACATGAATGTAGCGCAAAGCGTATGCCCATTTGGCGTGCATACTTTTTTTTGCTGAAAAGTTGCATTACACGCCATATTATGAATATCGATGTCAAATTCTGAATTTTGGACATCAAAATTATGAATTTGTAAAATCAAATGTTGGGAGGTCTGGTTATCCCAAAAATAGAAACAAAGTGCTGGAGTAACTTAGCAGGTCATGCAGCATCTCTGGAGAAAAAGGATGGGTGACGTTTCGGGTCGGAAACTTTTTTCACACTTGCTTGCTGCAGCTTTCAGGTCCATTAACGCAGTGATACACAGATATGATAATCAGTAGTACAATAAATTAATAACATTACTAACAGTAAATTAATACTAGGTAACTGACTTCCTAATTTTTTTTAACATTATAAAAATTTCCTTCATGTAGAAAACGGAGAAGAAACAAAGCCACAGCCATCAGGTGAGTATGTAGGTAACTGCAGACTCAGAATATCATGTTTGATTATCTTGCGTTAGGTGTACAAAGACCGAAAATATTTCGGGATTTGTGTAGATACGTTTTTTGAAGGAACTGATGGTCTGGATCTTAACTGATATCCAGTGTTCTATATTTACCAAATCATCTTGAGTCATACTGTGTGGAAACGGGCCATTCAGCCCAACTTGCCCACACCGACCAACATGCCCCATCTATACTAGTCGCACCTACCTGCGTTTGGCATATATATCCTGTCCTAGCCAGGTACCTGTCCAAACCTCCACTGGCAGCTCGTTCCATATACCTTTGTGTAAAGAAAGTTACCCCTCGGGTTCCTATTAAACCTTCCCCCCCCCCACCTTAAACCTATGTCCTCTGCTCCTCGATTCCCCAACTCTGGGTAAATGCAGAGTCGTTTGCCAAATCTATTGCTCTCATGATTTTGTACACCTCAATAATATAAACCCCCATGCTCCTGCACTCCAAGGAATAGAGTCCAAGCCTGCTCAAACCCTCCCTATATCTCAAGCCCTCGAGTCCTGGCACATATGTTTTTTTTGCATTTTTGCCAACTTAAGAATCTTTCTTATAACATGGTGCTCAGAAGTGAACATAATACTCTAAATGCGGCCTCACCAACATCTTAAAACTGCAGCATGACCTCCCAACATCTCTACTCAATACTCAGACTGATAAAGACCAATGTGCCAAAGATCTTTTTGACTACCCCATCTACCTGTGATGCCACCTTCAAGGAACTATGTGCAGTGCCCTCCATAATATTTGGGACAAAGACCCATCATTTATTTATTTGCCTCTACTCCACAATTTGAGATTTGTAATAGAAAAAATTACATGTGGTTAAGGTGCACATTGTCAGATTTTAATAAAGGCCACTTTTATACATTTTGGTTTCACCATGTAGAAATTACAGCTGTGTTTATACCTAGTCTCCCCATTTCAGGGCACCATAATGTTTGGGACACAGCAACGTCATATAAATGAAAGTAGTCATGTTTAGTATTTTGTTGCATATCCTTTGCATGCAATGCTGCCTGAAGTCTGTGATTCATGACATCACCAGTTGCTGGGTGTCTTCTCTGGTGATGCTTTGCCAGGCCTGTATTGTAGCCATCTTTAGCTTATGCTTGTTTTGGGGGCTAATCCCCTTCAGTTTTCTCTTCAGCATATAAAAGGCATGCTCAATTGGGTTCAGATCGGGTGATTGACTTGGCCACTCAAGAATTGACCATTTTTTAGCTTTGAAAAACTCCTTTGTTGCTTTAGCAGTATGTTTGGGATCATTGTCTTGCTGTAGAATGAACCGCCGGCCAATGAGTTTTGAGGCTTTTGTTTGTACTTGAGCAGATAGGATGTGTCTATACACTTCAGAATTCATTATGCTACTACCATCAGCAGTTGTATCATCAGTGACGATAAGTGAGCCATACATGCCCAGGCCATAACACCCCCACCACTGTGTTTCACAGATGAAATGGTATGCTTACAAACCACATTACAGCATTGATATCTCTAATTTCAAGTAACTCTGGCATTCTCAGTCTCATAATGGCTTCTTTGACTTTCATTGGCACAACTTTGGTCCTCATGTTGATAAACAGCAATAAAAGTTTCCAAAGGTGATGGAAAGACTAGGTGCTGAGAGCTCTCTTCTACCACACCTGAGCAATTACAAACACCTATGAAGCCATGTGTCCCAAACATGGTGCTCTGAAATGGGGGGACTATGTATAAACACTGCTGTAATTTCTACATGGTGAAACCAAAATGTATAAAAATGGCCTTTATTAAAATCTGACAATGTGCACTTTAACCACATGTGATTGTTTTCTATTACAATTCTCAAATTGTGGCCTACAGAGGCAAATAAATAAATGATGGGTCTTTGTCCCAAACATTATGGAGGGCACTGTACCTTCATCCTAGATTCCTCTGCTCTACAACACTCCCCAGAGCCCTACTATTCACTCTGTGGGTTCTGCTACTTTCCATGTTGAACTTTCTAAAATACATCACCTCGCATTGCTCTCTTTGATATGGAGGCAAGGCAACATCCTTGTAAATCTTCTCTGCACCATTTCCAGCTTAACAACATCTTTCCTATAACATGGTGGAATCTTAACACAACATGGGAGCAGAGCCTGATATTCTGCGCTGATGGGCTTGAAAAACTGTCCAAATTTCTTCATTGATGCCATAGTTTCACTGATGTATTTGAGGAGGACAAACTTGCGGGACATGTGAATGTTCCTTCTAAAAGTTCCTGTGCAATGTTATTCTACTGGACTTGGCAATGTTGGACTGTAGCAATCCTTTTTGGGTAAGATAGAGAAGGTGTGGTGATCTTGTGTTGTCAATCCTTCTTTGCCTAATTATTGTAAGTGCAAGACCGCTAATTAGTGGCCTACTTGCTCACGGGTTTGTGGGTTAATTAACTTCCCGCGTGTGCAGGATGCAAAACTGGGATAACATGGATCTAGTGTGAACGGGTGATCAATTGTCGCCATGGACTTGGTGTGCCAAAGGGCCTGTTTCCATGCTGTATATCTAAACTAAATTAGTTACCTATTTTGTATTCTATCTCCATTTCTGACTGCCCATCCACCTTTGTACAACTATATATTTTAAAGATTACTACCATCTTTAATATTTTTTTGCACAGATTTTTGCACAGATGGAAGATTTTTTGCACAGACGGCAGGTCCTCTCTTAGTGAAGTGTATCTATTGTGGATAATGTAAGCCATTATCATACAATTGAGTTTGCTTTGTCTAAATTGCAAATTCACTTTAGCTAGATCTACCTTCTTGCCTTCATTTAAGTTTAAAATACTCTGAGTTTAGAGACACAGCGTAGAAACAGGTGCTGCAGCCCATGTCGACCATCAATCGCCTGTTCACACCAATTGTATGTTTTCGCAATTTCTCATCCATTTTCTATGCACTAGGGCCAATTCACCTACAAACCCACGTATTTTTGGGACATAGAAGGAAACCCACAAGGGGAACATGCAAACTCCACACAGAAAGTTTAGTTTATTTGTGTACTGAGGTACGGTGAAAAGCTTTTCATTTCGTGCTATCCAGTCAGCGGAAAGACTGTACATGATTACAATCAAGTCACCCACAGTGTACAGATACAGGATCAAGGGAATAACGTTTAGAGCGCTAAAGTCTGATTAAAGATAGTTTGAGGGTCTCTAATGAGGTAGAGGAGAAGTCAGGACTGCTCTCTAATTGGTGAGAGGGTAGATAATGTGCAACATTGAGAGGATAATGTGTGATATTGCTCATGTTTATTTATCTACAGGTAACCCTGTGGATCAGAGAAGACCAAGTTCCAAAGATGCGGAGGGAGATCTTGCATTGAACAATCTTGATTTAAAACAAAGAATATCTCTGGAAATGTAACTAAGAAAAGAATATCATCAACAGCTCTGATGAAGGACCCTGAAACTGAAATGTAAACCTATTTTCACCTTCCACAGAAGCTGCTTGACCCAAGTGTTTCTGCAATTTGCTGTTTTTATTCCACCAGCGATACTCCAGTAAATTTCATTCCAAGCCACTATGAACATGGCAAAACTTGTGCTAACCATAAACGTCAGTGAAGTGTTATTGAAACAAATGAATTGGATCCCCCCTCCACCCCACCTTGCCAGGATTCAATTTGTCAGTAAATAAACAGTGTGGACTTTATCAGGGCCGGTGACAAGGTCTCACATGCTAGGCTGTTCAGGAACTTTGGATCACGCAGGATCCAGGGTAAGCTAGTCAACTGGATGCAATATTGGCTTAGTGGAAGGAGGCAGTGGTGGGAGTGGAGTGGGGTTTTGCAGATTGGAGGCCTGTAAGCAGTGGTTTGCCGCAGGGATCGATGCTCGGTCCACCCTTGTTTAGGGTCTATATTAAGGATTTGGACGGCTGTATTCTCAACACAATTAGGAGGTCATGGAGACAAGCAGCTGCAGATGCTGGCTTACACAAAAGGACACAAGGGCCCTGACCCAAAACATCACCTATGCACATTCTCCAGTGATGCTACCTGACCTGCTGGGTTACTCCAGCACTTTGTGACCTTCCATGGTTAGTAAGTTTGCAGGTGACTCAACTTGGTGTGGAGTGGGCAGTGTAGAAGGACATCAAAGATCTAGATTAACTGACGAAGTAAAGTTTGCAGATGACAGCACAATTGGTGGTGTCATGGACGGTGAAGGTGGTTATCGAAGATTGCATCAGGTGGTGAATTTGGTCAAATAAATGGCAGATGGAATTCAACACGGATATGTGCGAGGTGTTGCCAAGTTGAAACCGGGGCTGGATTTGCACGCTAACGTAAAGGCCTTGGAAAGACACTTTTTCTGATTGAGGTTAGGGAATGATCCGAGAAGTATATAAAATTGAGGGGGTTGGATAAATGGAAATCTGAAACTGGAGGGTATAGGTTTAAGGGAGGGAAAAGATTTAAAGGGGCCAAGGGCAACTTTTTCCACATAGAGGACATTGGGAATTAGTTTAATTTATTGCAAAGCGTACAGAAGTACAGCAAAATGCTTTTGTTTATGTGCTATTCAGTGAAAGAAGCCTGTATAAATGGAACAAACTACCAGAGGAAATTGCAGGGGCAAGTGCAATTCCAATGTTTAAAGTACATTTGAACAGGTACACGGATAGGAAAGGTTTTGAGGGATATATATGGGTCAAACACTGGCAAATGAGGCTAGCACTGTTAGACATCCTGTTTTCTCAATCATGAAGACTAGTCCGAGACCTTTGGTCTAACTTTTGAAAGAAGATGAGGAATTTTAGCCAGAGGGTGGCGAATCTGTGGAATTCATTGCCTCGGACGGCTGTGGATGCCAAGTCATTGGATATTTTAAAGGCGGGGATTAGTACTTGATTAGTACGGGTGTCAGTGGTTATGGAGTGAAAACAGGAGAATGTGGTTGAGAGGGAAAGATAGATCAGCCACGATTGAATGAAGGAGTAGGTTTGAAGGGCCAAATGGCCTAATTCTGATCCTATAACTTGAGACATTAGCCTTTTGTATGTTTTGGTTACCATAGACACTCATTGACCTGTTGAGTTTTCCTCCTGTGTTAACGCTCACTGCACAGACGTGCTGGTCCCAGCTTTAGATGTTTATCTGTGTAATACTCCGCTGTACAGGCACATTCATCCTGGTTTTAAATGCTTATCTGTGCTAAGTTGGCTTATTTCAGATGAACAGTATTTTGTATATTAAACATTTTTAAGATTTCCATCTTTAAAAACTTAACCTGCATTCATTTTAAGTTATTCCCAACATTGATTAGTCAATTAAGCTGCTCTAGTTGTCTTAGCTATGTAGATCCTTAAAAGAAAAATAAAGAGCTGAGACACAAAAAAAATAATCTTGAGCAGTCAGGGTTACTGTCGAAGTAGTACTGAAGGTACTGTCGTGTTTGAAGGTAGACAAATCTCCAGGGCCTGATCTGATATATCCGAGGTCATTGTGGGAACCTAGAGAGGAAATTGCGGGAGCCCTGTTTGAAATTTACGAGTCGTCCTTAAATACAGGAGAGGTGCCGGAAGACTGGAGGTGGCAAATGTTGTACCTCTTTTCAAGAAGGGCTGCAGGGAAAATGCTGGGAACTATAGGCCGGTGAGCTTAACATCTGTAGTTGGCAAGTTACTAGGATGTATTCTGAGGGATAAGATATACAGGCATTTGGATGGACAAGGGCTGATTAGGGATAGTCAGCATGGCTTTGTACGTGGGAGGTTGTGTTGCACGTATCTTGAAGACGTGACCAAAAAGGTTGATGAGGGCAGAGCTGTAGATGTGTACATGGACTTCAGCAAGGTGTTCGACAAGGTTCTGCATGGTAAGCTGCTCTGGAAGGTTAGATCACACGGGATCCAAGGATGGCAAATTGGCTTCATGGAAGGAAGTAGAGGATGATGGAAGGTTGCTCCTCAGACTGGATGCATGTGACTAGTGGTGTGCCTCAGGGTTCGGTGCTGGGCCTGTTATTGTTGTCATCTACATCAATGATTTGGATGAGAACACACAGGGCAAGATTAGCAAGTTTGCTGATGATACAAAAATTGAGTAGTTTTGCAGATTGAAGGATGGATGGGACAGGTTTGGAGGAATATGGGCCAAACACAGGCAAGTGGGACTAGTGTAGCTGGGACATTGTTGGGCAGAAGGGCCTGTTTCCACACTGTATCACTCTCTGACTCGAAGAGGAAATAAGATTGCACTGAACTAACAGATTCTAATGGCTGAACACAAAGAAATGGAGGTTAGAGCTTTGCAACAACTTTTTGAGAAATATAGATGGGCACTTTGCAGTAATTGTTTTAAATATTTGAGTACCAGCTTTGTTACCATTTTGCACACTTTGGAAGGACTTAAAGCTCGCACACTAATGTACAACTTTGAATTTTTTGTGCAGACAATTGGGAAAAACAAAGTAATTGTTGAAAAATGCCAAACCTAATTGTGCAATTTAATGTACATTTGCCCACACTCCTACCTCACAATTTAATGCCAAAAATTGTGTTGAATTCAACGGTTAGACATCAGAGAATGATGGTGGCTGGGTAAATAATAAGACACTGGTGTAACAAAATTAAATACTGGAGAAATTCATGAGAACAGTCCCTTTGGCCCACAAGGTCAGTGCCAAACATGAACCCAAGACCTGCCGGCACATAATGCATATACCCCACATACCCTATCCATGTGCCTATCCAAGTCTCAAATGCCACCATCGCATTGGTTTCAATCATCACCCCTGGCAGCGCGTTCCAGGCACCCACCACCCTCTAAAAACAACTGGCCCTGCACATTTCCGTTAAACTTTACCCCTCTCACTTTAAAGATGTGCCGTCTAGGATTGGATTATTTTCATCCGCGGGGGAAAAAGGTTCTGGTTATCTACCCTTTCTATGCCTCATATTCTTATATGTTGATCCTAGTTAGTTTACGCTGTTGAAAGCAATAGCTGCCATCTCACAGGCCGAAGCCATTTGTAAATAAATAAACATTGCACTGACAAAATCTTAAAATGTGCCAAAGAAGGTTTTATTTTATTTATAAATTCACAGCATTTAATTTACTTATTTTTAAATAGTGTTGTATAATTTGGTCGTTTAGAGAAGGTTGCCATTCTATCTATTGTCACTGTGGACATGTTACTGATGTCACCTCTATCATAGTGTTCCTAACTTAATTTGCTTAAAAACTGCCTCAGTGTTTTGTAAAGAAAATGATCTAATAAACGACGTAACAGTGTATGAAGATTGTGTGTTTTCGATGATGGTCAAGTATAAAATCACGAGGGGAAGAGATAGGGTGGATGTGCAGAGTCTTTTACCCTGAGTAGGGGGAGCAAGAACCAGAGGAAGTAGCTTTAAGGTGAGAGGGGAAAGATTTAATAGGAACCCGAGGGACAACTTTTTCCACTCTGAATGGTGGGTGTATAGAAAGAGCTGCCCAAGGAGGTCGTTGAGGCAGGGACTATAACGACATTTAAAAGACATTTGGACAGGTAAATAGATAGGAAAGGTTTAGAGGGATATGGCCCAAACAAAGGCAGGTGGGTCTAGTGCAGATGGGACATGTTGGTCGGCGTAGGCAAGTTAGGACGAAGGGCCTGTTTCCACACTGACTGTTTCTATGAAAATGGCACCACAAAAATGGGTTAAAGCAAGCAAGTCAAATAAACAGGCCAGGCAAGGGAAGAGTTAAGTCTGACACACCAAACTGCACTTGTTTCAATGCAAGAAGCCTCTCAGGTAAGGCAAATGAACTCAGGGCATGCATAGGCAGATGGGATGGTTATTGGTCGGCATAAGCAAGTCGAGGGGCCTGTTTTCATGCTGTGTGACTCTACCATTCAGTTGTATGATGGAATTCTAGTCTGGGTGAAAATGTAAACAATTCTCAAGAAGGTTGAGACAATCCAAGACTCTTCAAGAATCTCTAAATGTTGTTTATGCAGAACACTTAAAAGTATTAGACATTATCAGTAGATTTGAGAGTTTGGGTGTGGGCGCAATGTTGACAGTTGTGTGGCTAGGAAAAAATAGCTCATTTTCCCCAGACAGCAGCATTTCACATTACAACGCTACATTCCCAGAATTGTACAGAATGTTGGCGGGGCTGCAGATGGAATACTCTGCCCAGTTTTAACCCCATTGTTTAAGTAAGAATATAACAATATTGTAGGCAAGCCAAAAGAGATTCACCTGACTATTTTCCTGGAGTAAGAGGTTTGTCCTGAAAAAAAGTTAGATTCCAGATATTAGTTTAGAAGAATGAGGAATGATCTTATTGAAATCCTAATGATACCTGGTAAAATAAATGTTGAGATACCAAAAGTTTCAAACACCACTGTCGTATCTGCCTCCACCACCATCCCTGGCAACACGTTCCAGACACCAACATCAGTCGAAAAAATATCTCCTTTAAACCTTCCCCCTCGCACCTTAAAGTTAAGCCCTCTAGTCTTTGATATCTCCACCCTGGGGAGTCTGGTTCTGGCTGCCTAGCCTATCTAAGCTTCTCATCATTTTATATACTATCAGATCTCCCCAAAACCTCTGGCCTAGGAGAGAAAACAATCCGTGTGTCCAACCTCTCCCTGTAGCTAATACCCCCTAATCCAGACATCATTCTGGTAAGCCTCCTCTGCACCCACTCCAAAGCCTTCACATCCTTCCTGTCATGGGGGGTGACCAGAACTGTTCATAATACTCCAAACCCAGCCAAACCAAAGTTCGATAAAGCTGCATTGCGTCTTACTGACACTCAATTCCCTGACCAACTAAGGCAAGAATAGCATATGTTGCTTTTACCACTCGATTTCTTGGAGTTGACACTTTCAGGGACTTCTGGACTTGGACCCCAAGATCTCTCTGTACATCAATGCTGTTAAGGGTCTTGCCATTAATTGTATATTTTCTCCCTGCATTTGACCTCCCAGTGTGCGGCACCTCACGGTTGCTTGGATTAAAGTAGAACAGAAAAGGAGGGCATTGTGGGGTGGGAGATTTGTAATTCAGAATTTCACCCCTTGGGAACTAAAGGTACAAGTGGCAATAGAGTACATTGTAGAGTATAGAAGATGGGAGGTCATGTTACAGTTGGAGAAGACAGGTGATGCCACATTAGAATATTATGTTCTGTTTTGGTCACCATGTTATAGTAAAGATGCTCGGCTGTGAAGGGTGCAGAGATGATTTACAAGGATGTTGCCAGGACTCGAGGGCCTGAGCTATAGGGAGAGGTTGGGCGGGCTAGAACTTTATTCCTTGGAAGGCAGTAGGGTCAAGGGATGACCTTGGAGGTGTACAAAAACACGAGAGGAATGGATTGGGTAAATGCACAGAGTCTTTTGAGCAGAGTAGGGGAAAAGGAAAGATTTATTAGGAACCTTAGGAGTAACTTTCACACAAAAGATGGTCGGTATATGGAATGAGCTGCCGAAGGAGGTAGTTGAGGCAGGTACTATCGTAACATTTGAGACATTTGGACAGGTACATGGATAGGATAGGTTTAGAGGGTTATGGGGCATGTTTGTCAGCATGGGCAGGTTTAAGGGCCTGTCCCACTTTAGGGATTTTAAGGCGATTGTCAAAGTTGTAGCAGATCGCCGAACTTTTCTTTTACCCGACGACAATGCCGAGTCAGGTTGAGATTACAGCGTCTTCGGAAACATCGCAAAATTCCCGGCATCCTAATTTTCGCTGAAATCACTGACAAGTCGGTAAGTACTTGAGAGTTTTGAACTATAACATCTTGTATGGGTTATTTAAAAACCAAGCATCACTGTAACAAGGCATAAATTGGATTTACTTCCAGTTTACTAATAGTTGTATTTAAAAAAAATAATTTAAAAAGTTGTTAAGTGGATTTTTGTGAAAAGTGTGAGGATATTCTTTGAAAATGTACGGGAGATGCATATCTGGTTTCTGGGTTGCATATCTGGGTTGGGAGCCCACTTTAAATGTAATGGCTGATGGCCATAAACATCGCAAAATTCCCACGCTTACCTGACCGTCAAATTGTCGCCTCCAATCTACCTGTCAAATGTCCTGACGGTAAATAAATTGGTTAAACACAAGCATTTTATGGTATTTTGAAATGACTACTTATTTTAATATAATGTGCTTCTAAATGCATCTAAGAGAACCTAGCAAACCTGGGGACAGCAGGCGACAGCGCCCGCAATATGCAACGATACCTGGTGACAAGCCAGCCGTCGCTGAGAAATTTCACTCCGGATGATTTCTCAGCGACGTGCTGAGATCCACTACGATTCTTGGAAGAAGACTCACGATCATGCCCGCGACACCCAGCGAACTATCGGCGACAGCCTAGTCGCCGGCAATCGCCTTAAAATCGCCTAAAGTGGGACAGGCCCTTTAGAGTTATGGGGCATGTTTCCATGCTGTGCGATTCCATGACTCTTAACTGTGGGCCAATTGAGTCTGGAAATGATCATCAGGCCTAAACTGAGGAGCAATCTCCCAAAGAAGAAGGGTCCCAACGTGAAACATCACCTGTCCAGAGATGCTGCCTGACCAGCTGAGTTACTCCACCATTTTGAGTTACTCCAGCATTTTCAGTCACAAAGCTGATTTAAAAGCTAACATTGAGGAGATTTTCAGTAATAGATTGTGGGGAACTGCAGACTACAGTAAGTGACCAAACCTTGGCCCTATAATCCCCCAGTAGTGTCAAGATTAGAGGTTCACCAGTAGATCAAAGTTCCATGCCTAGCCACTCATGACACAGAGTTCAAGAAATTTGTAGTTTAAAGATACAATGAGGAAATAGGCCTTTGGGCTCACCAAATGCATGCCAACCATCCATCACCCGTACACAAGTTCATAAGTCTTAGGAGCAAAATTAGGCCATTCGGCTCAGAATCTACTGCTGAACTACTATCTACTTCATTGGTAACCTTCGGACTATCCGCGATCGGATTTTGCTGGCTTTATCTTGCACTAAATGTTATTACCTTATGCATCTATACATTGTAAATGGCTCAATTGTAATCATGTTTTGTCTTTCTGCTGACTGGATAGTACGCAAAAGGTTTTCATTGTACCTCGATACACTTGACAATATACTAAACTGAACTAAACCTGAACCATTTGATCATGGTTGATCCATCTTTCTCTCTTAACCCCATTTTTCTGCCTTTTCCCTGTAACCCTTACTAATCAAGAATCTATCAATCTCCTCTTTAAAAATACCCAATGACGGTCTCCACAGCTGTTTGCGGCAATGAATTCCACAGATTCAGAACCCTCTGGCTAAAACAAATTCCTCCTCATCTCCTTTCTAAAAGTACATCCTTTTATTCTGAGATTGTGCCCTCTGGTCCTAGACTCTCCCACTAGCGGAAACATCCTCTTCACATCCACTCTATCCAGGCCTTTCACTATTCGATAAGTTTCAATTAGGTCCTCTCGCATCCTTCTAAACTCCAGCGAGCACAGGCCCAGTGCCCTCAAACGCTCATCATATGTTAATCCAATCATCCCCGGGATCTTACTCGTAAACCTCCTCTGGATCCTCTCCAACACCAGCACCTCCTTCCTCAGATGTGGGGTACAATAGTTCTATCCTACACACTGGGGGAAATTTACAGAGGACGAATCAACCTACAAGCCTGCTTGTCTTTGGGATGTGGGAGGAAACCAGAGCACCTGGAACAGATCCACGCGGTTACAGGGAGCACATAAAAAGCTCCACACACAGACAGCACCCATTGTCAGGATCGAAACTGGGTCTCTGGCACTAGAGTTTATATAGTTAACTTTATCATTAATGGTCAGTTTCATTTTTTAGTTTAGAGATACAGTGCGGAACCAGGCCTTTCAGTCCACCGAGTCCGTGCTGACCAGCGACCCCTGCACATTAACACAAGCTTACACACACTAGGGACAATTTATACTTATACCAAGTATACAAACCCAAGCCAATAAACCTACAAACATGAATGTCTTTGGAGTGTTGAAGAAAACCAAAGACCTCAGAAAACCAAGGGAAAAGCCCACGCAGTAACTGGGAAAACATACAAACTCCGTACGGACAGCACCCGTAGTCGAGATCAAACCCAGGTCTCTGGCGCTGCAAGGCAGCAACTGCGCTGCAGAGCTGCCCAATTTCATTATTTGGTTATTTGATTAAGTTACAGCTTTAGCCCTCAAAGCAAAGGATAGAACAGCAATGTATAAAAACTATTTTAACTTCGATGACCCCAAAATGTGGCAACACTTATGTACTGCCCAGGTGAGGTCTGCCACATGATACCAGGTTGTCTGGAAAACAAAGCATTTCACTGTACCCATGAGCATGTGACAATAAAGTATAATTGAATCATTATTTCAGCCGTATTTCTAGACTTTTTCAAATACGTCATATATTCTAAGCATTTGTTAGCTTCCTGCTGATGTTGAAGCTTGTTATTTAGTTTATGTGATTGAGTTGATGGGGGCACGATCCTGTTATCTCCCAGTCTAAACCTTTGATGTGGACATCATTATAACAAATTGCATTCAGTTACATTGGGAGTAACAGTGTCAAGGGATGGGTGGGACTGCAAATTGAATAATATTCTACTTCCTGGAAACGGCTACATCTTTAGTCTAAGCTGATCAGATGAAAATCTCCCCTTTTTACGAATTCTGACTCAAAGCCCAGAGGATCAAAACACAAGCACAGATTGTAAATAGACCCCTGTTAATTAAAAGTAACAAGAATACTTTGGAGTTTGTGTAAGGAAAGCAGAGACGGATCCCAGAGGAAAACCGGTGTTGGCAGCAACTCCGGCAATTTTAATGTTGAATTTCGGGTTGGGCTGAAGGCATCTCACACACATCTCACTCCCCCACACATTCACGCCCCCACTCAAACTCTCTCCCTCCCACCCTCGCTCTGTCCCCCACACATTCACACTCCCACTCAAACTCCCTCTCCCTCCCTTCTCTTTCCCCCCCACTCTCACCCTCCTGCTGCCCACTCATTCTCCCTCTCCCCACCCCTACACTCTCCCCTTCCCACCACCCACTCACTCTCCCCCTTCCCTCACTCTCCCCCCTCCCTCCCCTCACCCACCAACATTTCTTTACTGTTGTGACAGTACCTGCCTCAATTACCTCTTCCGGCAGCTTGTTCCATACACCCACCACCATTTGTGTGGGGAAAATAGTTACCCTTCAGGTTCCTTCTTATCCTTATCTTTCCTCCCTCACCTTAAAACTATGTCCGATTCCCCTACCCTGGGTAAAGGTCTGTGCATTCACCCGATCGAGGAGGGGACGTGCCAGAGGAGGGGAAGAGAGGAGAGCACAGATCTACGGGTAGAGATGATGCTAAACAAAGTCACACTAAAAGAGGAAAGCCCTTTAGAAAGTGCTGTTAGGAAGAGCTGGGGCAAGACACAGGCACACACAATCAGTGCATGGAACAAGATTGCGAGAGGAACAAATAAAGTGTACAAGATCATGAGAGGAACAGATAAAGTGGACAAGATCTTGAGAGGATCATGAGATTGGGTAAAAGACTGCATTTACCCCGAGTTGAGCTGAAGGGCCCATTTCCCTGCAGTATGATTCGATGACACACAAGCTTTAAAACAACGAGGGGGACTTTAGTTAATTACAAAGGGCAGACTAAGAGGTGTTTATGCTTTGTAATATATGCTATATGACATTCTATAGATATGCAACCCTATTTATTATGTACAAATCTATCATGTGTGCATAATATGTATTTCCATAGGAAAATGTTCAGACACTTGATTTGGATCATATTTTATCGGTTTAAACAACAACCAATCATGCAGATTCTGTACCATGCCATGTCCTTGTTTAGTGAAAATCTACTGTAAGTACAGTTTAGTTTAGTTTAGAAATACAGTGAGGAAACAGGCCCTTTAAATCAATTAAACAAACCTGTACATCTTTGGAGTGTGGGAGGGAAAACACACCACGGGAAGAACATACAAACTCCGTACAGACAGCACCCATAGTCAGGATTGAACCTGGGTCCTTGGTGCTGTAAGGCAGCAACTCTACCGCCGCGCCACCGTGACGTCCATTTCAGTCTTTAATACTCTGTTGCTCAAACCTCACTGTCATTCTAGACAAATTAGTATACAGTTAATGTCATGACCCTTAACAGCATTGATGTACAGAGGATTCTTGGGGTCCAAGTCCATAACTCTGTGAAAGTGACAACACAAGTAGATAGAGTCGTTTCAGTTTGTTTATTGTTACATGTACCAAGGTGCAGTGAAAAGCTTTTGTTGCTTGCTAACAGTCAACAGAAAGACAATACATGATTAAAATCGATCCATTTGCAATGCAAATAAGGCATTGCCTTTCCCAGTCTGGGCATTGAGTGCAAGAGTCAGCAAGTCATGATGCAGCTTTATAGGACTTTGGTTCGGCCACATTTGGAGTATTGTGTGCAGTTTTGGTCGTCCCATTGCAGGAAGGATGTGGAGGCTTTGGAGAGGGTGCAGGTGGTTTACCAGAATGTTGCCTGGATTAGAGGATATTAGCTACAAAGATAGCGTGGTGTGGTGTGGTAGCAGGATTCGCAGATACTTGTAGAACTGACAGGGACCGCGACGAGAACGCTCCTGCTATGGCCCCCTGAAAGAAGTATAACGTTATGAGAGGCATAGATAGGATGAGAGGCATAGAAAATTGGTTGGAGGACAGGAAGTAAAAAGTAAGAATAAACGGGTCCTTTTCAGAATGGCAGGCAGTGACGAGTGGAGTGCCACAAGGCTCGGTGCTGGGGCCGCAACTATTTACAATATATGTTAATAATTTGGATGATGGAATTAGTGGTAACACGAGCAAGTTTGCAGATGACACAAAGCTGGGTGGCAGTGTGAACTGCAGAGAGGATGTTAGAAGGTTGCAGGGTGACTTGGACAGATTGAGTGAGTGGGCAGATGTAGTTTGCAGATAATCTTTCTATCAGACAGTGGAAATGTCAAAGACTGCATGGCATAGCTTAAAGGTGAGGGGGGCAATTTCTTTGTTTATTTCTTTTTTTTAAATAATAGAGTGGTGGGTGCCTGGAACACGCTGTCAAAGGTGGTGGTGGAGGCAGATGCAATAGTGGCATCTAAGATGATTTTAGATGGCCACATCTAGCCTGCAGGCAGAAAAGACTAGTTTGATTTGGCATCATGTTTGGCACAAACGTTGTGAGCCAAGGGGTCTGTTCACGTGCTATACTGTTCTATGTTCTATGTATTAAGGGATTTCCAGATTTCTACCACCCTTGTTCTGAAGTAGCATGTTCTGGTATCGACACCTAATAGGTGCCCTCAAATTTAAAGTTATACTTGGCTCCATGTCCTGTCCAGAAGAAATAGTTTGTTCCCTATCTACTCTTTTGATCATTTTTTTTTAAAAAACACGCTTTAATCTTCCATTCTCAGGGGAACACAAGCCTTGAAAAAGACAAATGGCTTTGGTCCACCGATGAACTGATACTCTAGTAGATTAACAACTGAGGAAGTTTGTGTAATCCTGGAATCGTGATGTACTGCACATTTCCGTTTGTTGTTTGCCAAGCAAAAAAAAATCACAATCATTTCCGTTGAATTGAGCAACTAGTTTATTGCATCGAATTAAGCTGCTGCTTTTCAATGAAACAGACCAGACTCAGAGAAAATCGTACTCCTGTATATTGTGGGAGTTGGACAGGGCCGTAGTGAGACCATACCTGGAGTATTGTGTGCAGTTTTGGTCTCCAAATTTGAGGAAGGACATTCTTGCTATTGAGGGAGTGCAGCATAGGTTCTACGCCTCTCATAATTTCATACACTTCTACCAGGTCACCCCTCAACCTCTGGCATTCCAGAGAAAACAATCCAAGTCTAGAAAAAAGGTTCTACCAGATCTAAAACTTAAATAAATTAAAAATCTAGTCAACATTTTAGAGGTGATAATACATTGTACCAACACGAAACAAAAGCACCGATCTTTCATTAATTAAATGTTTGACTATGCATTCCCAAGATTCCTTCTTGAACTGAATATGGCTTTGCAAGAGACTGCAGATGCTGGAATAGTGGGCATTAAAAAAAAGCACTAGCAGAACTCAGTGGGTCAGGCAGCATCTATGGAGGGAATGGACAGGTGCTGTTTCAGGTTGGGATCCTTCTTCAGACTGAGTGTGGTTTAGTGTATGTGACCAGGGCAGTTGTACATCTACACCCTCTGCTGGTGAGAGAGCAGCATACGGGAACACGGATCATAGTTTAGTTGTACAGGAAGGAGATGCAGATGCAGTTATTGTTCTTTTTAGATAGACACAAAATGCTGCAGTAACTCAAGGTTACTTCCTCAGATTGAAGCAGGGTCTCAACCTGAAATGTTACCTATTCCTTTTCTCCAGAGATGCTGCCTGATCTGCTGAGTTACTGCAGCATTTTGTGTCTATCTATGCTTTAGTTGTAGTTTAGTTTATAGTCACGTGTACAGAGGTACAGTGAAATGTTTCTTTGTTGCGTGCTATCCAGTCAGCGGAAAGACCAAACATGATTACAATCGAGCCATCCACAGGGTACAGATGCAGGATAAAGGGAATTACGTTTAGTGCAGGATATGGCGAGTCTGGAGGCTTGTACTTTGTTAAGGAAGTTTATTGCGGCAGCAATATTCAATTACAAAAGATAACAAACGAGATTACAGACAACCATTAACTCAAACTTTTCACATCGAAGTTCTCTTCCCACTGCCTGGTTTTTGGGCCCCAAAACCACCACCTGACCTAGCTGGCCAATCAGCGGGTTCGACTCTCAGGACCAATCCCTATGGTAGCACCACCATGTGACCTTGCTGGCCAATCCGAGGGTTCGAATCTCAGGACCAATCCCTATGGTCGCTACAAGGATAACTTTTCCAATCTCACCTTAAAGCTATGAAAGCTTAAAGAACATGGGTCATAGAAACATAGAAAACTAGAAAATAGGTGCAGGAGGAGGCCATTTGGCCCTTCAAGCCAGCATCGCTATTCATTGTGATCATGGTTGATCATCCATAATCAGTAATCTGTGCCTGCCTTCTCCCCATACCCCTTGATTCCGCTAGCCCCTAGAGCTCTATCTAACTCTCTTTTAAATCCATCCATTGAATTGGCCTCCACTGCCTTCTGTGCCAGGGAATTCCACAAACTCTCTGGGAGAAAAAGTTTCTTCTCGCCTCAGTTTTAAAAGGCCCTTTTTTATTCTTAGACTGTGGTCCCTGGTTCTGGACTCCACCAAAATTGGTAACACTTTTCCTGCATCTAGCTTGTCCAGTTCTTTTATAATTATATACGTTTCTATAAGATCCCCTCTCATCCTTCTAAACTCCAGTGAATACAAGCCCAGTCTTTCCAATCTTTCCTCATATGACAGTCCTGTCATCCTGGGGATTAACCTCGTGAACCTATGCTGCACTGCCTCAAAAGCAAGGATGTCCTTCCTCAAATTTGGGGACCAAAACTGCACCCAATACTCCAGATGTGTCTCACCAGGGCCCTATACAACTGCAGAAGGACCTATACGCAAATCCTCTCGTTATGAAGGCCAACATGCTTAGCTTTCTTCTCTGCCTGCTGTACCTGCACGCTTACTTTCAGTGACTGGTGTACAAGGCACCCAGGTCTCGTTGCACTTCCCCTTTACCTAATGCAACACCATTGAGAAAATAATCTGCCTCCTTGTTTTTGCCACCAAAGTGGATAACCTCACATTTATCTACATTATACTGCATCTGCCCACTCACTCAACCTGTCCAAATCACCTTGCAACCTCCTAACATCCTCTCTGCAGTTCACACTGCCACCCAGCTTTGCGTCATCTGCAAACTTGCTGGTGCTACTTCTAATTCCATCATCCAAATCATTAATATATATTGTAAATAGTTGCGGCCCCAGCACCAAGCCTTGCGGCACTCCACTCGCCACTGCCTGCCATTCTGAAAAGGACCCGTTTATTCCTACTTTTTGCTTCCTGTGTGCCAACCAATTTTCTATCCATGTCAATACCTTACCCCCAATACCATGTGCTCTAATTTTGCTCACCAATCTCCCGTGTGGGACCTTATCAAAGGCTTTCTGAAAGTCTAGATACACTACATCCACTGGCTCTCCTTCATCCATTTTACTTGTCACATCCTGAAAAAATATCTACCGAGTGTTGGCTTTCCCCATTGCCAAGACCCAATCATCAGTACCCGAGAGGATTGCCCCTGGGCAAATACTCAACCAGATCACGGCTGTAATTGCTACTTGATGTTTAAATAATCAGGTATTTTCAAAGTATAGATTGACAGGTTGTTGATTAGTAAGGGTGTCGGGGTTATGGGGAGAAGGCAAGAGGGCACGGTACGGCGGCACGGTAGCGCAGCGGTAGAGTTGCTGCTTTACAGCGAATGCAGCGCCGGAGACTCAGGTTCGATCCTGACTACGGGTGCTGCACTGTAAGGAGTTTGTACATTCTCCCCGTGACCTGCGTGGGTTTTCTCCGAGATCTTCGGTTTCCTCCCACACTCCAAAGACGTACAGGTATGTAGGTTAATTGGCTGGGTAAATGTAAAAATTGTCCCTAGTGGGTGTAGGATAGTGTTAATGTACGGGGATCACTGGGTGGCACGGACTTGGAGGACCGAAAAGGCCTGTTTCCAGCTGTATATATATATATATATGATATGAGGGAAACAAAGATCAGCCATGATCAAATGTCTGAGCAGTCTCAATGGGCCAAATGGTCTAATTCTGCTCCTCTGTCTTCTGTTACCTGACCAGCTGAGTTACTCTCGGAAGGTATCATAAAATGCTGGAGTAACTCAGCAGGTCAGGCAGCATCTAGGAGAGAGGGAATGGGTGACGTTTCGGGTTGAGACCCTTCTTCAGACTGAAGAAGGGTCTCGACCCGAAACATCACCATTCCCTCTCTCCTAGATGCTGCCTGACCTGCTGTTACTCCAGCAGTTTGTGGTACCTTCGATTTGTACCAGGATCTGCAGTTATTTTCCGACACAGCTAAGTTACTCTAGGACTTTGTCATTTTTCTTTTAATTTTATTTTTAGTAGCTATACTCGTCATCATCAATAGATGGCAGCATTACACCACTCTGAACTAAGTTTACATGAAGAGCATCATCCTGGAAAGCTGTAAAGGACAGAAAAAATTAAAGCCATGGAAAAAATGAGCTGTTTTAAAAAAATGTATAAATGTACATTGCTTCTGGCCAGGAGCCCGCACATGAAACAATAACCAGTTCTTCTCACACACAGACTACCTGCGGCAATTTTTTTTAGTTCCCTAAAAGGAGAATTTAGAGACACTTTAGATTTTACATTGGAGATACAGCAGGGAAACAGTCTGTGCTGACCGGCGATCACCCCGTACACTAGCACTAGGAGTGTGGGAGGTGACCGGAGAAAACCGACACAATCATAGGGAGAACATACGAACTCTGCCCAGACAGCACCCGAGGTCAGAATTGAACCTGGGTCCCTGGCGCTGTGCCACCTCCCATATGTTTTTCAAACTAGCTTCAGGCTGATTCTTGCTGCTAGTCCCACAGAGGCCAGCATTGAACTTTCTATTGGGGATGGTCTGCTGTTATGGGACGTAGGAGCACAGTGTGGTAGTCCCATCCGGGAAGTTAGGATTAGAAGTGACTACTTCTGTCCCCCCCAGTCACTGCGAGTCAACCAGCAATCCTTAATGTGGATGTATAACGACCTCTCTAGATCATGGTTATTTTCCCCTTTCAAAATGTTTGTCCTGAATGACCAACTGCACTCATCCAATCGGAAGAAACATCCCAAACCGAAATGTCACCTGTCCACCCTCTCCATTGATGCTGCCTGACCCACTCAGTTCCTCCAGTACTTGGTATTTTCCCTCAAAATCCCAGCATCAGCAGTTCCTTTAATTTCCTGTTGTGTTCTTTCAACTTAAAAAAATATATAAGTATTTGTTCAGAGTAGCTGCAACCTCACAAAAGTAGGAAAAAAAGTTGAAAACCTTTTCTATTTCCTAGTTTTAATTTTTTTTTTAAATAGGAAATTAAAAAAAAGGTCTTTCTATGTATATATAAAAAGATTACAATAGGCAACATTTTATGTTGAGGCCTGTTTTCAGACTCAAGGGTGGCGCAGCCTGTAGAGCCGTGACCTCAACGCGCCAGAGACCCGGTTTCCTCCCACATCTCAAAGGCGTTCGGGTTTGTAGGTTAATTTGCCCTCTGTAAATTGCGTAGTGTGTAGGGATGAGAAAATCCCTAGTGCGTAGGGATGTGAAAGTGGGATAACATAGAACTGGTGTGAATGGGTGACGATGGTCGTCATGGACTCAGTGGGCCAAATGGCCTGTTTCCACACTGTATGTCGAAACTAAAACTTCAAGATTCAGGAGAAGAAAAAGATCAGGCAGCATCTCTGGAGAACATGAATAGATGATCATATCATATCATATCATATATATACAGCCGGAAACAGGCCTTTTAGGCCCACCAAGTCCGTGCCGCCCAGCGATCCCCGTACATTAACACTATCCTACACCCACTAGGGACAATTTTTACATTTACCCAGCCAATTAACCTACATACCTACATGATGTTTCAGGTCAGGACCCTTCTTCAAACTTCAGTTCAAAACATATCCTTCATTTAGTGTGAAGAAGGGTTGTGACTCGATGCTGCCTCACCCACTGAATGGGTCTCCCAAATCGCTTGCCAGGCTTTTTCCTGCTCCCACTTCTCTTCCAGCTTTCTCTCCCTAATCCAATCAGTCTGAAGGGTCCCGACCAGAAACGTCACCCACCTACATTCTCCTGAGATGCTGCCTGTCCCATTGAGTTACCGCAGCACCTGTTTTTCAGAAGAATTTAAAAAAATCTTTATTGCAAAAACAACCGTTTTGTTTTAGACATTGGGGGATCTGATAGAGAGGAAAGACACCTTTATCACATCACCCCTCAGCCTCCTGCCGTCCAGGGAGGGTCTTCACCACTCATGGTTTTCTATTCCACACACCTGCAAAGTAACCAGGTGAATAAACCACACACACGGTTGGCAAAGATTGGACATGATTCTTGCACCCTTTCAACAGACTAGCTGCCAATCTCAGAATCAGCTGCCAAAACCTCAATGCCGATCCAACAAAATCATTTTGACAGGTCTGATATGCAAGTTAAAATGTTTAATTTCACACCAGTCTGTCTAAATCCACACCTCTGCTGTCGAAGAGTCTCAGAGTTTATCAAAGGTGTAAAATAAAAATGATTAGTTGTTGGATCAGACCAAAGAGCGAACCAGCTGACAGCTGCACTGCGAGGCATTAGTGGGGCTTTATTCCAATCACATTAAATCAGTTGTCTCAGCTCCTGATTTAATATTTTACAGATGCATTCTTCTGCAAAGTCTCTGATGAACATTGCTCAGTGTTAATATTCGATTACCTACAATACAGAATGGAAGAAATCCATAGCCCAGGGCTGTATCTGCCATAGCTATCTAAACTTGTCCTTGCATTGATGCACAACAAGTGTGGTCACACTGCTAGAGACTCAGTTTGATCCTGACCTTGGGGTGTGTATGTGCGTGCGTGCGTGCGCGTGTGTGCATGCTTGCGCACATGCGGAGTTTGCACGTTCTCCCTGTGACCACATGGATTTCCTCCAGGTGCTCCGGTTTCTTCCCACATCCCAAAGATGTGCGGGGTTTGAAGGTTAATCAGCCCTCTGTAAAATTGCATCCTAGTGTGTAGTTTAGTTTATTGTCACATGTACTGAGGTACAGTGAAAAGCTTTTGTTGCGTGCTAACCAGTCAGCGGAAAGACAATACATGATCACAATCAAGCCATTCACAGTGTATACATACACATAAAGGGGAAACGTACTGTCCAAGCTAAAGTCCAGTAGTGTCCAATCAAAGATTGTCCGAGGGTCTCTAATGAAGGTAGTAGCTCAGGATCACTCTCCAGTTGTTGATAGAATGGCTCAGTTGGGGAGTGGATGAGAAAGTGGGATAACATAGAACTGCTGTGAATGGGTGATCAATAGTTGTTGGGGTCGAAGGGCCTATATCCATGCTGCAATTTTTAAATCAATCAGCAAAAATAAAAAGGATAATTGAATTCCTCGTAGCTCATCCCTGCAATATAGAGTATTACAGTGTTCATCTGGGAGAAGCAGCGCTAGTAACATTTTAGAGGCTTTTAGACAGACAGGTGGATACGGGGGGGGGGGGGGGGGGGGGGGGGAAGAATAAAGGAATATGGATCACATGCAGGCAGAGGAGATTAGTTTATCTTGGCATCGTGTTAGGCACGGATATTGTGGGCCAAAGGGCCTGTTCCTCTACTGTCCTATGCTCTCTGACCTTTCTCTATCCATGTACCTTTAAAGGCGGCTTGGTAGCGCAGCAGTAGAGCTGCTGCCTTACAGCACTTGCAGCGCCACAGATGGAGGATCGATCCCGACTATGGGTGCTGTCTGTACGGAGTTTTTACGTTCTCGCCATGACCGTGTGGGTTTTCTCCGAGATCTTTGGTTTCCTCCCACACTCTGAAGACGTACAGGTTTGTAGGTTAATTGGCTTGGGTTTGTATACGTGGTATAAATGCAAATTGTCCCTAGCATGTGTAGGATAGTGTTAATGTGTGGGGATCGCTGGTCGGCGCAGACTTGGTGGGCCGAAGGGCCAGTTTCCGCGCTGTATCTCTAAACTAAACTGCCCAAAATAGAGGGATGTGGCCCTTTCCTTTTGTCGTTTCCTCATGTTAAGCCAGCACTGTGAATTGTTGACGTTTAGTTGAGCGTAAAGAAAGAGACGAGTTTCCACAAGCTAGTAATTCCAATGTGAAGTATCACCCTGTATTGGAAAGATGACGTCAAGCTGGAAAGGGTGCAGAGAAGATTTACGAGGATGTTGCCAGGACTCAAAGGCCTGAGCTACAAGGAGAGGTTGGGCAGGCTAGGACTTTATTCCTTGCAGCGCAGGAGGCTGAGGGGTGATCTTATAGTTGTGCACAAAATCATGAGGGAGATAGATCAGGTAAACGCTCAGTCTCTTGCCTAGAGTAGGGGAGTCTACCCAGAGTAGGGGAGTCCCCCCACTCTCCCCTCCCCCTCTCCTGAGTAGAGGCATCAAGAACCAGAGGACATAGGTTTAAGGAGAGAGGAGAAAGATTTAATAGGAACCCAAGGGGTAACCTTTTCACTCAGAGGGTGGTGGGTGTATGGAACGAGCTGTCAGAGGAGGTTGCTGAGGCAGGTACTATCACATGATTAAGAAACATTTGGACAGGTACATGGATAGGATAGGTTTAGAGGGATATGGGAGTCACTGAAGCTTGGTGCAGCTAAAGCCAGGGCTCTGTGGGGGAGGTCCACAGTGTAGGGTCCTTCTGCTGCTGGACATTGAAGGGTTGAGTCCAGTGGAGACACCCCTTAAACAAGGGAAGGGAGATCTCCCCGGGGAGCCACATGGGTTGCCAGCCACGTGCCACTTTTGTGGGCTGGAAGAGTCTGTGTACCACATGTGTGTGGAACGTGTGAGGTTGCAGCCCCTGTTCCATTATCTAAAGGGGCTGCTCCTTCCCTTCTGGCTGTATTTCTCACCCACCATCCTCATTGCATACCCTGTGCATAGGGGAGAGGGTAGGGCCGAAGATGTCCTGGTTGGGTTGGTCCTGGGCCTGGCCATTCGTGAGTCACGGCGCCAGGCAGAAGAGGGGTCTGCCCGAGCCAGCTGCCTACCCCTTTTCCAGGGTTACGTCTGTGCCCGGGTGGTGTTGGAAAGGGACTATGCGCTGTCCACGGGTACTCTGGGGGATTTCCGGGACCGCTGGGCACCGCGGGGGGGGGGTTGAATGCATCCTTGACAAGGATTGTAAGATGGTTGTATAATAGTTTATTGCTTGTCTTGTATTATGGTGGTGGGTCCTGTTTTGCTTTTATTGTATATATTATTTTAATATTTGAATAAATAGTTTTGATTAATTTTAAAAAAGGGGGCCAGGTGTTTTGGGCAAGGGTGGCAAGGGTGTTTTGTTTTGTTCAAAGATAGTATGAACACTATTGAGTACGACACTAATGAATGTATAATGTCTGAAGAGTTTTTGTGCAGTCTTCGTTAGGAAATATTTTGATGATGAATAAAGGTTATTTTTGAAATAAAAGTCTCGTGGACATTTAGGATTAGTGTGGGAGGGAAATTACAGCTGAGAGTCGTGCATGGGAGTAAAAAAAATATGAAGGAGGAAAACAAATTGATGAAAGAGAGAAATATTACCTGGGTGGCAGCGACAGACCTTTGTCAGAGCACAGTAATTGGCAATTTTCTTTTTAAATTATTTCACGTCTGGGCGCCTCAGTGAGGATAACTGCTGGTGACATTCTGGGAGTTTGTGTGAGATTGCTTCAAGCTGCTGCCCTGTGAGGAACACTACCTGTCACACACTCTGTCAGCCCTGGTTTGAGATACAGCACAGAACAGGCCCTTCGGCCCACTGAGTCCATGCAGACCATCGACCACCCATTCACACCAGTTCTATGTTATCCCACTTTCTCATCCACTCCCTGCACACTAGACTTTACTTTAGACTTGAGAGATACACCATGCAAAACATCCCAAGGTCGTGCAGGTTTGTGGTCCTCCAGCACAAGATTTTCACACAGGATTGTACCATGTATGGAATTGGCGTGACATTAAACTCCTTGAATCTTGAAGCTAATGGTCCTCTGTAAAATTGCCCCAAGTGGTGCAGCAGTCGAGCTGTTCCCTTACAGCGCCAGGTGCTGTAGGTATGGAGTTTGATCATTCTCCCGTGACCACGTGGGCTTTCTCCAGGTGCTCCTATTTCCTCCCACACTTCAGAATCATACAGGTTTGTAGGTTAATTGGCTTCTGTAAATTGTAAATTGCCTCGAGTGTGTAGGATAGTGCTAGTGTACAGGGATCGCTGGTCAGCATGGACTCGGTGGGCCGAATGGCCTGTTTCTGCACTATCTCTGAAGTCTAAAATAAAGTAAAGACTGGCGAATGGTGAACATCATGGCCAAGCTGACAAACAGGTTTGGCAAAGACTTTGTCCCTCAGTGTTGCAGGGCTGCAGAGGTTAGAAACAGGGAGTGGCAATGTGCGATGAGATTGGAAACTCTGGTGAAACGTTCACGTGAACTGGTCAGACCAGAAACCATCGTAAATCAGCAAGTACAGGCGTCATGAATGAACAGGATAGGAGCAGGCTAGGATACAGGCAGTGTTGGAGGGCCTCTGACTGATGGAAGGTGCACGTTTTAGAGTGGTAGAGCTGTACTGCACGAAACAGGCCCTTCGGCCCACCTTGTCCTTGCTGACAATTTGGCAAATGGGGCTGGTCCTATTTGCCCGCATTTGGCCCCATATCCCAGTAAACCTCCCCGCCCCCCGCCCCCCCCCCCCCCCCCCCCCCCGGACCTTTCACTAATGCGTTCCCCCCCCCGGACCTTTCACTGATGCGCTCCCCGCCCCCCCCCCCCCGGACCTGTTGGTGCAAGAGAGAGTAGGGGAAAGGGGTGTGCTGGGGAAAGTGGGGGGGGGAGAGTAAGAGTGTGTCTGGGGGAGAGAGAATGGGGTTGGTCTGAGAATGGGGACTGGGGAAGGGGACAACAGGGGCCGTGCGGAGGGGGCTTGGTGGTGGGGGAAAGAGGGGTACTGGGAAAAGGGGAGGTCGTGGGGAAAGGGGGGGTGTGGGGAGAGTAAGAGTGGGGCTGGGGGAGGAGAGAATGGGGGGTGTGGGAATGGGCCCAACGGGCCCGCTTTGCTAGTATATATATAAAACTCATTATATGTGTATGTATATATATATATATATATATATATATATATATATATAAACTCATTTATATGTGTGTGTTATATATATATATATACACACACATATATATATTCCCGAAATACAGCCAAAACAGTATACGATAGCGTGACAATTTTAGTACCACCTTAATCACCATTGTCCTGTGGTTCCAATGTTTGTTATATTTGAAAAGTTTTTCACTTTTTAAACTTTAAAAATCACCCTTTTAAAGTTTAAAAAATCACTTTTCCATTTTATCCTGGCCGTCAGCCACGTTCAACATCACAATGAGACCCGCCCGAGTGACAGGAGTGGCGGCCAATGAGGCGGGGGTGGGCTGCTGAGTCGACGAGCTGAAATTTAATAAATTCGTTCCCCCCACCCCCCGGGAGGACTGGCACCTGTCCCGGCGTGCCCCGCGCCTGACCTTCCTCCTGTGGTGCAGCGCGGCGGCAGAGGGGGTTCACGGATCGTCAGTTGGGGGAGGGTTGCCGCGCCCGCACGAGAGGTTTGCACGGAGGGTTGCCCGGCGCACAAGAGAGATTTAAAAATCTTTTAAACTTTAATACTTACGTAAGATGGCCACTGATCACTTAAACTTTAATACTTACGTAAGATGGCCGCCGCATCCGTGCGTGCGCAGTTGGGGGAGGGTTGTCACTCGGAGGGTTGTCACTCGGCACGAGTGACGGGAGTGGTGGCCAATGATGGGGGGTGGGGGGTTGAGGAGAGCTCTCCTGCAGGAGAAGTTTGCACAGAGGGTTGCAGGAGAGATTTGGACCCAATGGGTCCACGCCCGTCTAGTGTGCTTGAAAAGTCACAATTGTACGAACGGTCTGAAGAAGTGTTCCGACCCGAAACGTCACCCATCCTTTTTTCCCAGAGATGCTGCCTGACCCGTCGAGTTACCCCAGCACTTTGTGTCTCTCTTCAGTATGAACATTGAGTTCTCCACTTTTAGGTAAGGACTGGGGAATGGTGAACATCATGGCCAAGCTGATAAACTTGGCCTTTGTCCACACCTCCTCAACTGTATCCACCCATCACTAGCCAGGCTGTTTTCTGCCTCCACCTCTTTTTGTTTTCCAGCTTTCTTTCCCCACAACACCCCACGATCAGCCTGAAGAAGGGTCCAGACCTGAAGCGTTGTCTATCCATCCCCTCCACAGATACTACCTGATCCTCCAGCACTTTGTGATTTTTTTCTTATATCTGCTCTATAGCTTCCTCTGGCAGCTCATTCCAGACAAGGACTACCCTCCGACTGGAAAAAGTTGCTTGGGGTCCCTCTTAATTCTCTCCCTTCCCACCTTAAGCCTATGCCCTCTAATTTTAGAATCCCCTACAAAGGGGAAAAGACTGAGCGTTCATTTTTTCCATGCCCTTCATGATCTTGTACACCTGTTAATAAAATGTTTAAACCATCCATCCTTTCTGGATTAATTCTCGGTTGTTGTGTGCTGTGCTTGTGGGCTCAGTCAGTCACCACATCGCTTGGACGAGCCACTTGCATCAGGAGGAGGATAGTGATTTTGAAAAATCCTAATATATATACACACACAGTAAGCACAAGAAGCTTTCTTTACCAAGGAAGGCACAAAAGGAGTCAATTTTTCCCCCCATTTATTCCTTTTGATTCTCAAAGTTTCAGAATCACCAAACTTCAAGCACACAATTCACGTGGCTCCGAACACCATAAGAAAATATCATGGTTTCCATCGATACAAGGAACTGCAGATGCTGGAACCTTGTGTAGAACACAAAGTGATATTGGCATTGAGTCAGAGTCATACAATGTGGAAACAGGCCCTTCAGTCCAACTTCCCCATGCCAACCAACATGTCCCATCTGTCCTGGCCCCACCTGCCTGTGTTTGGCCTATATCTATCTAAATGTATCCGATTCAGATATTTGCCCATACATTTTATTTTTAAACATTGTGATAGTACCTGCCTTAACTACTTCCTCTGGCAGCCCATTCCATATACCCACCACACTGTGTGAAAAAAAGGTGTCCCTCAGGTTCCTGTTAAATCTTTCCCCCCTCACCTTAAACCTATGTCTCTGGATCTTGATTCCCCATCTCTTGGTAAAACTCCTGATGTGCATGTACCTTATCCATTTCTCTCATGATCTCCCTCTCATTTCTTTCACACCTTTACATGATCATTCCACAGCATCCTGTGCTCTAAGGGCTTGTGTACAAAAACAGGGATGTAATGTTGATGCTCTAAGGCACTGGTAAGGCCACATTTTGGAATATTGTGAGCAATTTTGGGCACCATATCTGAGGAAAGATGTGCTGGCTCTGGAGAGGGTCCAGAGGAGATTTACAAGAATGATCCCAGGAATGAGTTAACATATGATGAGCATTTGATGGCACTGGGCCTGTACTCGCTGGAATTTAGAAGAATGAAGGCGGACCTTATTGAAACGTACAGAATAGTGAAAGGCTTGGATAAAGTGGATGTGGAGAGGATGTTTCCACTAGTGGGAGAGTTTAGGACTGGAGGTCAAAGCCTCAGAATTAAAGGACGTACTTTTAGGAAGGAGATGCGGAGGAGTTCCTTTAGTCAGAGGGTGGTGAATCTGTGGAATTCTTTGCTGTGGAGGCCAAGTCAGTGGATATATTTCAGGCAGAGATAGATTCTTGACAGATAGATCAGCCATGATTGAATGGCATAGACCTGATGGGCCAAATGGCCTAATTCTGCTCCTATCACTTATGATCTTATGAACAAAGTCCTAGTCTATTCCACCTCTCCTTATAGCTCAGCCACTGGAGTCCTGTCAACATCCTTGTAAATATTCTCTGCACTCCTTCCAGCTGAGCAACACTTTTCCTATAACAGAGTGACCTAATACTGAACGCATTACTCTCAATGTGGCCAATACTCAGCAATGTTGCTGGAGGAACTCAGTGGGTTTCCATTTAACTGCTACATCTGCTCTATGCTTTAGTTTGAGTGCACACTATGGAATTTGGAACCCCTATGCCTTAGGACAAGACATTGGTGAGGCCATATGTAGAGTACAGGGTTTAGTTTTGGTCACCACGTTGTAGGAAAGATGTTGTCAAGCTGGAACAGAGGAGATTTAGAGAGAGAGAGAGGGGGCAGGACAAAGCCTGGCAAGTAATATGTGGATACAGGTGAGGGGGGGGGGGGGAGGGGGGGTTCATACGCAGATAGCTGGAACAAAGGCCAGAGATTAAAATAGGTGTGGACAAAAGTATTGAAAAGTTGCAAACTGTGAAGCCTGAGGAAGGAATGTAGGAGAAGGGGAGGGGAGAAATAGGCGAGAGTCCAGGTGGGGCACAGATGAGGGGGACAGGGGTTGGAATAAAGGGAGAAGGTGTGGAAGAGAAAGGGGAGGAGGGGTGGGGAAAATAGGGGGGAGGGGGGTGCGAGAGGCTACCTAATATTGCAAGCTATCCAAGCAGAATACAAAATGCCGTTCCTCCAGTTTACGTGCGGCCTTACTTTAGGTTGGTTTCTAGTTTTGAGATACAGCATAGAAACAGGCCCTTCAGCCCATGCTGACCATCGATTACCCATACACGAGTTCTATCCTACATACTAGGGACAATTTATAGAAGCCAATTAACCTACACGTCTTTGGGATACAGGAGGAAACCAGAGGAAACCCACGTGGTCACAGGGAGAACGTGCAAACTCTGACAATGGAGGAGGCCCAGGGCAGAAAGGTTGATGAGGGAATGGGAAGAGTAGTTAAAATGGTTGGTGAACCGGGAGATCCGGTTGGCCTGGGTGGACCGGGCGCAAAAGATCAGTGAAAGGGTCACCGAGTCTATGCTTGGTCTCACCTGGTAGAACCAGAATTATTAAGTGACAGAGAGAGTAGAGAGAGTGCTGCCCTTCATTTAACCTGGGCCACACCTGTACAAAGCACTGGTATTGCTGACTCCACATATCACAGCTCAACATTCCTTCACAAACTATGCTCCTCACCCTCAACCGGACTAAAAGCACAGACAATCTGACTATCTTTTGCACATTACTTTTGGATAGTCAGAAGTGTGGACTTTTCATTTGCAAAAACAAAGCTACAGGTTATATTTAATGTAAAATTCAACACAAATATACAAGCATGTTTTCTGCTACAAAATCATGGAAACTCAAAAGACGACCTAGATGCTTTCAGCCCCTCAAGTCTGTGCTTTCTCGGTCACAGAACAGTCACATTTGTGAACAAACAAGGAACTGCAGGTGCTGGTTTATCAGAAAAAGACACAAAGTGCAGGTGTAACTCAATGGATCATGTAGCATCTCTGGAGAGCAGGGATAGGTAACGTTTTGGGTCTGAATCCTTCTCCAGACAAAGTGCTGGTGTAACTCAGCAAGTCAGGCAGCATCTTAGTTTAGTTTAGAGATACAGCGCGGAAACAGGCCCTTTGGCCCACCGAGTCCAAATCAACCCATGATCACCCTGTACACTAGCACTATCCTACACACTAGGGACAATTTACAATTTTACCAAAGCCAATTAACCTGCAAACCTGTATGTGTTTGGAGCATGGGAAGAGACCGGAGCACCGGGAGAAAACCCATGCGGTCACAGGGAGTTGTGAGGTGTTACTTAAAACGTACCCTGCTTTGAGCCAAAGGATGAAACGCAACCCTGCCATCTCTGTTTACAGTGGCGCAGCAGAATAGTTGCTGCCATACAGTGCCAGAGACCCAGGTTCGATCCTGACTATGGGTGTTTGGCTGTATGGAGTTTGTACATTCTCCCTGTGACCGCATGGGTTTTCTCCGGGTGCTCTGATTTCCTCCCACACTCCATAGATGTACAAGTTAGCAGGTAATTGGCTTTTGTAAATTGTCCTTAGTGTGTAGGATAGAACAAGTGTAAGGGGTGATCATTGGTCGGCGTGAACTTGCTGGGCCGAAGCACCTTTAACCTTTTTGTTCCCTGTTACTTAGCAAACCATTCTCCCATTTGTCTGAAAAATGGTTGCAATAAAGTTTCTTCTTTTATCTCATGATCACTTTTATTGCCCTCAACCTGGTTTACAACCTCCTATTTTTAGCTTAACTCTGACTATCACTGCCAATACTGCCTAAATCTATTTATTGCCTCTCCTTTCATGACCTTTGGGTTACCTTCTCTAAGTTGGCCATTTTATTTTCTAAACCTTCTTCCCCAGCATCCAAGTTCTTGGGTTAAACATATTACAAACTTGCCCAATTTTCTGATCATTTGCAGAATTGGTTTGCAATATGGTCCCACTACACTTATACCATATCCATAAGATCATAAGGCATTGGAGCAGAGTTAAGCCATTCAGCCCATTGAGTCTACTCCACCATTCACTCATGGCTGAATTATTTTCCCCTATCAATCCCTTTCTCCCACCTTTTTCCCCCATAATCATTGGCACCCTTCCAAATGTCTTGGCCTCCACAGCCGTCCATCAGGCAGGATGTACAGAAGTTTGGAAACGCACATCACCAGATTCAGGGATAGTTTCGATTACAAGGCATAGGGGAGGCATACTAGGCATAATCCAGGAGAGCATTCACACAATTAAAATACTTCACAAAGGGGAATGGAACTTCAGGGACCAGTGTCGTGTTAAATCTTTTTGCAAACCAGTTCCATGCTACAGAACTTACACACAAGGAATTGCAGATGCTGGTTTACAAAAAAATAAAATAAAGTGCTGGAGTAACACAGCGGGTCAGGATACGTGATATTTGGGGTCGAAAAAGGGTTCCGACCTGTTGAGTCACTCTGGCACTTAAGTCCTTTTGTGGCATCCGAGGGAGGGTCCTGACCCGAAACATCACCGACCCATGTTCTCCAGAGATGCTGCCTGACCTGCTGAGTTACATTTTATGTCGCTTTTTTCCACACTATTGAATTATTGTGGCAGATTGAAAATCATAACATACATTTTTTTTAATCGTAAAAGTCAACGAGGAATTTAATGTTTGGTTACGTGGGGAACTCAGCAATCCAGTTTACATCATTACTCCAAAGTGATAGAAATCATTAAAAGCTCCTTGTGACCTTGAACGCAAAGAACCTGACATCTTTAAATAATTTAAAAGGCCACTGTCAACATTCATATTTGCCTTGAGAAGCAGAAACATTTGAATGTAAATATGGGTGAAGAGAATTGTGATAGTATCAGGTAAGGTGGGGGCTCTGGTGTTATTAGTCGATTGTCACTTTCCAAATGAATCAACGCGACTGATTTAAATTTATAAAAGTGCTTCAAGGTTGCCAAAAGTCAACGATGAATTTAATGGCTTGAATCAGTCAGATCTGGAAGGACAGATTTAGAGTTTGGGTTCCGACCCAAAACGTCACCTATCCATGTTCTCCAGAGATGCTGCCTGGCACGCCGAGCTACTCCAGCACTGTGTGTCTTCCATTTTGTCAGGTGCTATTGACTTTTCATTGTTGTTTTTCACTGATTTGTATTTGACAAAACTGCTGCAAAACATGTTCAGAAATGTTACTATGTTTTAAGAGCTTCACATAAATTAAAATCGCTTTTAAAATTAAGCTTAAAACACAAAATGTAAATGTAATTTTACACTGTGTTACCTGTATTCCACATATTTGTACAAGAGCTAATTTGCTGGTTATATTTCAGACCATTAAAGACTAGTGTTCACGGGACCACAGACTAACATCTATCCATCTGTGTGAGGGCACATCGTCAAGATTTTGTTTCCCTGTCCTACTAATGAGAGGAAATGACAGCTAGGAACAGAATGGGGAGCGTTGCGAGAGTGAACCATCTCTCTCGTTCCTTCGGTGGTCGCTGCCAGCTCTCCAAATGAAGGCACTGCATCAGACTAGAGAGAAAGGTCACCTGGCGAGTATTTCTGGCAATCACAGGGCACCATGTGGGGCAAACTTGTGGAACAAAAAACCTGACTGGAAATTAGAGGAAGGAAGCAAAACACTCCATGTCATAGTGGCCAATCTGGGCTTTGATTGCAGATTTCGTTTTCGACAGACTGATTGTGGTCGGGAGGACAAAGTGGGAAGAGAGGTGGGGGCAGGACAAGTGGTCGGTAGATAAGGGTGAGCAGGGGTTTGATTTGCACATGGGTGGACAAAGGCTAGAGGTTTAGTTTAGTTTTAGTGATACAGCGTGGAAACAGGCCCTTCGGTCCACCGAGTCCTTGACGACCAGTGATCACCCGTACACTTGCACTAGCCCACATACTCGGGACAATTTACAGAGGACCAATTAACCTACAGACACACACGTCTTTGGAATATGGGAGGAAACCAGAGCACCCAGTTGGAATATCTCTGCGCATGTTAAGTGTTCACTTCCACAATAACCCGCGGTTGAAATGCTGATGAGTGTTGAAAGCTACACCTCAGTGAACACACATGCAATTGTTGTTTGTGCGAGTTCCTCAAGAGGAACGTGCAAACTCCGTACAGACGGCACCCATAGTCGGGATTGAATCCAGGTCTCTGGTCACTTGTCTTTGAGTGATTGCCGATGACGATACCTGTCTAAATTACCATCTTGCTTCTAAATTGAAACCATTCAAAATACATACTTGAACCATACAATCAACTCCTCTGTGAGTGGTCTCCTTCACACACTCAGGAGACATCAGGCCATCAGTAAATGTGAGAATGTTGTGCCGACTGTCAAGAACTATTACTGACACAACAGTACTTCTTCTCAAGTACTTATCATCATATGCACAATTAGTTTAGTTTAGTTTGGAGATACAACGTGGAAACAGGCCCTTTGTCCCACCGTGTCTGCATCGACCAGCGATCACCCGTTCACACTGGTTCTATATTATCCCACTTTCTCATCCAATCCCTCCCCACACTCAGGACATTTTGCAGAGGGCCAATTAACCTGCAAACCCGCATATCTTTGGAGTATGGGAGGAAACCGGAGCACCCGGAGAAAGCCCACGCAGTCACAGAGAGAACGTACAAACTCCATGCAGACAACACCCGTAGTGAGGATTGAACCCGGGCCTCTGGCGCACGCACACACGCACGCACACACGATCCAAGACAGTGAAAAGAAAAATACTGTGCAAAAAGAAAGATATAGGAGCAAACACACTATTAAACTCACTAATGGGAGAGTCTAGAACCAGAGGGCACAGCCTCAGAATAAAAGGACACACCTTTAGAAAGATGGAGGAATTAATTTAGTCGGAGGGTGGTGAATCTGTGGAATTCATTGCCACAGACAGCTGTGGAGAACAGTCATTGGGTATTTTTAAAGTGGAGATTGATAGACTCTTGGTTAGTGAGGCTGTCAAAGTTATGGGGAGAATGGAGTTAAGAGGGAAAGATAGATCAGCCACAACTGAATGGCAGAGTAGACTCAATGGGCTGAACAGCCTCATTCTGCTCCTATGTCTTGTGATGTTATGATCGAGACACCAAGTCCACGTTAGTGCAAGAGATGGTCCACAGTGTTCTGTTGCTGAGACAGGATTTAAGTTGTGTAGGTTAATTTTAGATATTTCCTATCTGGCAAGAGGTTTTATCACCTGTAGCCCAACAGTAGGTAATAATGTTACTATAGATAATCTATCTTATGCTCAAAGGTGTGTGTGTACTGCAGAGGTAAATAATGAAGTGGGGTACAACAACCAAGGACTGAAACCCAAACTATGTGGAGTTTGCACATTCTTCTTATCACAACATTGTAAAGGCATTTGGACAGGGCCCATTTCTGTGCTTTATGACACCACAACTAAGTCATAAGGAAATATAAGGAATATCAAGTCTCACAGCGGCAGGGAACCGGGTTCAATCCTGACCTCGGGTGCTGCCGACGTGTGGAGTTTGCGCGTTCTCCCTGTGAGAATGCAGGTTTCCTCCAGATGCTCTGGTCTCCTCCCACATCCCAAAGACGTGCAGGTTTGTAGTTTAATTGGCCTCTATAAATTGCCCCTATTGTGTAGGGAGTGGATGTGAAAGTGGGATAACATAGAATTAGCGTGTGAATAGGTGATCATTGGTCAGCGCAGACCCGGTGGGCCAAAGGGCCTGTTTCCATGCTGTATCTCCAAGCTAAACTAAACTGGTTTCACCAGCAGGCTGGTTCCAGATGACACACCAGTCCACCTGCATCTACCAGACGTTTCTTCAATGCCCTTTTTTGAGATGGAGAAAAAATGCCTCACATCACCGATTGGCATCAACACACTGCTGGTGGGCTTACTATCAAGTACCAAGGTCATGAGCTCTATAATTCATTTTCTAACCCCTCAGTCTCTACTTTTTAAAAAATAACTTGGTCAACAAAAACCCTTGCTCTTTGACAAAGTACCCTTACATTTCCTTTTAGGTCGGTTCCAATGCCAGGCATGCACTGATTGCAATTTAGTTTGTAGCATGACCAGTACTCTTCCAAGACCTTTGATCCCCTATTTATTCAGAGTTATACAAGTTATGGACAGGCAAGTCTTTTTTTGGGGGGTCACGTAAGATGGCACCCAAGCCAGGTGACTCTCTGTGTGCTGGAAGTGGATCTGTACTCATTCATTCACAATCCAAATTAAACTCTTTTAAAAAAAGGTCTCTATTCCTTTGACCGTGACCGTTCAAAATATCCTGTAACATTTATAAAATCAGGATGAAACTGACACAAACTAGACCACAAGAAACAATCGGCTTCTCCCCATTGAAATTTGTATGGTCTGCAAATTTTTCATGGTGACAGGACAAATCATTCAGAAAAATCTCAGCACAGCATTCTTGAAATGTTTACGCAATAAAATATTTTTGATGGTCAATATGGCATTCTTGAAATATCTAAGTAATAAAGCACCATTTTCTTAAAAATCAGATATTCCGTGTTCCCATAAATACGGAATAAAAAACACAGTCTTTCTTACCTTTGTAAGCATGAAATTTCATAATCAGGCAGTGGATAGTAATAGAATGCCCTTATAATCACTGTTTGGATATCAGGAGAAGTCACATACAAAGTAATAGTGAGAAAACCCTTGCTCCATGTGGAACCCAAATGCACTTAGCCTGCAACATTTGGACTCTGGATAAGGGGGAAATTTGATTTGTGATTGGTGCATATTGCTTTACTCACTCATTCAATGCAACTCACTTTAACGATTATGCTAATCCCAATCAACACCGATCCTTCCTCTGTTCTCGTTATTAATTACTTGTACAATCTGACTTTGTTGATTAGGTTGTATTGGCCTTTCTAAAGGAAGAGCAGATGATACTAATTACAACTGTTTGGCTTGTTGATCACTGCACACCGTTTCATAAATAAATAACCCGCATTATATTTACTTGATGTATAGGAAGGAACTGCAGATGCTGGTTTACACTGAAGAGAGAGACACAAAATGCTGGAGTAACTCAGCAGGTAATTACAGCATATCTGGAGAAAAGGAATAGGTGATGTTTTGGGTCAAGACCCATCTTCAGACTGACAGTGATTTAGTTTAGAGATATTGTATGGAAGCTCCTTTCAATTTGCCTCAATTTTACCTCAGGCAGACTTTTAATATTTTAGGTACAGTGGGAAACAGGCCCTTCAGCTCACCAAGTCCATGCCAACCAGCGATCACCCGTACACTAACACTATCCTACAATTCACAATTTTACGTAAGCTAAATAGCCAACAAACCTGCTTGTCTTTGGAGGGTGGGAGGAAACTGGAGCATCCAGAGAAAACCCACGCACTCACAGGGAAAATGTACAAACTCTGTGTGGACAGCACCCATGGTCAGGATCGAGCCTGGGTTCCTGGTGCTGTGAGGCAGCAACTCTACCGCTATGCCATTGTGCTGTCCCAATGTTTTAAAAACATTTTACACTTTTTTCTTTGCATACCTACTCCAGTTTCTACATCATAATTATTTTATCTTTAATTTTCAAATTTCTGAATAAGATATCTGTTAAAATAAATCGATAGCCCAGCATGGAAACAGGCCTGTTGGCTCACCGAGTCCATGCCGACCATCGATCGCCCTTTTACACTAGTTCTAGGTTATCCCATTCTTTCATTCACTCCCTACACAAGGTGGGGGGGGGGGGGGGGGGGGGACGACGATTAAACTACAAACCCGCACATCTTTGGGATGTTGGAGGATAATGGAGCATCCGGAGAAAACCCACGGGGTCACAGCGAGAACGTGCAAACTCCATGTGCAAACAGACAGCAACCGAGGGCAGGATGGAACCCGGGTCTCTGATGCCATGAGGTAACAGATCTACCAGCATTGTTGTGGCCAATTACCTCAGTTACAGACACTGCTGCAAGGGTTTTTCCGTTTGGAGACAACAGATGTTGTTTGGGTAGTTATTTTTGCACGGAGCATTACTATACGAAGTAAGTCAATGCCTTTATAGTAACCACACTGCAAGTACACATTCAAGCTGCAGGTAGTGCAGCTATCTTACACCTCCAGCCTCCCGGGTTTGATTCTGAACTCTGGTGCCGTTTGTGTGAAGTTTGCACGTTCTCACACTTGTAATCACACTTGCTCTGCTCCAGTTTCCACCCACGTCCCAAAATATATGCCTGATTCAGCGGGTCAGGCAGCATCTCTGGAGAACATGGATAGGTGACATTTCGGGTCGGGATACTTCTTCAAACTGATTGTAGTGGATGGGGGGGAAGAAAGCTGGAAGAAGGGAGGACTAATTGTAGAGGAAGGGAGGGAAGGGGGGTACAAAGTGATGGGTGGATACGGGGGTGAGGGGCGAGGGGTTTAATTTCAGATGGATGGACTAAGGGCATCTCAAAACACTGGAAGTAAATTATGAAATCAAACCCACCCACAGGTTTTTGAAGCTAAGCTTCGTTCATGGCAGAAAGACTGGATCCACACATACATAAATGAATGATATGGGACAAAATTTCCAGACTTTTCTAAGGCGTTAATTTTACGGGAAAATAGGTGAGTGGCAAAATTGCAAATTTAAGAATAGTGTTGGGGAGAAAATATTCTGCAATTCTTTTTATGTTTTGGTGACGAGGCGATGTTCGGGTATGTGATTACAAGTCTCGTACCTAGAATTTGTCTCTGTTAAAGACTGTTTGAATATGATTAAAATATGAATTTATAAACTAAGTATGACTTACCCAAATGAGCAGAGCTTCAAATATAATCTACAAGAGACAGCAGACACTGGAGTATTGAGTTTAAAAACACACTCCTGGACTAACTTGATATGAAGAAGAGTCCTGACCCGAAAGGTCGTCTGTCCATTCCCTCCACAGATGCTGCCTGACCTGTTGAATTCCTCCAGCACTTTGTGTTTAGTTTTGTTAAGAGATACAGCGAAGAAACAGGCCCTCCGGCCAACCAAGTCCGTGCCAACCAGTGATCCCCAAACACTAGCACTATCCTACACACTAGGGACAATTTTCAATTTTTACCAAAGCCAATTAACCTACAAACCTGTACATCTTTGGAATGTGGGAGAGCACCTGAAGAAAACCCACATGGTCACAGGGAGAACGACCAAACTCTGTACAGACAGCACCCGAGGGCACAATCGATCTTGAGTCTCTGGTGCTGTAAGGCAGTAACTCTACTGCTGCGCCACTGTGCTGCCCTTGCCGTGTTTTACTGGAAAAAAACTAATTGGGTCAGGTCAGTATTTCAATCTGAAGAAGGTCCTAACCTTGAAAGCTGTAACATCCGGTTTCAGGAACAGTTTCTTCCCAGCACCACTACTGAACACACAGTTGAACACTGCGAACTCCAACTAATCTCCAAACTACGAACAGTGGCACAGCGGTAGAGCTGCTGCCTAACAGCGCCAAAGACTCAGGTTTGATCCTGACTATGGGTGCTGTCTGTACGGAGTTTGCACCTTCTCCCTGTGACTGTGTGGGTTTTTGCCAGGTGCTCCGGTTTCCTAGTGTGTAGGATAGTGTTAGCTGGTTGACGTGGACTCGGTGGGCCGAAGGGCCTATTTCCACGCTGCATCTCTAAAGTCTAAAGAGTTCTGAGACCAGAGCGTCACTTAGCAAGGACCTCCCGGGGAGTTCTCAGCTTCAATTTGTGGCTCGTCTGACAAATGATTTCACATTTCTTTCCCACACAAAAGCTTGCCTTTTGTCAGCAGATTCTTGATCCAAGACTGATTGCAGTGCCTGGGGCTAAAACATTTGGGCTTCTACTCCAGTTGTAGCTCTGTGAAAGTGTTACACCTACAGAGTTGGAATGTGCTATGAGGTACTTTGTCAATAATCAGCTTTGGTACACTTTGCGGCTGTGAATTTTTTTGCAATTTGTCCGTTCTAGGGCCAGACTCTTGGTAGAGTGTGATTCCGAAGTGTCAACAGTTGCATGTCCAGTCCCACCAATGTTTATCACGAACAAAACACAAAGTGCTGGAGGAACTCGGTTGGCTGGCAGCATCTGTGAAGGGAATGGACAGGTGACGATTTGGGTCGACTCTCTTTTTCATTCTTACTTGCTAAGTTCCTAATGTTTTGCTCAAAACTCCAACATCTTGTGTCCAAGAGTCATAGTGAGGAAACAGGCCCTTCAGCCCAACTTTCCCACACCAGCCAACATGTCCCAGCTATGCTAGTCCCACCTGCCTGCGTTTGGCCAATATCGCTCTAAAATTCCTATCCATGTACATGTCCAATTGTTTCTTAAACGTTGCAATAATCCCTACCTCAACTACCTGCAGGTTTGTAGGTTAATTGGTCCTCTGTAAATTGCCCCTACTGTGTAGGGTGTGGATGAGAAAGTGGGATAACATAGAACTAGTGTGTGGGTGATCGCTGGTCGACGCGGACTCGGTGGGCCAATGGGCCTGTTTCCACGTTGCATCTCTCAACAAAACTAAATCAAAAAGCAGTCTGGTATGAAAGGAAAACAAAGTTCAATCAACTCTTTTTCAAAAGCAGCACTGACAACCTTCCCAGTGTAAACAGTGGGTTGCTGAAGGATTTTAATGTAAATAGAACATGCTGGGACAACTTCCCCTCCTGGAATCAGCATTTGTTCCTGGGAACACAATCTTTTTGCATGATTGTCAAATAAATATATTCATTACTGCATGTTGTTTCATTGAAATACTAATGGACTGTTTTTTTCCTACTGAGCAGCTTCCTTTTCCACGGTTAGTCTTGGCACCTGCAGAGATTGAGTCATTTGGACTGAGTCTACACGACCAAGTATGTCTTCGTCCATAAAAGTGCTCTATGTTAATTGAAGCAATGGAACTATTGAATACATGCTCACACATGCTTGAAAACGCTTGCACACAAAACCTTGGACCTTCCAAAATGTGCATTGTAAGAAAAAAAAGTATTGAACCAGACGGAAATGCTGACACAGCCTTTCTTGCCCACATGTATTAATTTGCTTAGCTGTCAATGAAATAGGAAGGAATTGTAGATGCTGGTTTATACTGAAGATGAATCAAAGTGCTGAAGTAACTTAGAGGGTCAGGCAGCATCACTGGAGAAAAATAGGTGACGTTTCAGGTTGTGACCCTTCTTCAGACTGGGTCTGACTGGGTCTGACTTCAGTCTGAAGAAGGGTTCCGACCCGAAATATCATCTATTCTTTTACTGAGGAGATGCTGCCTGACCCGCTTTGTGTCCACCTTAGCTGTCAATTAGGTTTTTCAGAAGTGTAGCTGTCATAGTTAGCACAGTCTGAAGATGGATCCCGATCCGAAATGTCTTCTATCTGTGTTCTCCAGGAATGCTGCCTGACTCACTGAGTTACTCCAGCACTTTGTGTCCTTTCATGTAAATGGGCATCTGCAGTTCCTTGTTTCTACATTTTAGTAATGTTGGACATACACTGTCCATTTTACACCATGCAAACTCCAACAGAAACACCGATGTGCTAATGACAGACTGCAGATACTGGAATCATGGGGCAAAAAGTGCTGGAGGAATCCAGCGGGTCAGGAAGTATCTGTAAAGGGAAGGGACAGACAGGTGACATTACAGGTCGGGACGCTTAAATGGTTGCATTAGGAGTGAGGACTCTTGTATTTAGAAAGATGACGGGGACTTCATTGCAAAAAACTAAAGGCCTGGATCGAGTGGATGTGGAGAGGATGTTTCCACTGGTGGAAGAGTCTAGGACCAGAGGGCACAGCCTCAGAATAAAAGCATGTACCTTTAGAAAGGAAAGGGTGGTGAATCTGTGGAATTTATTACCACGGACGGCTGTGGAGGCCAAGTCATTGGGTATTTTTAAAGCGGAGATTGCCAGATTCTTGATTAGTAAGGGTGTCAAGGTTTATGGGGAGATGGCAGCAGAATGGGGTTGAGTGGGAAAGATAGATCAGCCATGATTGAATGGTGGAGTAGACCTGTTGGGCTGAATGGCCTAATTCTGCTCCTAGGTTTTATGAACTTTTCATTTTGTAAATTGTGCCAATGTATGTCGATTCGTGCATGTGTGAGTTATGCAAAAAGAATTTCACTGTGCAATGCATACGTGACAATAAAGAACCATTGCTCTTTTTTTATCCTTTATTGTCTGAGGGAGAGATAACAAGAGGGTACTGTTCTCAACAAGTATAACAACAGCGATTTTGTTATGTAAATCTGCAATGTTCATTGAAAGTGGCTGAGCAGGTTTGGATGCCTTACAAAGAGTGCAGGAAGGCTTAATTTAACTAAATGCAGGTTGACTGACTTTAATTATGTGGATAGGCAGAAAAAATGGAGATTGTTCAAATTGGGATACAGAAGCTTTTGTGGACATCTGAAAGAGTAATTTGGGGAATAGAGAAACTATTTCAATTGCTGGACCAGGGAGTATGGAATAAAGGTCGCTACCAAAACAACCAAAGGTAACTTCAATGCATAGCCTCTTAAAGACACAAAATGCTGGAGTAACTCAGCGGGTCAGGCAGCATCGCTAGGGAAGATGGACAGGTGACGTTTCGGCAGAGTAAGGGTATCGATGGAAGGAAATGGGGGGGGGGGGAAGAGGAAATGGGGTCAGGATAGTGGGGGAAATGGGTGTACATCAGATGAGGCTTAGGGACCCCTCCCCTTCAACCTACATTCCTTCCTCTAGCTTCACAATTTGCTTCTTCAGTCCTTTGTCTCACACCTTTGGCCTTTTTATCTCTGGCCTTTGCCCAACTATCTGCCTATCAAATCCTAACCCCCCCCCCCCCCTTACCTGTATCCACCCATCACTTGCCAGGCTTTGTCCCACCACCTTTCTTTTCCAGTTTTCTCCCTCCCCCCCCCCCCTCCTCTCACTACAATCAGTCTGAAGAAGGTCCCGACCTGAAACGTCGCCTGTCTGTGTCTTCCAGAGACCCTTCTTCAGACTCAAGAGGTGTGGCCTGATCCGCTGAGTTACTCCAGCATTTCGTGACTTTTTTTGGAAACCAGTCATTTGGGACTGCACAGTGGCACAGCAGTAGAGTTGCTGCCTTACGGCGCCAGAGACCTGGGTTTGATCCTGACTACGGATGCTGTCTGTACAGAGTTTGTACGTTCTCCATGTGATCGTGTTGGTTTTTTCAGGTGCTCCGGTTTCCTCCCACACTCCAAAAACCCAGGATCGAAGGTGGTTAATTGGCTTCGGTAAAATTGTAAATTGTCCCAACTGTAGGATAGTGCTAGTGTACGAGGTGATCACAGGTCGGCGTGGACTCGGTGGGCCGAAGCGCCTGTGTCCACGCTGTATGGCTAAACTCTAAAAGTCTATAGCAACTGCTGTTCCTTGTTCCACACCAGTTATATTTGTGAAGCAGATTCAATTTGTAGCCTGTAAATGGGAGCGAGATAAGTTTCTAAACTGAAAAATAGAAGGCCTGGATGGGGAAGGACTGGAAAGATTTAGCTGAATCTTTCTTACATAAAGTGGCCAGAAGAAGCTCGACAATCTGAATAACTTCCTTCGTGCTATAACCTCATTCTGTGTATGTGAAGCTGCCCCAGGGCACACATACTGCTCAGAGCAGTTCTGGGTGGTTTCCACTGTTGTAACTTTCTGTGACCTGCCTTTCTGAAAATAAAAATCCACCACAGCCCAAACGTTCTCATTCTGGTTTGTTCTTCTGGCAGAAGAACGTTGAAAGACGTGATAGAAATGTCGTTACTTGATAGAAGTATATCACAGTTGCGCAGTGGTAGAGTTGCTGCCTTACAGCACCAGACACCCGGGTTCAATCCTGACTAAGGGTGCTGTCTTTTCAGAGTTTGTACATTTTCCCCGTGACTGCTAAAGGTTTTCTCCAGGAGCTCCGGTTCCCTCCCACTTCCTCCCACTTCCTAAAGACATACAGGTTTGTAGGTTAATTGACTTTGGGAAAGATTGTAAATTGTCCCCAGTATGTAGGATGGTGCTAGTATACGCGGTACGCGGTGATAGCTGGTCGGCACAAACTCAGTTGCCCAAAGGGCCCGTTTTCTCGCTGTATCTCTAAATTAAACAAAAATAAACTAAATGATATAAAATTATGGAAAGCATGGATAGGATAATAATAATAATAATAATATATTTATTTTATATAGCGCCTTAACACATGCACAAAGCGCTTTACAAATACAATTAACATAGAAACAAACAGACAAACAGACAAACAGACAAACTATCCTGACGGAAAAGCGGCGAATAATCAACGCCAGCGTCCTCTCACGTCAGGGTCCGGCAGTAGACATTAAAGAACACAAGACACACAGATACAATTTTTTACACAAAACAGCCATCACAGTGATTGCTCTAGGCATACCCTCACTGTGATGGAAGGCAAAGTCTTATCTCCTCCTCGTTCTTCTCCCGTGGCGCCACGAGGCGATCGAGGCTCCCAACCCCTTGAAGCCCCCACCGGGCGATGGAAAGTCCCAGGGTCGAGCCGAGCAGGCCGATGAAAGTTCTGAGCCCCCACCGGGCGATGGAAAATGCCGCGGCCGAGCCACGCACCGGGCGATGTAAAGTGCTGCGGCCGAGCCACGCAGGGTGATGAAGGGCCTGCGGGCGGGTTGATCGTGCCTCGTGCTTCGGGGCGGTCGAAGCTGCTGCGGCTGGAGCTCCCAAAAGCCGGTCGCCAGCCAGGGACCTGCGAACTCCAGATGTTGCGGTCTGCAGGGCCCACGGCCGAAGCCTCCGAGATGGTAAGTCCAGGCCCTGCGACCGGAGTCTTCGAGGTCGATCCCAGCTGGAGGCCGCCGACTCCACGATGTTAGGCCGTAGCGCGAACGGAGATACGACACGGTAAAGGTCGCATCTCCGTTGAGGAGGAGATTTTAAAAAAAAAGGTTTCCCCCAACCCCCCTACATACACAGAATTAAAAATAAAACAAAACGTACATTTAACATCAACATTGACTAAAAAACACAACAAAAAAAACGGAGACTGCCGGTGAGCCGCAGCTGCAGAACACAGCCACGCCCCTTAATAGACAGGATAGACAGTCAGAATCTTTTTTTCCCCACCATGGAAATGTCCAACACTGGAGTGCATAGTTTTAAGGTGAGAGGAGCAAAGTTTAATAGAGACTAGACCAAGTGGACCAGTTGGGCCCAAACCACTCTTGCATTGGTGCAGCACACTCTCTCCCCCCCCCCCCCCCCCCCCACACTCCCCATTGATGGTGATTGATGGTTGGCGTGGATTCATTGGGCTGAAGGGCCTGTTTCCATGCTAACTTAATTTGAGAATACATAACAAAAATGAAATGTGCAGTCTAAAACATAGAACGTATAAAAGTACAGAACAGGAACAGGCCCTTTGTCCCACAATGTCTGTGGCTGAACCTGATTCCTAGACAAAATTAAAGTTCTAATGTTATCCTAATTTCTTTAAACAAAACTAATTTAAACTAGGAGGAGAAACCAGGGAGGTGGCAATGGCATATCACACCTGCAAGAGCTCAATGCCTTTTAAGCACACATTGAAAGGGAGATCAACCAGACATGGTGGTGCAATGGGAGAGTTGTTGCCTTACAGCGCTAGAGACCCAGGTTCGATCTTGACCACGGATGCTGTCTGTAGAAACATAGAAAATAGGTGCAGGAGGAGGCCATTCGGCCCTTCGAGCCAGCACTGCCATTCATTGTGATCATGGCTGATCATCTGCAATTAGTAACCCGTGCCTCCCTTCTCCCCATACCCCTTGATTCCGCTAGCCACAAGAGCTCTATCCAACTCTCTTTTAAATTCATCCAGTGAATCAGCCTCCACTGCCTTCCGTGGCAGAGAATTCCACAAATTCACAACTCCCTGGGTGAAAAAGTATTTTCTCATCTCAGTTTTAAATGGCCTCTCCTTTATTCTTAGACTGTGGTTCCTGGTTCTGGACTACCCCAACATTGGGAACATTTTTCCTGTATCTAGCTTGTCCAGTCCTTTTATAATTTTATATGTTTCGATAAGATCCCTCATCCTTCTAAATTCTAGTGAATACAAGCCCAGTCTTTCCAATCTTTCCTCATATGGTTAATCTCCACCATCCCGGGGATTAATCTCGTGAACCTATGCTACACTCCCTCAATAGTAAGGATATCCTTCCTCAAATTAGGAGACCAAAACTGCACACAATATTCCAGTGGTGGTTTCAGAAGGACCTCTTTACTCTTATACTCAAATCCTCTTGTGTGACGGCTAACATGCCATTAGCTTTCTTCACTGCCTGCTGTACCTGCATGTTTACTTTCAGTGACTGGTGTACAAGGACACCCAAGTCTCGTTGCACTTCCCTTTTTCCTAATCTGACATCATTGAGATAATAATCTGCCTCCTTGTTCTTGCTGCCAAAGTGGATAACTGCACATTTATCTACATTATACTGCATCTGCCATGCATCTGCCCACTCACTCAACCTGTCCAAGTCACCTTGCAATCTCCTAACATCCTCTCTGCAGTTCACACTGCCACCCAGCTTAGCGTCATCTGCAAACTTGCTAGTGTTACTTTTAATTCCATCATCTAAATCATTAATATATATTGTAAATAGTTGCGGCCCCAGCACCGAGCCTTGCGGCACTCCATTCGCCACTGCCTGCCATTCTGACAGGGACCCATTTATTCCTACTCTTTGTTTCCTGTCTGCCAACCAATTCTCTATCCATGTCAATACCCTACCCCCATTACCATGTGTTCTAATTTTGCCCACTAATCTCTTGTGTGGGACCTTATCAAAGGCTTTGTACAGAGTTTTACGTTCTCCGTGTGACTGTGTGCTCCGGTTTTCTCCCACACTCCAAAGACATGCAGGTTTGTAGGTTAATTGGCTGAAGTAAAATTGTAAATTGTCCCTAGTGTGTAAGATAATGCTAGTGTACAGGGATCGCTGGTCGATGTGGACTCGGTGTGTCGAAGGGCCTGTTTCCATGCTGTATCTGTAAACTAAACTAAACGAAGCTAAATCTATCTGAGCCCACACAAACCCCAACGACCTGCCTTGTGACCACAGCTGCTGAGGCTGACGTCAGCCCAACACTGGTGAGGGTGAACCCTGGCAAATCACATGGTTGAACGGTGCTCGCAATAACAACCTCTCGCTCAACGTCAACAAAACCAAGGATCTCATTGTCAACCTCTGAAAGGGGAAGTCAGGAGATCATGTGTCAGTGTTTACTAGTGGTGAGAGTTAGCAGCTTTATATTCCTTCAAGCTGCCATCTCAGATTACCTGCTCTGAGCCCAGCATGTACACGTCATTAGTGCCAGTGCCTCTACTTTCTTAGAAGTTTAAGAGATACAGTATGTTACCAATTACTCCAACATACTTCTCCAGATGAGATTGAGAACCTCGTGACCTACCTGCTGTCGAGTCAACAACTTTTCTCTCAATGTCAGCAAGATAAAGGAGTTAGTGATCGACTTCAGGAAACGAAGCAGTACACAAACCCATTGACAGTGCCGAAGTAATGATGGTTGAAAGCTTAAGTTCCTAGGAGTAAATATGACCAGCAACTTGTTTTGGACCAGCCATATAGAAGCAATGGCCAAGAAAGCACACCAACGCGTCTGCTTCCTTAGAAGGCTTAAGAAGTTCGGCATGTTCCCAACAATTCCCACCAACTTTTACAGATGCGCCGTAGTAAGCATTTTATCGGGATGCTTTTATCACAGCATGGTTTGGGAACAGATCCATCCAAGACCGCAAGAAATTGCAGAGAATTGTGGATGCAGCCCAGAGCATCACACAAACCAACCTCCCTTTCATTGACACATCACGTTGCCTGGGCAAGGTCACCAGCATAATCAATGAAGAGTCTCACCCTGTTCACTCCCTCTTCTTCCCTCTCCCATCAGCCAAAAGGTACAGAAGTGTGAAAACGCACACCTCCAGATTCAGGGATAGTTTCTTCCCAGCTGTTATCCAGTAACTGAATTATCCTATCACCAACTTGAGAGTGGTCCTGACCTCCCATCTACCTCACTGGAGACCCTTGGACTATCTTTAATCAGCCTTTGCTAGACATTATCTGGTACGAAGCGTTATTCCCTTTATCCTGTATCTGTACACACTGGATTGCTCGATTGTAATCATGAATAGTCTATCCATGATTGGTTAGCACATGACAAAAGCTTTTCACTGTACCTCGGCACACGTGACAATAAGCTAAATTAAACTAAACTCCAACAAATACTCTGACAAACTTCCACAGATGCACTGTAGACATTATCCTGACTGGTTGCATCATGGACTGGTACGGCAATTTCAACGCACAGGAACTCAAGAGGCTGCAGGGAGTGATGGACTCAACCCGCTCCATCACGGGCCCAGCCCTCCCCACCATCAAAAGCATCTGCACCAGGTGCAGCCTCAAGAAGGCAGCACCTATCATTAAGGGACACCACCATCCCAGCAGTGCCCTCTTCTCACTGTCACCATCAGGCAGGAGTTACAGAAGCCTGAAGACACACACCACCAGATTCAGAAACAGCTACTTTACTATCCAACCATCAGGTTTTAGTTTTAGTTACTCAGCGTAACAGGTAACGTCTCTGGATAGAAAGAATGGGTGACATCTCGGATCGAGACCCTTCTTCAGACTGAATCTGAATCTGAATCTGAGTCTGAAGAAACGTCACCCATTCATTCAATGCAGAGATGCTGCCTGACCCGCTGAGTTACTCCAGCACTCTGTGCCTCTTTTTTCACTGATAGTTTCATGCCTATTTTAATTTTTAGTTTGGAGATACAGCTTGGAAACAAGCCCTTCAGCACACCGTGTCCACGCCAACCAGCAATCCCTGCACACCAGTTCTATCCAACACACTAGAGACAATTTACAGAAGCCAATTAACCTACAACCCTACATGTTTTTGGAGTATGGGAGGAAACCAGCGCTCGTGGAGAAAACCTATGCGGTCACAGGAAGAACATACAAACTCCATACAGACAGCACCCATAGTCAGGATCGAACCCAGGTCTCTGGCGCTGTAAGGCAGCAAATCTACCAGTTACGCCACTGTGGCACACTGCCCTTCTCGAACCAACCTGCACAACCCTAAACCACCTCATGGACCGAGCCTGAAGAAGGATCACAATTTGAAACATTGCCAATCCATTTTCTCCAACGATGCTGCCTGACCCGCTGAGTTACTCCAGCACCCTGTGTCTCTTTTTCCACTAAGAGTTTCATGCCTATTTTGAGGTTTTGATCTTCAAACAGCCTTTTCTTCGGACAACCGACACTGGAAGCTGGCAAAGAATTTCAACAGTGATGTCTACAGTTTAGTAAATACCTTGAACCTGGCAGATGTTGAAGAGGTCCCATCTCCTATGCATCGGGTGAATGAACTGGCATTGACTTGGAGCTCAGACTCTGAACGTGGGCAGACTCCAACATTCTCTGTTTGTTGTAGTTCATAAGTTCATAAGGCATAGGAGCAGAATTAGGCCATTCGGCCCATCAAGTCTACTCCCCCATTCAACCATGGATGATCTGTTTTTCCCTCTCAACCCCATTCTACTACCTTCAGGAGAATTGATGGAAATGTGCACATCAGACAGCAACCTAATAAAAAATGATTAAAGTATTAGATAATAAATGGTTTTGTTTAATTATATGGTCTTATGCAAACTTAGATCTGAGAGCATCCCCCATTGTATGCGCCACCGAGATGGAGTGGATGTGGAGAGGATGTTTCCATTGTATGTGCCACCGAGATGGAGTGGATGTGGAGAGGATGTGGAGAGGATGGACAGGTTTTTAATTCGTAAGGGTGTCAAAGGTTCTGGGGAACAGGGCAGGAGAATGGGGTTGAGAGGGAAAGATAGATCAACTATGATTGAATAGCGGAGCAGGTCGAATGGTCTAATTCTGCTCCTATATCTTATGAACTTATTTAGTCTGAAGAAGGGTCTCAACACAAAACGTCACCTATTCCTTTTCTCCAGAGATGTTTGCTGACCCTCTGAGTTACTCCAGCATTTTGTGTCTAAATCCGCATGTGCTGTGTGCACTTCTAACTGTGCTGATAGCACAATTGCTGTTAAATCATCAACAAAACCAGTAGAGGGCGAACAAAGCCAATCATTCCCATAAGAATTTTGAATAGTCCCACTGGTCTTGAGAAAAAAACATTTTACCTCCTGATTCACACTACAATGTACAAGGTCGAGGAAAATTACCAAAAAAGATTAGCTTCAAAACTTTTGTTAACAAATGGATTGAGGTATTTTGGCTTCTCAATTCAAAAATACTTTGGAAGGGTCTCAACCCGAAACTTCACCTATTCCTTTTCTCCAGAGATGCTACCTGACCCGCTGAGTTACTCCAGCAGTTTGTGTCTATCAAAAATACTTCTATTTGTATAGTGCATCTATAGATATATTACAATATTTATGCACGTGCACTATGTATAACACTTTTGTGATGCAGGACAGCGCAGTTGGTAGAGCCGCTGCCTCACTGCATCAGAGACCGGGTTCGATCCTGACCTCGGGTGCTGTGCGGAGTTTGCACATTCTTCCTGTGACCAGGTGGGTTTCTTCCAGATGCTCCGGTTTCCTCCTGCATCCCAAAGATGTGCAAGTTTGTAGGTTAATTGGCTTCTGTAAATTGTCCCGAGTGTGGTGTGTAGGGAGTGGATGTGAAAGTGGAATAATGTAGAACTCGTGTGAATGGGTGATCAATGATGGGTATGGACTCGGTGGGCCGAAAGATCCTTTTCCACACTGTATCTTTCAATCAATCAACCAATAATTATTTTCTATTCTGAAAAAGAATGTACTTAATTACAGAATCAACTAAGTTAAATAAACCTCGCAGGGCGGTATATTTGCAGGCAAATGAAGGAGCCAAATGGGACTAATTTAGATGCTGGAGTAATTCAGCATATCAGGCAGCATCTGTGGATGACATGAATAGGTGATGTTTCGGGTTGGGACTGTGTTTCTAACTCTAGAGATTCACCTGACCTGCTGAGTTGCTCCAGCACTTTACATCTTTTTTCGTAAACTAGCAGCTGCAGTTCCTTGTTTCTACTTAACTGCAGAATGAATTAAGAGGCCTCAGTCTACACTGTAAATTGGCACCAGCTTTCTCTGCATGGCCCAGTAGTTTACTGTAAACTCCCATGAAGATATGGCCCTGACACATAGCCACAGTTTGAACATAATTTGAACATTTGAGCTTTTTAATCAGTATTTTGGGATTCCAATGAGTGCAACAGTTGTCTTTTGCTCTGCAGCCTGGTTCAAAGGCACTGAAATACATTGCCACTTTTCTAAAGTAACCCAAACTACCTCAGGAAGATCCTAATGCCTCAGTGAAAAAGGTTTTTTAATCAGTGGTTAATTTCTATATCTCAAAAATAAACATTATTTGGGATTAAAAAAGATATATACAAAACAATATTCTTCATGCATTCTTAGTAAAGAGTGTGCATTCTACATTTACATAATTCCAGCTGATAGACCCTCTGCCTCACAGTGCCAGCGACCAGGGTTCTATCCTGATCTCGGGTGCTGACTGTGTGGAGTTTGCACATTCTCCCTGTGACCGTGTGGGTTTTCTCCAGTTGCCTTCCACATCCCAAAGACGTGCGTGTTTGAAGGTTAATTGGCCTCAGTTAATTTCCCCTCTGTATGTAGGGAGAGGATGCAAAAGTGGGATAACATAGTACTAATGTGAACGGGTGACCGATAATTGGCGTTAACTCAATGGGCGGAAGGACCAGTTTCCATGCTGTATCACTAAACTAAACTAAACTAAGTTTAGTTAGGGTCCAAAGAAGGGCTCTGACCCAAAATGTCACCTATCCATGTTGATGGTAACATGTCGATGGTTGGTGTGGACTTGGTGGGCCAAAGGTTCTCTTTGCAATCTGTCTCAGTAAACTAAACGAAGTTTCATTAGTAACTGAAGAAGAGATCCAACCTAAAACATCATCTATCCATATTCTCCAGGGATACTGCCTGACCGGCTGAGTTACTACAGCACTTTGTTTCCATCTTAAACTATATTTATATGTATTTATTTCTTAATACATTAGGAATTTATAGTATACTATACGAACCGTGGACCCATTGGGTCCAAACCTCTCCTGAATGATAAACTTCTAAACTCAATTTTATTTACCCCAAAAGTGCTCAGCAAGATCCCAGGGTCGAGGGCCGCTGCCGGGGCCGGCAAGCCATCCCCAACTGGGCACGCGCGGATACCGTGCCGGGCAACCCTCCCGCAACTGACGACCCGTGGACCTGTTGCCGGCTGGGGAGTCTCCCCCGGGGCCAGGGAGTCTTCCCCGGGGCCAGGAGTGGATAAGGGTGGAGAACAGAGGGGAGAGGGAGCCACTCACCCCAGCCCCGGGGGGCCATTGCGGCGGCCAGTGGCAGTAGTGTGGCCGCAAGGCGTTGCCGCAGGATCGTCCAGCCGGTGGCCATCTTCTTTGACCCTCTGCCGCCGTGCTGCACCATGGGTGGAAGGTCAGATGCGGGGCACGCCGGGACGGGCGCCGGTCCTCCCGCCGCTGCTGCGCAGGTGCGCCACCGCCATGCCCGGAAACCCTCCCTCGTTGTAACGCCATATTAGAGCAAAATGGCAATCTCAAAATGGCGATCTCATATATGACCCGTTGAGTTCCCATTGTGACACCAAACACGGAAGTATTACGGCGCAGGTGCGGCTGCCGGACGCGGCAAGTGGGAGCGATTTATTAAAGTTTAAAAAGTGAATAACTTTTAAAATATAATACCAATTTGAACGAATCTTGCTACTGCACACCGCAGGCCAATGGTGAGTAAGCTGCCCCAAAAATTGTTGCACTATCATGGAGTTTTAATTGTATTACGGGAACATACATACAAATATATATACATACATCCAAGATGAGAGTTTTAGTAATATACTAGACAAAGTGGTACAAATATATATACATACATCCAAGATGAGAGTTTTAGTAATATACTAGACCAAGTGGACCCGTTGGGCCCATTCCTCGTAGAGGGGGGACAGGGAAGGGGAGAGGGTGTCACTGAGCAAGCCATGAACCCAAAGCCTTTCCTGTATTGGTGTAGCACCCTCAACACCCCCACTCAATCCCCCTTATACCCCCCTCCTCCCCCCACTGACCCACTCCATCCCCCCTACCCACACCCACTTGCCCCTCTCCTGCCCCCACCCCCACTTGCCCCTCCCCCACTTGCCCCTACCCCCACTCCCCCAACCCTGCCTCCACCTCCATTTCCCCATCCCCACCCCTATTCCCCCCTCCCCTCAATCCCAGTCGCACCCACCTCCCTCCCTTCCCCTCACACCCACTCTCCCTGCCCACATCCCACTCTCCCCCCACCCCCAATCTCCCCTCCTCCCTACCCCCACTCTCCCCTCCCCCACTCTTCCCTCCTCCCCACCCCCACCCGGCCCTCCTCCCCACCCCCTCTCTCCCCCCCACCCCCACCCCCACCCCCACCCCCTCCACCCCCACTCTTTCCTCCCCCACCCTCCCTTTACCCCCACCCCCACTCTCTCCTCCCCCCACCCCCTCCCCCCGTCTCCCCCCTTCCCCACCCCCACTCTCCCCTCCCCCCACTGTCCCCCTCCCCCCACTGTCCCCCTCCCCCCACCCACTCTCTCTTACCCCCACCCTCCCCTGCCCCCACCCCCACTGTCCCCCTTCCCCCCACCCCCACTGTCCCTCTTCCCCACCCTTCCTCCCCCACCCCCACTCTCCCCCTCCCCCCTCCCTGCCACCCCCACTCTCCCCCCACCCCCCACTTTCTCCTCCCCCACCCCCTCCCCCTCCTCTCCCACTCTCTCCTCCCCCCCACCCCCGCTCCCCTCCTACCCCCACCCACCCCTCCACCCACTCGGACCCCACGCCCACTCCCCTCCGTGGATGCGTTGGCGGCAAAAGCCATTTACCACTGGCCGTGCGTGCAGGGAGGACGAGGGAGCGCCGGGGTGCACCTGTGGCCTGGTGGAGCTTGGACTACTCGAGGCGGACAGCGCGGCGGATGGGACCTGGCAGAGGTGGGAGGCGCACAGTGCGGCTGGGCCCAGGCGAGCTGGGACTACTCGAGGCGGGCAGCACGTCGACGGCCCGGCCGAGCTGGGACTACTCGTGACGGGCGGCGGCGGCTTGACCCGGCAGAGCTGGGACTACTCGGGGCGGGTGGCGGGCAGGAGCGGATGTAGCGCATAAGATGGCGAAGCATGAGGAGGAAGAGGAGGAGAGCGGCCGGCATTTTTCTGGAGTCGCGATGAGCCGTCGGTGGAAGCGGCCCTCGGCGACGATGCCGTCGGTGGAAGCGGCCGCTGAAGAAGGAGGGGAAGAAGGTGCCTGCTGGGGCTTGTGTTGCGTTGATGGTATGGGGCGCTGGGCCCGAGCGGGAGCGGGGACTCGAGGACGCCGGCGTGGGTTGAAGGGACGGAAGGGAAGGATCAGTGGGCCATCAGTCCGACCATCTCCCTCCTGGCCCCGCTGCCGGCGGCCATCTTGTTTGGGCGAGTGAGGATAGAATTGAAGTGCGTGCCCCATTGTGACGTCATACGTTGAGTACTTTGAAAATTTGGTTAGAAAGGAAATTTTTAAACTTTAAAATCTCTCTAACTTAAAAAATGTAAAACAATTTAAATAAAACTTGTTATAAACAGTCGCCAGGACAGTGGTGATTAAGGTGGTGCTACAATTGTGGCGCTATGGTTTACCGTTTTGGCTGTAACCAAATGTCCACAATTATTAGATGGTCTATTAAAAATTTCGAATGTATTAAGAGCTAAAATTCTCAGTGTCCTTACCTTCAATATATGCTTTCAATTCCTTACCTTCAATTATATCAGATTGATCCCTGGGATGGCAGGACTTTCATATGAAGAAAGACTGGATAGACTAGGTTTATACTCGCTGGAATTTAGAAGACAGAGGGGGGATCTTATTGAAACATATAAAATTCTTAAGGGGTTGGAGAGGCTAGATGCAGGAAGATTGTTCCCGATGTTGGGGAAGTCCAGAACCAGAGGTCACAGCTTATGGATAAGGGGGAAGTCTTTTAGGACCGAGATGAGAAAACATTTCTTCACACAGAGAGTGGTGAGTCTGTGGAATTCTCTGCCACAGAAGGTAGTTGAGGCCAGTTCATTGGCTATATTTAAGAGGGAGTTAGATGTGGCCCTTGTGGCTAAAGGGATCAGGGGGTATGGAGAGAAGGCAGGTACAGGTTATTGAGCTGGATGATCAGCCATGATCATATTGAATGGCGGTGCAAGCTCGAAGGGCCGAATGGCCTACTCCTGCACCTATTTTCTATGTTTCTATATCTCAATGTAATAGGATTGTCAACCCCAGTGGAGTGACAGCCTCCCTCTGACACAGACGCCCATCCATCACCCCTCTGACACAGACGCCCATCCATCACCCCTCTGACACAGACGCCCATCCATCACCCCGCCCCGCCCCGCCGCCACAAAGACGAGACATGATTGGACAAGTGGCCCGTCCATGTCATGGTTGTTAGGCAAACCCGGCCGTGCTATTGGCCACGGCGGTTGTGTGGGGCGGGGCATGACGGGTAGGGTAGGGGCGGGGCGGGGCGGGGCGATGCTGAGCGAGGTTACTTAAGAGACGGCGAGACGGTGCTCTCGCCACTTCTTTCATCCGGTTCCGGCGGCGGCAGCAACAGCGCCGAGGAAACTTTTACCGGCCACGTGTGAGAGCAGGAGGGCGGAGGCGACAACCGCTTCACCTCAGTCGCTTTTTAGTAAAAAAAAGTTTTTATTTATAAATCCGGCGGCACTCGAAAAGAAAAAGAAAGGAAAACAAAATGGGGCGCGGGGTAAGTGAAGGCGATGGAGGGAGGGGGATGAGACGCAGGCCCTACCGGGCCCCAGGCTGCCCCTCAACAGTTGCCCTTCACCCTCAGCAGTTGCCCTTCACCCGCTGCTGCTCCGGGCTGCTCGCGAGGGCCCCGTTCCCATAAAACAAATCCTCGCCCAACAAACACCTCGGAACGGCCGCCAATGCTTCCTCTCACCCCGCGGAGCTGGAGGTACCCGACTCCCTTTGGGTGATGTTTTGTTTTGGGGGTGGAGAGGTTTCGCCTTCGCCAGCCTTTCTCTCCCAACAGGTGAAGTTGTTGATATCAGCTCTGAGTTGTTAAAGTTACTGATCTCGGCTCTGACCGGTCATTAAGGCAACTTTGGGTGATATTTCTTGAAGGGTTTCATTAGTCTTTATTTCCCAGCAAGCGATAAAGTTGTTGATCTCGGTTCTGAGATGATAAAGTTGCTGATCTCGGCCCTAAACAATCAATCAATAGATTGATAGGATATTTGTTGAGGGATTTTGCTCGTCCTTATCTCAAAGCTCCGAGTTAGTGTTGAAGATGCTAATTTCAGCCCTGTCTAATCAATGGATTGATAGGGCCCTTTAGGGGGTTATTTTTTTAGGGGTTCCACTAGCCTTTCCCAACAAGTGATATAATTGTTGATCTCAGCTCTTAGTTAATGATAAAGTTGTTGATCTCAGCCGTAAACAGCCAATAGATTGATAGAGCCCCGAAGGGTGTTAAGTCGTGAAGTGTAACACTAGTCTTTCTCCTGCAACAAGATTGATGGAGCCACTTTGGGTGATATTTCTTCATGGGTTTCACCAGAGTTTTTCTCCCAACAGGTGGTAAATTTATTGATCTCAGATCTGAGTTGATAAAGTTCTTGATCTCCGCCCTGAACAGTTACAATTGATAGGATCCCTTTGGGTGATAATTTTTGAGGGGTTGTGCTTGCCTTTCCCAATGGGTGATAAAGTTGTTGCTCTCAATTCTGACTTGATAAAAGTTATTGATCTTAGCTCTTCATTATTAATGTTGATCTCAGTCCTATACAAGGCAACCCAAAATGTAACGGTCACTTGGTGCACAGCAAACATTTCTAAATGATTGTAACTAACACCCAAGAGCAATTTCTTTTTTGGTAGCAGCTAATTGTTAACTGGTGATAAATTACCAGTTCTTCAAATGTATTTTTTGCTGTTCTTCAAAATAATATCACGATCTGTCCACCTTGGAAGCCAGAATAGACTATGGTTTTAGATTTTATTTGAAATGGCAACTCAGCATTGAAGTCTCAGCTGAGATTGTGCTCAAAAGGATATTGTGGGAGTTGAACTTGCTGCCATTGTCTTGTACAAGAACGCTACAGGTGATAAAGCCTTTAAAAAAAAAAAGAAAAACTGGAGAATTAGGATTCATCTCTAGAGGCTTAGAATTAAAAGGCAGAGGAGGCATGTTAAATCTGAATTAACAATATCGCCTTGCTAGGCAGATCCTAGTTCCATCGCCAGGATGAAGGGTCTTTGTGGTCAAGTTAAGATTCTGATATTTTTAAATAACTTTGAACTTCAAGGTTACACGATGATACCCGAAAGGAACATGGCGACTCTTGTGCGCTGCTTCAGCGCAACCTACCGTTCTTACTCGTGTACTTGAGAGTGATGGTGCCTATGTATAGTCGATTTTTTTCCTGGGCTATATGCAAAAAAGTCACATGGGAGAGCATATTGTGCTGGGGATATTTGGACTCAAGCAGGTTGTCGAGAAGTATGTGAATCGCAAATGCTGGAAAGTGCAAGGTCATATACTTTGGAAAGAGAAATCGAAAGGCAGACTATTATCCAACTATATTTTGCAAATGAAACTAGTTAGATGTCCATTGGACAACTACAAAGAGATTCTCTGAACTCCATATTTTGAAAAGGTTTTGCAGGATTTGATGATGCAAAAAAAGTAGAATCAATTTGATGTGTAAGAAAATAACTGCAGATGCTGGTACAAATCGAAGGTATTTATTCACAAAATGCTGCAGTAACTCAGCAATGCTGCAGTAACTCTCAGGAGATGCTCCTTCTCTCCTGGGATGCTGCCTGACCTGCTGAGTTACTCCAGCATTTTGAGAATCAATTTGATGAGCATTTTGAGCAATTCTAATTTTGAGACGAGAACAGAGAACGTAAATTTGAATCTCTTTGTAGTAGTAGGGATATAAATTGCTACTTGCTGGAAATAAATGGAGTGTGAGAATGTGACTGTTTGTGTTGCTCTACAACAGTTGACTCGGTAGGCCCAATAACTGACTTTAAATCCAAGAGGAAAATTGAGGAAAGACTTATTTATCTGGAGGAAAATAGAATTCGCTGCATCTGGAGGTGGTAAAAGAAACGGTTAAAAAAATTAGTTAATAGCCAGTGAAGTACATGGAATGAAACTCACCGTCACCCACTAAGAATATATTTGTTAATATGGAAGAAGACAATTGCATAGCATAATTGCCAGTGTGAAAGAGAATAGACTCTCCAAATATGTTTAACTTTTGGATTACTTCAGAAAATTCTATGTTTAATTCCAACAAATCCAATGTTTTTGCTACATTCACTATAAGTGTCACCACTTGTAATTACCCAAGTATCTGGAACCCCAGGTAGATAAAGACGCATGGGAGAGCATGTGCCGGGAATATTTGGACTCGAGCATGTTGTAGAGAAGAATGTGAATCGCAAAAGAACTTTAATATTGGAAAGTATCACAAAATGCTGGAGTAACTCAGCGGGTCAGATAGCATCTCAGAGAAGGAATGGGTGATGTTCTGGGTCGAGACCCTTGTTCAGACCGAATGTTGGAAAGTGTAAGGTCATATACTTCGGAAAGAGAAATCAAATGGCAGACTATTATCTAAATATATGTTGCAAATGAAAAGAGCACGTGATTATAAAAAGAAAGCAAGCAGGTGCAGTGAGGAATAAGGAAGAAATATTGAGCATTGGCCTTTATGCAAGGAGATTGGAGCCTAGATCTTGGGAAGTATTGTTACAGTTGTATATAGGGTGTTGATGAGGCCACAAAGGAACTGCTTTTCATAGTTTTGCTCCTTTTATTTAAGGATGAATTAATCACAGTCCTAAAAAGATTACTGGATTAATCCATGTGATCTAAAATTGTACCATTGCAGCTACGGACGTGAGATCTGTTTTCTTTGGGGGTTTGGAAGATTGAAGAATTATCTGATCTATCAAGTGGATTTTTAAAGTGGTGCATTTTATTATGGTCAGAGGTTCATACAATGTGCTCAATTGTATTGTTTGCAAATCCATGGATGTCGCAGTTGTGATGTTGGCAACTGTATAACATAACATAACAACACTTTATTGTCATTCGGCACAACACCGAACGAAATTTCAGCAGTCACAAGACACAGCAAAAAAGAAAAAAACACAGGACACCCGACCCCAACACAAACATCCATCACAGTGACTCCAAACACCCCCTCACTGTGATGGAGGCAACAAAACTTCCCCTCTCTTCCCCCCGCACCCACGGACAGGCAGCTCGACCCCTACCGAGGCAACCGACACGCACAGCCCCCGCAAGAGGATGGAAGGCCCCGCGGCCGAGCCGCCCCGGGCACCGAAACGTCCCGCGGCCGCACCGGGCGATGTTAAGTCCAGCGGCCGAGCCGCGCCGGGCGATGGAAGGCCCCGCGGGCGAGCTGCGCCCCGGGGAAGAGACCTAATAAAAGAAAGGTTTTCCCCCGCCCCACCCCACACCCCCACCACACATACACAGCCAAAAACAGAAACAAAAAAGAAAAAAAAAGAAAAAAAGACAACAGACTGCCAGAAAGGTGCAGCCAACTCCTCCCAAAATAGACTGAATGGAGTTTCAGATTGCTCAAGGCTTTGTGTCCAGGTTTCCACCGTGCCATTTTTCAGGTATCCATCTCAGTTTTAGACCGAATATAGACACAAATGTTGAGTAACTCAGTGGGCCAGGCTGCATCTCGGGAGAAAAGGGAAAAATTATGTTTTGGGTCAGAACCCAAATGTCACCCATCCTTTTCTCCAGAGATACTGTCTGACCCGCTGAGTTACTCCAACATGTGTCCATCTTTGGTATTAACTAGCATTTGCAGTTCTTTTTGTTTAACGTCTGTTTTAGGATTAGGTTTATTATTGTCACATGTACTGAGGTACAGTGAAAAGCTTTGGTTGCATGCTATCCAAACATATATGGATGCAATCAGTTCAAACGTGGATACAAAAGATAGATCAAAGAGGAATTTCCAGCAATTGTAAACTTAAAACTTGTTCTCGATTCAGAGGCTGCCAAAGTATGAAATGTAGTGAGATGTAACTGAAAACTGAGGGGACAAAATATAGATGTTTAAAATTAATGCTATTGCACTGCAAAATTGCAGGTTGAGCCAGTGTGATGTATTCCTTAATAGATCAAAATTTATCTTTTCTCCATCTAAGCACACTCTGCAATATAAATTTGCAGTAGGCAGCTGGTTTGGGCTTATTCTGTGACCAAGTTTATCATGTGCTTGATAAAAAATGAAGTTTAATCCAATTGCTTTTGCTGCTGATTCTTTGATTATTTTTTGGAGAAAATAAAATAGTTGACCACTATTTCCAACTTTTTAGAGTGGGGTATAACAGACCTACTATATACTTACACAAAACACGCTGCAGCCTTTCAGTTTGTAATAGTCTTGTTTTAATTTTTCATGTTTTTTGGATTCCACGCTAATTATCCTGTTCCATATAAAGCATATACAGCATATAATCCTTCAACACTTTCGCCACCTCCAACAGGATCACACTACTGGCCACATCTTCCCATCTCCACCCTTTTCTGCTTTCCGCAGAGACCGTTTCCTCTGCAACTCCCTAGCCAACTTTGTGCACGGTGACGCAGCGGTAGAGTTGCCGCCTTACAGCGAATGCAGCGCCGGAGACTCGGGTTCGATCCTGACTACGGGCGCCGTCTGTGCGGGGTTTGTACGTTCTCCCCATGACCTGCGTGGGTTTTCTCCCCGTTCTTCGGTTTCCTCCCACACTCCAAAGACGTACAGGTATGTAGGTTAATTGGCTGGGTAAATGTAAAAATTGTCCCTGATGTGTGTAGGATAGTGTTAGTGTGCGGGGATCGCTGGGCGGCGCGGACCCGGTGGGCCGAAGGGCCTGTTTCCGTGCTGTATCTCTAAAAATCTTTAAAAAAATTAAAACGTCCCTTCCCACCCAAACCACCCCTCCCCAGGTACTTTCCCCTGCAACTGTAGGAAATGCAACACCTGTCCCATTACTTCCCCCCTTGACACCATCTAAGGACCTCGACGGCCTTTTCAGGTGAGGCAGAGGTTCACTTGCACCTTCAACCTCATCGCTGTTCCAGGTGTCAACTTCTGCACATCGACGAGACCAAGTGCATGCTCGGCGATCATTTTGCTGAATACCTCCACTCAGTCTGCCTTAACCTACCTGATCTTCCGGTTGCTCAGCACTTTAACTCCCCCTCCCATTCCCAATCTGGCCTTTCTGCCCTGGGCCTCTTCCATTGTCAGAGTGAGGCCCAGTGCAAAATGGAGGAATAGCATCTCATATTTCACTTGGGTAGCTTACACCCCAGCAGTATGGACATTGATGTCTCTAACTTCAAATAGCCCTTGCTTTCCCCCTCTCTCCATCCCCTCCCCCTTCCTCCCACCAGTCTTACTGTCTCCGACTACATTTACCTCTGTTCCACCCACTCCTCTGACATCAGTCTGAAGAAGGGTCTCAACCCAAAATGTCACCCATTCCTTCTCTCCAGAGATGATGCCTGTCCGGCTGAGTTACTCCAGCATTTTGTGTCTACCTGTTCCATTTAAACATGTTAGTCTATTATTTTAACTGCCTTAGTTTAATTTTTTTACCTTCCAAGGGTGGGGTAATCTAAGCAAAGTTCATGCCACTCATCAATTTAATCCTTTTAAACCTTGGTGTCGTTCTAATTAGTTTTCCCTGTGCCTGTCCAAGGTTAATTGTGCCATAACTGAATTACAGTACTTCAAATTGGGTCTGAGCCAATACAATTTATTTGCACGTGATCCATAATTTTCTTTAGATAATGGCCAGTGTTCTGATCAGTTTTGTGCTTTATGTCATATCCACCCTTTGTTTTCTTTCATTCTGAGATAAGTAAGCCTTTTATCTATTGACAAAGTGAATGACCTAGAACTTTCATATGTTGAGGGCTTATCTTCCCTAGATTTCATTTAGTTTTTCTCTCTGTCGCTTCCTGTTATTAAACATACAACATGCTTGCTTCCCAGCACAGTGTTAATGAGGCTCAGTATAGATCTTCCAGAAAGTGCTATTTTACACATTATAACAGTTGAAAAAAAGTAAATTAATTGAACAGTGACTATTTTCTTTCATATTGTTCCATAAATTTGTTGTTTTTTTCTTTGTGCTGCAATATTCATTGAATTTATTAAAACCACCAATGTATCAGCATCTTTCAGTAATGACTGAAGATTTCATAGCAGTAACTAATGGCACCAAGGTACAGTGCCCTCCATAATGTTTGGGACAAAGACCCATCATTTATTTATTTGCTTCTTACTCCACAATTTGAGATCTGTAATAGAAAAAAAAATCACATGTGGTTAAAGTACACATTGTCAGATTTTAATAAAGGCCATTTTTACACTTTTTTTCACCATGTAGAAATTACAGCAGTGTTTATACATTGTCCCCCCATTTCAGGGCACCACAATGTTTGGGAATGAAAGTAGTCATGTTTAGTATTTTGTTGCATATCCTTTGCATGCAATGACTGCTTGAAGTCTGCGATTCATGGACATCACCAGTTGCTGGGTGTCTTCTCTGGTGATGCTCTGCCAGGCCTGTATTGCAGCCAACTCTTGCTTCTGCTTGTTTTGGGGGCTAGTCCCCTTCAGTTTTCTCTTCAGCATATACAAGGCATGCTCAATTGGGTTCAGATCGGGTAATTGACATGGCCACTCTAGAATTGACCATTTTTTAGCTTTGAAAAACTCCTTTGTTGCTTTAGTTGTATGTTTGGGATCATTGTCTTGCTGTAGAATGAACTGCCGGCCAATGGGTTTTGAGGCATTTGTTTGAACTTGAGCAGATAGGATGTGTCTATACACTGAAGGCTTTTGAGTACTTCCTGACATATCGTAAAGTTGGATATTTCAATGTAGAATTTGGTGAACACTATCTGAATGAATTTTAAGAAAGCACTTGACTAAAATACTCGGATAGTTGTCAAAATATGAGAACTCGTGGAATAGAAGGACCATTGTTGGGTTGGGTAAAAATAATTGGCAAAAGGGCAGATTCCAGCAAGTCAAGGCAAATAGTTCTTTTTCAGAATGGAGGATGGTGGTTATTGGTATTTTCCATGGATCAGTGGTCGGACTACTCCATGAATAATTTACACTATTCCAACAAATGACATCAGCAGTTATTAAACTGTTTATCAAACTGGAGTGTGGCTAACAGTGAGGATGGTGCCATTTGATTTTAGCGGGCAGAGCTCTAAAATGTGTGCATATACAAAGATAAATTGCAATCTGTCTTCGTAGGTCTGAGAAAATACCAAGAACTATAGAAGCAGTATTTAGCAAAGTGTATTACATTTCCATGAATCGTGATATTGAGAACTTAAACAAAGAAGTCGTATTGCACTATTGCCTTAAAGTTTTGGTTCAATCACAGTACTCATTTCTAGCTGTTGCCTTTAGCAAGGCTGTTAGAGGATGCAGAGGAAGTTTACCAGAATGGATAAGGAATTTTATCTGCAAGATTAGATAGAAGAAGCAGGGTTTATGTAGGTTTTTCATGTAGCAAAGGATGATAAGTGGAGATTTGAGAGGTGTGAGATTGTGAAAGCCTCAGCTGACATGGGTAGAAACAAGGACTTGCAGATGCAGGTTTACAAAAAAAAGTGCACAAAGCTCAAACTATGGTTTGTACATAACGCAATGGAGGAAACGCGTGCAGCCTTTGTCTTTGGAGCATGTGTTGGTCATTTGGATGACCTTTATTTTTCAGAATTTTATTGTATTTATATCCTGTATATTCTTTGCAGTGTGATAGCCTGGGGTGTTGAAATGCTAAAATATTCACATGAGACTGGTGATTTCTTGTATGTAGTTTATTTATTCAAGGGAGTATTTAGACCTTGAAACATATTGTTTCTGTGCACCCTAAGGAAGCAGTTAATATGCAAGAAGGAACTGCAGATGCTGGTTTAAACCAAGGATTGAAATAAAAAGCTGGAGTAACTCAGCGGGACAGGCAGCATCTCTGGAGAGAAGGAATGGGTGACGTTTCGGTTTGAGACCCTTCAGACTGTTTAGGGATAAGGGAAAAGAGAGATATGGACAGTGATTTGGAGAGGTAAAGAACAATGAATGAAAGATATGCCAAAAAAGTAACGATGATAAAGGAAACAAGCCGTTGTAAGCTGTTTGCAGGGTGAAAATGAAAAGTGAGTGCAACTTGGGTGGGGGGGGGGGGGGGGAATAGAGAGAGAGAGAGGGGGAATGCCGGGACTATCTGAAGTAAGAGAAATCAATATTCGTACCACTGGGCTGTAAGCTGCCCAAGCAAAATATGAGATGCTGCTCTTCCAATTTGCGCTTAGCCTCACTCTGACAATGGAGGAGACCGAGGACAGCAAGGTCTTTGTTGGAATGGGAAGGAGAATTAAAGTGACCAGCAACCGGGAGATCAGGTTGGTTCATGTGGGCTGAGCGAAGGTGTTCCGCAAAACGATTGCCCAGTCCGCTTTTGGTCTCGCCGATATATAAGAGTCCACATCTTGAACTACGGATGCAGTAGATGAGGTTGGACGAGGTGCAAGTGAACCTCTGCCTAATCTGAAAGGACCGGCGGGGTCCCTGGACAGCGTCGAGGGAGGAGGTGTAGGGACAGGTGTTGCATCTTCTGTGGTTGCAGGGGAAGGTACCTGGGGAGAGGTGGTTTGGGTGGGAAGGAATGAGTTAACCAGGGAGTTGCGGAGGGAACGATCTCTGCGGAAGGCGGAAAGGGGTGAAGATGGGAAAATGTGGCTAGTGGTGAGATCCAGTTGGAGGTGGCGGAATTTTTGGAGGATTATGTGTTGTTTGCGACGGTTGATGGGTTGGAAGGTAAGGACTAGGGGGACTGTCTGTTGCGACTACCCCTCCCGAGTCACACTAGCTTCTCATTTTCACCCTACAAACAGCCTGTTGCCTTTATCATCGTCACTTTTTTGCATATCTTTCATTCATTGTTCTTTTTTTCTCCACATCCCCATATATATCTCTCATTTCCCTTATCCCTAACCAGCCTGAAGACCCGAAAAGTTCCTTCAGGAAAGAGATGAGGAGGAATGTCTTTGGTCAGAGGGTGGTGAATCTGGAATTCTTTGCCACAGACGGCTGCGGATGCTAAATCAATGGATATTTTTAAGGCAGAGATAGATAGATTCTTGATTAATATGGGTGTCAGGGGTTATGGGGAGAAGGCAGGAGAATGGGGTTAGGAGGGAGATGTAGTTCAGTCATGATTGAATCGCTGAGTAGACTTGATGGACCGAATGGCCTCATTCACACATGATCTTACTACTAATATTGCCAAGGTTGCTCCATTCCATAAGAAATTAGAACCTTAATTCTTCACCAACTGGTCATTTGTGTGGGGTTAATTTTGACACGCCCTTTGCCTATGGATTAAGGGAGAGAGTAGATCATCGTAATGATGTTCTTAGCAAATTAGAGCTGCCTATGAAGTTAATTATGACCTGAAGTTGATCTGATATCTTGCATGCCCCACCCATGGCAGGAAATGAATGATGGCAATAGTGCTTCTAAGGCTGGGTGACGTTACTAGTGGAGCAGGCTGCATCTGTGGAGAGAAAGAAGTTGGAAGTCATTTACAGGCTCTCATTCTATATGTATATTAATTCATTATATTGATCATGCCAGCAGAAAGTGTTCATTTTGTTAAAAGAGGAAAGAGTGTACAATGTTACCTTTACTTACAACGGCACATGGGCAGTAACTGGCTTGCATTCCGCAGTGATGTTTTGCACAATATTCCTCAATAAGTTGCTCAAAATTTTAAAACTATAGATGCTGGAAATTTTAAATAAGAAATGGAAAATGCTGGACGCATTCAAGAGGTCAGACTGCATCTTAAAAAGAGCAGCACTAATGTTTCAGGTTGAGGATAAAAGGTCTGAAGTCTTCAACCTTAAACGATAAATATTTTTCTTTCTACAGATGCTGTGTGACTGAGTGCTTCCACCATTTTCTGCTATTATTCATTATTGAGATCTGATGTTGGAAAACAATACATCCCTTTCATGTTTTAATGCTAAAAATATTACAATTTGAAACTGTTGTGGCAGATCAAACCATTTTTTAAACTTAATTTAGCCTTTGTATTTAAAGATGAAAATTTGCTTCCCTAGGCTAGTAAAGTGTAGTTCCTTTTGTCTGCACTTGGCATTTTATGGCGATATCAGGACATAAACTTAAATCCCTTTTTACTGTAACTGAAGGAAAGGTCATGTTTGATTCAGAAAGCAGCTCAATTTTTGTTTAGGTTTCTTTGAATTTAACACCCTAGAGCTGCTTGACCTCAGTCATAGAGGGCGGAGTGTGAAGTGAGCAGGAACAAGTCTTTACAATACAAACAATTCAAAGCAGAGTGCTGCTTTAAACCTTAGCGGTAGCTGGGTTGACTTAGGACATACTTATTGAGTGACATACTTATTGCATTAAGTGGTCATCTGCAAACTTAGTCACAAGACTGAATAGGCAGTACATGGTTACAGTGTAATACTTCATCTCATTATTAGTTATGAGATTTTCGCATACTTAGATAATGAGATTTTTTGTTTTAAGAAGTGTAATGTTTATTATTGACGGCTTGTATTTAACCTGGACCCTTAAATTCTCATGTAGAAGCAAAGAACTGCAGATGTTGGTTTATACCAAAGATAGACACAAAGTGTTGGAGTAGCTCAGTGGGTTCGGCAGCATCCCTGGAGAAAAAGGACAGGTGACATTCCGGGTTAGAATCCTCCTTCAGACTGAAAGTAAGCAGGGGGTGGATGGGGACGACGATGGGTGAAGAGCAGGTGTGTTCTTCAAGATAGGCTGTTCTATCATTGTATAGTGTTGGATCAATGCCATCTACTTCATTGGTTAAAAGGTTGACCTTTTGTGTGCATCGATTATAGTTTATGTGGCATTGTGACATTGGATTGAGCAATATTATTTGAATTCGACTGATCTCGGCCAAACTAAAATTGGTTTTGACTTCTGTAGGTATATTCCAGTACCAAATGTTTCAACGTCCATGCAATTGGCAGTAACCTTTTTCCTACGTTTTAATAAAATTGTATGTTTGCTTAGGTTTAACCAGAGGGACTTGCGATGATCAGAAAGAACATTTGATATTTAATATGGGTTTTGTTGAATTAAACTTCAGTGCTTGATATAATCCTGAAAAGGAATCCTCTCTGCTGATCGTTAAATGTTTGCAGAATAAGTCTGGCTGAGGGTTTGTAAAACATTGAAACTCTTCCTTGTGCACAAGATCAGCAGGGTGGGTGCAGCAGTGAAGCGGGCATATCACTTATGAATGCATTGTAACCTAATCCCTTTACAATGGTTGGTCAGAATTTCCTTGGTTTAGCTATTTTCCTCCTCGCTGTTGACCCTGGAACCCAGATGTTAAATTTTAAACATTTATCCCTCCTTTCATTTTGTGTACTTCTCAAATTAAGAGTGATCAAAATGAATTGGTTATATCTCTGTCAAATGAGAGCTTGCATTACTTGAGAAATGTAAAGTTTAACCAGAATGAAAAGAATTGTCGCGAGTTGTTGTGGGATTCTGGCATTAAGAACAGATTGGCATATTCTAATGAAGTTTTACTTCTCTAGCTAATTTTAGCAGGAAAATTTGCTTTAATAGTTTTTGCCGTTGTGGAGCAAGTACAATTATAATGACTTGTGTACAAGCTCTCCTTTTAACAATGTGGACTACATTGTCCAAAGGAGAATTCTCCCTCATCCAGAAACAATGATACAGTAAAATTAAAATTTGATAGTTAAATGCTCTGGTTTCTTGTTGTAATGTGGATTATAATTTTCTTGAGGTGATCAAAAGTTCATTAATTGTGCAATTAATAGTGTACTAACAAGGGTAGTGCATGGAAAGTAGATTGATTAAAGCAGGGGGCTCCAGATTTTCAGCATGATGGCCACATTATGTATTTGGCACATTTTTGCCGGCCATAGGAAAATCAGTTTTATAAATTTAATGAACTCAAAAAAGAACTTAAGTAAAACAAATGGAAGAAATTCAAGCCATCTGGAGTACATGGCAGCTTCCGGCATACACGTGCGTTCTTACCTTAAAAAACGCCAAAATGGTCCATTTTTGTGCTGTAAAAATGGGGAAGAAGCTGGAGGATCTGGCGGAGAAAGAGGATCCGGGAGAAGGGCAGCAAATCCCGCGGGTGCAAGTAGCAGCTGAGAAGACGTCTGGCCAGCCGGCGGGAGTTGGGGAAACGGTCGGGGGAGAAGAAGAAGAGGAGGAGAAGAAGAAGAAGAGGAGGAGGAGGAGGAAAGGACGGGGTTGAGCAAACTGGGCGAGGAGCAGCAGGAAGAACTCGAGCCGAGGGACCTGGTCTGCAGGGGCAGAAGCAGCGAGCGCTGGAGGTTGGTCTTGACGGCCTTGGAGGAGCAGCACGGATCTGCTCAGCGGCCCCAGCCTCCAGGTGTTGAACGCCAGCCAAGTGGAAACGGAGCCCGGCTGATGGAGATAGTGAGCGGGGAGAAGATCTGGAGAGCCTGCAGGAGCAACAAGGGGCCGATGTGCCGCAGGGGCGCCAAACTTGGAGGAGCACAGGAACGGGGAGAGGTGTCGGGATACGGAGCGCCGGGAGGGAACCGGAGACTCGCTGATGGGAGAAGACGGGGGAAGCCGTGCTGCAGCATGGAACGTGTGAAAATCTCTTGGCGGGCCGTATAAAATCCCTGCGGGCTGGATGTGGCCCGTGGACCCCTGGATTAAAGGATGAAAAACTGAAAGAATAAAGGGTTAATTTTCAGATTATGGGACTAATATTAGTCGGATAGTTGCTGGGATTACTCCTGATCCTTCAGCTATTTGCTGTTTCTATTAATGATGCACCCGTTACGGGTGTATTTCTTTCTTTGAAAATAAAAAGCTAGATGGGAAGGTCAGTTGTTGGAAGAACATGAAGTCTGCAGCAGAATATTTGCGGTTTAAGCGTGTAGACAAGAGGTGACAGATGGATTATAATGTAAGATTATGCATTTTCATATGAAGAATTGCAAAACAATTTTTAAGCATTGAGAACTTGGTCAATTCTGTCTGTGTAGGAATGTTGAACAGAAAATGAACATGTAGTATTAAAAAGAGGATAGGTGATTTTTCAGCGCAGGACCCTTTAAACTGAAGAAAGGTTCCAACCCAAAACATCACCCATCCTTTTTCTCCAGAGATGCTGCCTGACCCACTAAGTTACTCCAGCATTTTGTGTCTATCTTTGGTATAAACCAGCATCTGCAGCTTTGTTTCTATATTTATTACAATGGAGTTGGAGTAGAAAAGTAAGGAAGCCCTGTATTGGATCATGGTGAGGCCTTGAAATGTGTTCAATTTTTGTCACTATACCTTTAACGTTAAAGATTAAGAGTAGATTAAACAATCTGATTTCAAAAGGCAACTATAGTAGAAGATCAAAACCTGAAACTAGTACAAAGCTTTTGGTTTTCTGGGTATCAATGGTCCCTGTGTCTATATACTTCAGAAACCTAGACTGTTTAATCCAGGTAGCTCAAACCCTGGAAAGATGCTACCAAACTGTCTCCACAAAAATCTTTCAACCCTCTAGTAAATGTTGGCATGGTTTCTTGGGTCAATACCTCTAGAATTATTCATAGTGGAAACTCGCGGGTGGGCCCTGCTGTTTGCATGCCTGTACTAAATTCCTGAAATGGACTTCTGTTCCGAGCTCTGTCATGACCTGGTGAATTGGTTAAACATTTCATTGGTTCTGAAATATTCCTTGAAAGTGTATTCTACTTGGGGACAGCTAGCTTCCCCTGACCCATGACCATTTATGATGAACTATGATTCAAGATGGTCAGGCACATGGAAGGTCATAGCAAAAGGTGAAAAAGCACGACACTTCCCAGTCTGTCCAAGTATCCTGCTAAATTTTACAGTTGCCCCATTTCTTGCTGCGCTGACCTGAGCAAGAAATCAAACAAGTCAGGATCACTGCAGAATTTGGGGAAGCAACAAGGAGAGCAATGAGTGAAAATAAGCCTCAGTAAATAAAAACAATGTTAAACAAATGTTGGGACAAATTAAGAATAAAATGATAGTGATGTAAAATGAGAAATGTGAAGAAATGTAGATAATGCTTCAAAAGTATGGAAAGATGACTGATGACTTGAAAAGCCAGTTAAAAGGGTGACAAAATGTCAGTTAACACCCCATCAGCAACTGACTGAATCCTTGTTGCCAAGAACAAATTTGCTTACCTTTGGCTGCTATTTTCTCTCGTTTTTGGCATTTCGAATATTCAGAATAGCTGGGAGGGGGGTAAAGCTGCCACTTGAACTTGAGGAAAATCCATATTTTTGAGGGCAGCTGTCTATTGTGTATTTGCTGTTTTATCTCTGGTTAAGCTGCCTTGACTTCTATTGATAAGATGGTGTTGCGTGTTTCTGTTCTCCACTTCTGAACTTTGCATAGTTGATTTCCCTTTCATGAAAATGGTAGCTTTCAAGCTATTTGAACTCTGCTCAAGTGTGCAAGATCTGCAGTTTATACCTTCGAAGAAGATATTCCAACTAGGATGTTCAGTCGTACAAGTACATAAATGGTGGGACAAGGCTGAATTAGTTTCTGTCGACTGTCGTGAACAAGAATTTAAAAAAAAATTATATCACAATCTCTAAAGCCAAAAAATTCACGCCCTGAAACACATGTCCTGAACATTAATCTGCCTTGCAGATATTCCCAAATTAATTCGGTCGCATATTTTTAAACTACAGTGGTTTTAAAGCGCTGCCCCCCCTTGATTTATTGAAGGTTTTCAGGGGGGGCGCTGTGGTGCGGATTTAGTTTTCAGCGTGTGTATGTCTGCGATTTCGGCTGATTTCGGGAAAACGGTAAACGGTAGCGCCACGATTTTTGCACCGCCTTAATCACACCGCTGGACGCTTGCCGAAAATGATGTTTTTATTTAATTCGGTCGTATATTTGTTAAGTTAGAGGTTTAAAAGTCAAGACTTTTTTTTTCTCAGTTATTTCGGCTGATTTCGGCAAAAACGGTCAACCGTAGCGCCACGATTTTTGCACCGCCTTCATCACCGCGCTGAACGCTGCTGGAAAATGATATTTTTATTTGATTCGGTCGCGTATTTTTTAAGTTAGAGGTTTTAGTAAAAAAAATTAAAAACCCGGCCGTTTTTTCAATTGCCTTCAGCGTGTGACGTCAAAAAGCTCGCGCAACCCCCCTCCTACTGATTTATTGAAGGCTTTCAGCGTGGCGCTGCTGTGCGTCTGTGCGTATGGGCTCAACTCTCCTCTCTCCCCTTGCTTCTCTCCTCTCTCCCACACCCGGGAGACAATCTCCCCGCTATCTCCCCCCCCCCCCCCCCCCCGGAACTTTCACTGATGCGCTCCCCCCCCCCCCCCCCCCCGGGACCTGTTGGTGCTGGGGGCAAGAGAGAGTAGGGGAAAGGGGGGAGAGTAAGAGTGTGTCTGGGGGAGAGAGAATGGTGGCGGGGTCTGCGAATGGGGACTGGGGAGGGGGACAACAGGGGTCGTCCGGAAGGGGCTTGGTGGTGGGGGAAATAGGGGTACTGGGAAAAGGGGAGGTCGTGGGGAAAGGGGGGGTGTGGGGAGAGTAAGATTGGGGTTGGGGAGGAGAGAATGGGGGGTGTGGGAATGGGACCAACGGGCCCTCTTCGCTAGTTGTTATACTACTAAAACTCAGATCTTGTGCGTGTGTGTGTATATATATATATATGTATATATATATCTATGTAAATATATGTATTTCTGTGATTTTGCCAAAACGGTAAACCATAGCGCCACAATTTTTGCACCACCTTAATCACCACTCTCGCGGCGACTCTTTATACCAAGTTTTATTTAAATCGGTCTTATATTTTTTAAGTAACAGACGTTTTAAAGTTAAAATCTCATTTCTAAACACCTTTTTCTAAGGGCTGCTGTGCGTATGACGTCAGCATACGGCAAGCACGGACTCTCTCTTCACTCACACAAACAAGATGGACGCCATTAGCGGAGCCGCCCGCCCGCAATCAGGGGCTTTCCTTGCTTCTCTCCTCTCCCCACGCTTCTCTCCTCTCCCCACGCTTCTCTCCTCTCTCCCCTCTCCCCCACAACCGCTGCAGGTAATCCCAGCTCGGCTAGGCCGCCGCCGCGCTGCCCATCTCCAGTAGTCCGCTGCTCCGGGAGAGTAAGAGTGGGGGGGACGGGGAGGGTGGGAGGAGGAGAGAGTGGGGGTGGGAGGGAGAGTGCGACTGGGGAGGGGAAGGGGGGGTTGGTGGTGGGGGGAAGAGAGAGTGGGGGAAAGGGGGTCGTGGGGAAAGGGGTGGTGGGGAAGAATTGGGGTGGGGGAGGAGAGAGTGGCCTCAGTCACACTCTTCCCTGCCCCCCCTCTATGAGCAATGGGCCCAACGGGCCCACTTTGTCTAGTATATTATATATTACTAAAACTCATCTTGTACATTTATTTGTATGTATGTTTGTTTGTTCCTGAAATGCAGCCAAAACGGTTCACGATAGCGCAACAATTTTAGGCCCACCTTACTCACCATTTGCCTGCGTCATGCATTGATCAAATTTTGTTACATTTAAAAAGTAATGAATTAAATAAACTTTAATAAATACCTGCCCCCGGAGGACCGGCACCCGTCTCGGCATGCCCCGCGCCTGACTTTCCTCCCATGGTGTAGCGCGGCGGCAGAGGGTCAAAGAAGATGGCCGCCGACGAACATGCGGCAACGCCTTGCGGCTACTCTCCTGCTGCTGGCCGCCCGGGGCCAGGGTGAGTGGCTCCCTCCCCCCTTTCCTCTCCCCTCTCGCCCGGTCATGCGGGAGACTCCCCAGTGGGCAAGGGGTCCCTGGGTTGTCAGTTGGGGGAGGGTTGCCGGGCCCGTAGGAGAGGTTTGGACCCAACGGCTCCATGGTCGTCTGGTGTTAAAATAAAACTATTGTAGCCATTGGCTACATAACCACTGAAAGTATTTTGTTTAAATCAATTCATCTGTATGATTTCAGTGACTGAATCCTTTTAATATACTAAAATTGTTTTTATTCTAGGCTGCAGGTGAGAAGTATCAGCCTGCGGCAACATCAGAAAATGACAAAAAGCCAAAGAAAGCCAAGAAGCTCAAGAAACTTGAACTGGATGAACTTAAGAAAGAAATTTCTATGGTATAGATATTTTTCCTGACTGGCATGCTTTTGAGTTTTCCCTAATTCATTTTGAAAAAATGTTTGCGGTTATCTAATGCTCAACTTTCATGTTCCAGGATGATCATAAGCTGACTCTGGATCAGCTCCACCAGAAATATGGTACAGACCTCACACGGGTAAGTGTTCTTCAGAGGTGATGGCTTCAAGTATTATTCTGTTTGGTATATTTTCTATAAATGCCATATTTTGACTGTTCACCTATTCACGACGGCCCCCCCCACGCCGGCTCCCCATTGTCTTCCCCTCTCCTCCACCGCCACCGAGGTTCTCACTGCTGATGCTCCGCTGCCACTGAGGCCCCACCTCAGTTGCCATCGAGGTTCAAACTGCCGCTGCCGAGGTTCCCATTGCCGCCGCTGCTGAGGCACCTTTGGCCCAGACAGGCCTCGTTGATCAGCTTCTCTCTAGTTCCCTGGGAGGCCTGTGGGGCGTTCTGGTCGTCGGAGCGGCGGTTTTTGGGTGGGTGGATAGAGCCCGTGTGGCTCCCTGGGACACTCCCGCCGCGTCTGGCTGGCTTCATTATATTCATGCATCACATTATCTGATTTGATTGGGTAGGATACAAACAAAAACTTTTCACTGTACCTCTGTACTCATTACAATAAACCTAAACTTCCTCATAGTTTTATTGTGTTATTTCCCACCTCGTATCAATGCCCCTTCTGGCCCTCGCTTTCTCCCATGCTTTGCTTTACCATTAACAGTAGCCCTTTTTAACTGGATTCTCTTCTGTTGGTCAGAAAAGGTGTTCTAACATAAGTGCCCTAAAAAAATACCTATTCCTGTTACTTGAGACATACGAGCAGAAGCATGCCATTTGGCCCATTGAGTGTTTCACCATTCAATCACACCCGTACTCATCAAGAACCTGTAAATCTCTGCTTTAAAAAAACCCAGTGACTTGATTCCGTAGCTATCTGTGGGAATGACTTTCACAGATGCACCAACATCTGGCTAAAGAAATTCCTCCTCGTCTCCTTTTTAAAGGTACATCCTTTTTATCCTGTGAGACATGGCTCAAAAACTGCCATATTGTTCAAGATTTTGATCACTCCTCGTAAATACTTTTATATCCTCTTGTATATACTTGTCTACGTATATTTTCGATTTTGTGAAATGCTTTGGGGCATCTTCTTACATTTGAAACTAGTATTATGTTGTCAGATCGGCAACTTTTACAAAATCCATGCGTGGTCCCAACTCAAATGTTGGAGAGTTCCCTGTAGGTTGGCATTAAAGGTTGCATTTATCTCTTGTTGAAAGGGTTGAATGTGAATATTATTTATTTTATTATGAAGCTCATATGTAATGTGTCAAGTGCTTAATTGTCATATGTGCCGACAACAGAACAATGACATTTATTCGTTGCAGCAGCCGAATAGGCCTCTAAACACAATACACGTAGATAATATAAAATAAACAAAAATGCAATTAATTACTAATCCCAATACTAGTTCATTGAATTCTCTTGATAGATTCTGAAAGCCATGGTTATAATTCTGCATTAAACATAATTAAGAGTATAGTAATTGATGCAAGTCTGTTTTAGCTAGGGCTAAACGTGAAAGCCATTTGAGGTTGGAGTTTTACAGGTTATTTTCAAATTGTCATTTAATTTGATGAAGGCAGAGAACTCATTTCCTTGGTATAAAATCCAGTCTTGCATATGTGATTAGTAGTGATTAAGATTCCCCCAAAATAGGTGAGCACCGAATGCCTTCCCAAGTGTCTATTGTGCAAATGTCAACCTGTTCCACTGAGAAGCCATCACAAATAAGGATTTTTCTGCATTTCTTGATCGTTCTCCAGCATATGTTTGTAATCTGGCAGACCAAGTGTTGTGTTTTCCAATATCTAGTTTAGTTTATTGCGACATGTACCAATATACAGTGAAGAGGTTTTGTTGCATGCTAACCAGTCAGCGGAAAGACTATACATGATTACAATCGAGCTGTCCACAGTGTACAAATACATGATAAAGGGAATAATGTTTAGTGCAAGGTAAAGTCCAGTAAAGACCAATTAAGGTAGTTTGAGGGTCTTCCAATGGGGTAGCTCAGGACCGCTCTCTAGCTGGTGATAGGATGGATCAGTTGCCTGATGACAGCTGGGAAGAAACTGTTGCTGAATCTAGAGGTATGTGTTTTCAAACTTTTGTATCTCTTGCCCGAAGAGAGAGTGACCGGAGAGAGACTTGTCCTTGATTATGCTGGTAGCATTGCTGAGGCAGTGCGAAGTGTAGACAGTCAGTGGTAGGCAGGTTGGTTTGTGTGATGGTCTGGGCTGCATCCACAATTCTCTGCAGTTTCTTGCAGTCTTGGATGGAGCTGTTTCCAAACCATGCTGTAATGCATCCTGATAAAATGCTCTCTATGGCGGTGCATCTGCGGATGTTGGTGAGAGTTGCTTCATGACTAAACAAGTTTAGTTTTTATCTTGTACGAATTAGACTGACCATGTTAGTTTGGTGTGGGCTCACCTTATGTCAGTTAATTAACTTCATTGTAAAACCACAGTTGGTTATTTACTGAACTGGGTAGTGTTCATATGTGATGAATGTACCTCAAAATACAACATTCTCTGTCCAATTTGGCTTGAGGGACTCTACATTGTAATCGTTAGGCAGTCCAATTTCAAATGTTTTTATCCCCATAATAACCTTCATAGCATGATTTTTCTAACCCACAGAACTTTCCACCGTTATCAAAATAATGTTTAGTATCCTCTGAAGGAAAACAGTCCAAGTATTACCATTCATGCAGTAAAAGCACAGTTAAAGATTATTAGATCCTCTTCAATGAAGACAGAAACAAACTTGGTCAGCAGTTTCACTATTGAATAAGACTTCTCAGTGGAATGACCTTTTGGCATTTCACAATCTTTACTGATCATTTCCTCTTCTGTCTTGCAGATTATTAATTGGAAACATTTTGCCAACTTTTAAGATGGTTGCTATTTCCAAAGAAACCACATGTAATCGAAAATTGCACTATAAAGGCAATTGTGCCAATGGGAAAGGAGGAAGAACTTTTTCAGTCAGAGTGGTGAAGGTGTGGAATTCTCTGCCTCAGAAGGCAGTGGAGGCCAGTTCGTTGGATGCTTTCAAGAGAGAGCTGGATAGAGCTCTTAAGGATAGCGGAGTGAGGGGGTATGGGGAGAAGGCAGGAACGGGGTACTGATTGAGAGTGATCAGCCATGATCGCATTGAATGGCGGTGCTGGCTCGAAGGGCTGAATGGCCTACTCCTGCACCTATTTTCTATTAGGGGCTAATAATAACAATTATCAACTTGTAATTATTAACTTGCAGGAGCTTAAAATAAAGGCCCTTTCAATAGCAGCAGTTTATTTTTGTTACTGCAAGGTACAAACACCAGAGGCGTTACTTTGTTTATTAAAGTAATATCAGGTGTCAAGAGAAGTGACTGCTTGTCATTTTCAGTTACCACCCATAGTTAAAGTAGCAACTGTGTTCTTAAGAGTCAATTGTGCCTTGGAGGTTACAGGGAAGCATTTTTTTCCCCTCGACTGTTTAAATACAAGACAGCTTTTTTTTCTGTATGTCAATTTCCATAGTAACTTATAACAGTTTTTCGATTTGTGATTGAGAAAATCAATCCCATCCTATGTTAACCTGAACATGATTTATAACCATTTTGATCCACCTAATGCAAGTAGTGTTCCCTGATTCATTGCTTCTAATATATACAATTTGTGTTATGGAAATACATTTCTAAAAGTTGAAGAGGTGGGGACCTCTTCATCTACCACAGTCAACCTGAAGAAGAGCCCCGACCCAAGCCTTACCTATCCATGTCTTACAAAATGTTGCCTAACCCGTTGAGTACACCAGCACATTGTTTTTTCTTTGCCAGCCAGCATCTGAAGTTCCTTGTATATTATATCGCGGATGGTTTTACTATCTTCAAGAAAGAAAAAATGCCCAGCACTGAATGCAAATATTTGTCCTTTCCAACCAATGCCTGCACTTTATCCAAATTTTACTCAATGCAGAAATTTAATGTTCCAAGTAGCAAGTAGTTGGGAAGTGTACTTAATGGTTGAATAGGTTGGTGTGGCTAGCTTTCTGTGTTGATGAATTCTGAATTATTACTTAGTTGAGCAACCAGGCGACTTTTCGAATTCTCATCAAGCAGTATGTCACAAACTATTTATTCGGTGTCTGTTCATTATTTCATTTCAGGGTCTCACCGTTGATCGTGCTAAAGAGATTCTGCTTCGTGATGGCCCTAATGCACTAACACCTCCTCCCACAACTCCTGAGTGGATAAAGTTCTGTAGGCAACTCTTTGGTGGCTTCTCAATCCTCCTGTGGACTGGTGCAATTCTCTGCTTTCTAGCCTATGGTATTCAGGTTGCAACCGTGGAAGAGCCGGCAAATGATAACGTGAGTTCAGCTGTTTCTCTTCCCTAAAGTTGAAATTGCCCTGTGGTTTTTATGTTACTGATTCCTGTGTGAAACTTGTGACTTTTGCAGTTATACCTCGGCGTTGTGTTGTCTACTGTGGTCATTGTAACTGGTTGTTTCTCATACTACCAAGAAGCTAAGAGCTCAAGAATCATGGATTCTTTCAAGAACATGGTACCCCAGGTGAGTCATGCCTGTCATGCAACTAAACTGTTATATCGTTTAGAGCAGTTAGTTGGTTTAGTGGATAGATACAGCGTGGAAACGGGGCCTTTTGGCCCACCGTGTCCGTGCTGACAACAATCAGCCCATACATTAGCTCTATCCTACACACTGGGGACAATTTTATAGAAGACAGTTAACCTGCACGCCTTTGGAATGTGGGAGGAAACCGAAGCACTCAGATAAAACCCACGTAGTCACAGGGATAGATAGCACAAGGTCAGGATTGAACCTGGATCTCTGGCTCTGTAAGGCAGCAGCTCTACCAGTTGCACAACTGTGCCGCCCAAAGTTTAGTCCTTGCAATGACGTGTTGATTATTTTTGTTCCTTATCACTGTAGCAAGCCCTGGTTATCAGAGATGGGGAGAAGAGTATTATCAATGCTGAGGTTGTGGTTCTTGGAGATCTGGTAGAGGTAAAAGGCGGTGACCGTATTCCTGCAGATCTGCGAATAATCTCTGCACATGGTTGCAAGGTATGTATAATTGATATATTATAAGAATTAACCGATAAGCGATGTATCACTTATGGTGCCATTGATTACATACTGCTCTGCATTTGCATTGATTACATACCGCTCTGCATTTTCGTTGATTACATACTGCTCTGCATTTTCATTGATTACATACCGCTCTGCATTTTCATTGATTACATACTGCTCTGCATTTTCATTGATTACATACTGCTCTGCATTTTCTGTCAGCAGCAAAGTCCTGAACAGGCAAATGTTTGCAGGGATTGCTTGGTATGTTAGTTTAGTGTTATTGTGAGAAAAGCTTTTGCTTGCGTGCTATCCAGTCAAAGAAGAGACTTTACATGGTTACAATAAAGCCATCCACAGTGCACAGATAAAGAGTACAAAGTTTAGAGTTGGGTAAGTTTGATTAAAGATAAGAAACTCCTGTAAAGTAATCTCTCCTCAATGTATTGCCCTGGTTTTGGAAAATGGGTTCCACCATAGGTAGTTTTTAACTTCCCTGTGGCAAGAGTGGGTGGCAACCTTTGGTAATGTGAACTAGTGCATTCCCTTTTCTTCAGCTATGCTTCTGATTATAGTAACGTTTAAACTAGAGTAGACTACTTTAATGTTCTGGTTGTAAAGAGGAGCCAGGGCTGCAATAACTCAGTGGGTCAAACAGCACTTTTTGGGTCAAGATGTTGCCTATCCATCTTCTCCAAAGATGCTGTCTGACCTGCCAAGTAACTGCAGCACTTTCTCCTTTTTGAGTAAACCAGCATCTGCAGTAATCTGCAGCATCTGCCTACATCTCAATGTTCTGGTATTTGGTTAAGCAATCTGCAACAAAAGATGTTCTACATTTTCCTTGTCAAAAACGGAATATAGGTTTGGTGACATAGGAATTGGAGTTCAAGTTAGGAAGCCAGTTAAATAAAACTGAATATGACCCCATCCGAAGACTAACAATTCTTGTTAATTTTTCATTTAGGTGGACAATTCCTCATTGACAGGAGAATCTGAACCTCAGTCTAGATCGCCTGACTTTTCCAGTGAAAATCCCCTGGAGACACGAAACATTGCTTTCTTCTCAACCAACTGTGTTGAAGGTACAGCTGAAAAGTAATTTAAATGACTCTTGATGACTTCATGCTGGGCTTGACTCCATTACGTTTTTGTCCAAGTTGAAACTTATGGGTTCAAGTCACAATGAGATTTAAGCGCACAATCTGCTTTAATGCTATAGGAAGCAGAGTGTTTACAATGTACTTCTGCTGGCTCTGCAAGATATAAAAAATAGTTTACATTTACGCTGACAAACTTTTGTTTCAAGCAAGCATTCAAATGATAATTTGTCAGCATTGATTTTTAGTTTAGTTTAAAGCTACAGAGTGGACAGACCCTTTGGCCCAACGACTCCGTATGTAGTATACCAGCAATCGCCCTGTTCCACCCAACACACTAGGGCAATTTACAAATTCAATTAACATACAAACCCGCACGTCTCTGGAGAAAACCCAAGTGATCACGGGGAGAACGTGTAAACTCTGTACAGGCAGCACCCAAGGTCAGGTTCGAACCCAGGTGACTGGCGCTGTAAGGCGGCAACTCTACTGCTGCGCCACCCTGCTGATCTGTGTTGTCTTAAAGCCTGTGTTTTAAGAAGAAACAAATGATTCTCCAAAAATGTTTATACTTCAGAAGCATTTATTTATATGTGGATAGCATTGTGGAAGGTTCTTGAAGTCAGAATTATGTTGCAAATTGGATTGTAAAACTTGACCATAAAGAGCAAGATGTGTTACATAGTTTTCTACTGGCTGCCTAATTTGGTGTTTCCCATATATAGTGTTTCATTCAGCTGTCTTTAAAATAAATTAGAAATAACTTATTGTAAACTATTTTATTTTAGATTATTCATGTTCCTGAATCGATTGCAAACTTTTATTTTGTTATAAATCCCTAACATGAAAAGTTAGTCCAAGCTGTATCAAATTATTCCATTTGCAGCAAACTCCAATTTGGCATTTCCAAAGTAGTTTCTTCAATTTGCTGTTAACTTAAAAACCTTTGAAATTCCTTGTTGTAAACCACTTCATTTTATGTAATTCATTCTCCTGGATCGATTCAAAACATTTTATTTGGTTATAAACCTTTTTCCATGAAAGTTTATTGCAAGATGTATCACAAAGCCTTCTCCTGGCCCTTCTGCCTAACTTGTCTATGCTCACCAAGCCTTCAAAGGTATAAATGGAATTTTACTAAATAAAGATGTCACACTTGTCATTCTAGGTACTGCTCGAGGTATTGTTGTCAATACGGGTGACCACACTGTAATGGGCAGGATCGCCACGTTAGCATCTGGACTGGAGGTTGGAAAGACTCCAATTGCTGTTGAGATTGAGCATTTCATCCACATCATCACTGGAGTGGCGGTCTTCCTTGGTGTTAGCTTTTTCATTCTCTCACTCATCCTGGGATACTCCTGGCTTGAAGCAGTCATCTTTTTGATCGGAATCATTGTTGCCAATGTGCCAGAGGGATTACTCGCCACTGTCACGGTATGCAATGGCATTGCATTTTCATCTTCATTCAGCCAGCTTTTTGGTAAACCTGTTGTGGAATCTGGCCAGGTTACATTCCAGTGATTCTAAAAGCAGAAGAAACGGGAAAATGTGGAAGGGTTCTGAGAAATTAGATGGGTTTTGTACCGTGTTATTTGAAGGAAAATATATTATCAGATTGAGCTAGAAACAAACTGCTGGACCATCCTTAAGTGTCAAAGCCTGCAGTGTCTGTCAGTTTCTTTCCACAGATACTGCCAGACCCACTATTGGGAAGAAGGGTCTCAACCCAAACACGTTGTGTTTTGCTCACAGTATCTCTGCAGTGCTGTCAGCAGTTTGCATTTTGCTCTGGATTCTAGCATCTGTGATCTCTTGAGACTATTTTAAGACCAAGCAGCTTGTACCAAAATAATAACGTTTAGTTTTCATCCCCTCTCTAAAGTTGATCAACAGGCTAATGGTTTATACATTATGATATTGGTGGCTGAAGCAATTGGCCAAACGATCGATTTGTCTTGTTTCTAGGTGTGCCTCACCCTGACTGCCAAACGTATGGCACGGAAAAACTGCCTGGTGAAGAATCTCGAGGCTGTGGAGACACTTGGGTCCACCTCCACCATCTGCTCTGACAAAACTGGAACGCTGACACAAAATCGAATGACTGTTGCTCACATGTGGTTTGACAGCCAGATTCATGAAGCTGACACAACTGAAAACCAGAGTGGTAAGGAAAATAGAATATTTTTTGGCCTGATGATGATATGACCTTATTCAGTCAAATTTTTTCAGACAAGGACATCTTTTACCGCATCTTTGCATTAAGCAATTAAACCAAATTGGTTAAACTCCATGAGACGAATAGGTGCACATATTTAGTTTGAAAAAAATTTGTTTGTCATGTCGTATGTGGCTGCCTCGTCAAAGAGCCAGCTGTACAAGTAAATTCTTGACGATGTCCAAATTATAGTAGTAGTCTGTTGCAGTTTATCATACAATACAAAGTTAGGAAGTTTCTCAATTATCTTGCCACTAACTGCTGCTGCATTGTGCCGCCCATAGAAAGACTGATTCATATTGACTTGTCACTTGTCAAAATTCTTCAGACATTTTTAAATTGGAGAAGTTAATACGACAGAAATTCTAAAATTATGAAAGTTGGACCCTCCCAAAATGTGACGACAAAGTCCAATTTAACTGTGTTTAACCTCCTTAGGTGTCGCTTTTGACAAGACTTCTTTAACTTGGGCTGCACTTTCCCGTATTGCTGCATTATGTAACCGAGCCGTTTTCCAGGCAGGGCAAGATGCTGTGCCAATCTTGAAGGTGAGCTTGGTTTTGTGTTGTGGCCCTCCATCGTATTAGTCGTCTCGTGTCAATGATGGAAATTTCATGATTACAAATGAGTGCAAAAGTAAGCATTGCTTGGCAGTTTAAATATCTGTGAGGCATAATGTTATTTTAAATAACAACCAACTTAAATTTTTAATTGTTCCCAACAATAAAGTATGGTGTTAAATCATTTGATAAGCAATTTGGTACAGTTACCTAAAGCTAAAGTAAGCTGCATTTATATTGACTGTTGTATCAGATTTCTTTTCTGTGGTAGTTTTGACCTGCTCTTTTAAAATGTCATGCTTCATTACCTTAACTCAGAAACGTCCTGTGTGGTAGAATTAGACCAGAAGACATTGGAGCAGAATTAAGCTATTCATCCTATCGAGTCTACTCTGCCATTCCATCAACACTGATCTATTTTTCCCTCTCAACACATTCTCCTGCCTTCTCCCCATAACCTTTGACGCCCTTCCTTATCATGAACATATCAATCTCTGCCTTAAAAATACCGAATGGTGGCCTCCGCAGCCATCTGTGGCAATGAATTCCATAGATTCACTACCCTCTGGCTAAAGAAATCCCTCCTCGCCTTTATTTTGAAGACATGTCTGTTTATTCTGAGGCTGTGCCCTCTGGTTTTAGACTCTCCCATTACTGGAAACATCCTTCACACATCCACTATGTCTAGGCCTTCCATTGTGTGGGAGGTTTCAAGGAGATTCCCCCCTCATCCTTAAACTCTAGTGAGTCTAGGCCCGGAACCTTCAAATGCTCTTCATACATTATTCCAATCATCCCATGGGTCATTCTCATAAACCTCTGGATCCTCACCAAAGCCAGCACATACTTCCTCAGACATGGGCCCAAAAATGCTCACAATATTCCAAATGCGCTCTCACCAGCGTGCGATAAAGCACCTGATGTGTTTCTTATATGCTGCATGCCACATAATAGATTTGGAGCTGATATTTAAATCTCAAAACTTCAGGTGTAGGAGTATGTCCTGAAATGATTTCAGGAGGGATAATAATAATAATAATGCATTTTATTTATATAGCGCTTTTCATATACTCAAAGACGCTTTACAGAGATTTAGAGAACATAGGGAAATGAATAAATAGATAAATAAGTAAATAAGTAAACGAACAGAGAAAGGAGACAGAAGGTGAGGTGACCTTCAGTGGTTGAAGGCAGTACTGAACAGGTGAGACTTCAGCGATGTTTTGAATGTGGAGGAGTCTCCAACGTTTGGGGTAGTGAGTTCCATAGGGTGGGAGCAGCGATGGAGAAAGCCCTGTCCCCCCAGGATCTGAGTTTGGTCCGGATGTGGGGGGATAGGAGATTGGCAGCAGCAGAGCGGAGGGTGCAGGTGGGAGTGTGCCTGTGGAGGAGGTCGGTCAGGTAGGATGGGGCCAGGTTATGGAGGGCTTTGTAGGTTATGAGGAGGATTTTGTACTGGATTCTCTGGGGGATGGGGAGCCAGTGGAGTTTGTAAAGGACGGGGGTGATATGGTCACGGATCGGGGTGTGGGTGAGTAGACGGGCAGCGGAGTTTTGAATGTATTGAAGTTTACTGATGATTTTTGAGGGTGCGCCATAGAGGAGGCTGTTGCAGTAGTCCAGACGGGAGGTGATGAAGGCGTGGATGAGGGTTTCTGCAGCTGTGGAGGAGAGGGATGGACGGAGACGGGCAATGTTTTTGAGGTGGAAGAAGGCTGTCTTTGTGATGTGTTTGATGTGTTTGTCGAAGGAGAGGGTTTGATCAAAGATGATTCCAAGATTCCGGATGTGAGGGGAGGTGGATACTGGGAGACCATCAATATTGAGGATGAAGTTTTGGGTGGATTTGGTGAGCGTTTTTGGACCAATGATGATGATTTCAGATTTGTTGCAATTGAGTTTGAGGAAATTTGATTGAAGCCAAGATTTTATTTCAGTGATGCAGTTTGTCAGTGTAGTGTGTGGTGGGGGAGTTTGACTTGGTGGAGATGAGCTGGATATCATCGGCGAAGCAGTGGAAGTTGAGACCATGACGGCGGACCAAGGGGGAACAGGTAGAGGATAGACAGAAAGGAAAAGGAGGTGGGTTAGCGTTGCTGGTTAGAGAGGAGATTAACGCAATAGAAAGGAAGGACATTAGCTTGGAGGATGTGGAATCGATATGGGTAGAGCTGTGAAACACTAAGGGGCAGAAAACGCTAGTGGGAGTTGTGTACAGGCCACCTAACAGTAGTAGTAGAGTTGGGGATGGCATCAAACAGGAAATTAGAAATGTGTGCAACAAAGGTAAAACAGTTATAATGGGTGACTTCAATCTACATATAGATTGGGTGAATCAAATTGGCAGAGGTGCTGAGGCAGAGGATTTCTTGGAATGTATGCGGGATAGTTTTCTAAACCAACATGTAGAGGAACCAACGAGAGAGCAGGCTATTCTAGACTGGGTATTGAGTAATGAGGAAGGGTTAGTTAGCAGTCTTGATGTGCGTGGCCCCTTGGGCAAGAGTGACCATAATATGGTTGAGCTCTTCATTAGGATGGAGAGTGACATAGTTAATTCAGAAACAACCGTTCTGAGCTTAAAGAAAGGTAACTTTGAGGGTATGAGACGTGAATTGGCCAAGATAGACTGGCAATTGATTCTTAAAGGGTAGATGGTGGATATGCAATGGAAGGCATTTAAAGTTGAACTTTAAATGTTCAATGGATGAACAACAACAATTGTTCATCCCAGTTTGGCAAAAGAATAAATCAGGGAAGGTAGTGCATCCGTGGCTAACAAGGAAAATTAGGGATAGTATCAAAACAAAAAATGAAGCATACAAATTAGCGAGATAAAGCAGCCTACCAGAGGACTGGGAGAAATTCAGAGTCCAGCAGAGGAGGACAAAGGGCTTAATTAGGAAAGGGAAAATAGATTATGAAAGAAAACTGGCAGGGAACATAAAAACTGACTGCAAAAGCTTTTATAGATATGTGAAGAGAAAAAGATTAGTTAAAACAAATGTAGGTCCCTTGCAGTCAAACAGGTGAATTGATCATGGGGAACAAGGACATGGCAGACCAATTGAATAACTACTTTGGTTCTGTCTTCACTAAGGAAGACATAAATAATCTGCCGGAAATAGCAAGGGACCGGGGGTCAAATGAGATGGAGGAACTGAGTGAAATCCAGGTTAGTCGGGAAGTGGTGTTAGGTAAATTGAATGGATTAAAGGCCAGATAGGCTGCATCCCAGAGTGCTTAAGGAGGTAGCCCCAGAAATAGTGGATGCATTAGTGATAATTTTTCAAAACTTTAGATTCTGGAGTATTTCCTGAGGATTGGAAGGTAGCTAATGTAACCCCACTTTTCAAAAAGGGAGGGAGAGAGAAAACGGGGAATTACAGACCAGTTAGTCTAACATCGGTAATGGGGAAAATGCTAGAGTCAGTTATTAAAGATGGGATAGCAGCACATTTGGAAAGTGGTGAAATCATTGGACAAAGTCAGCATGGATTTATGAAAGGCAAACCATGTCTGACGAATCTTATAGAATTTTTCGAGGATGTAACTAGTAGAGTGGATAAGGGAGAACCAGTGGATGTGTTATATCTGGACTTCCAGAAGGCTTTCGACAAGGTCCCACATAAGAGATTAGTATGCAAACTTAAAGCACACGGTATTGTGGGTTCAGTATTGATGTGGATAGAGAACTGGCTGGTAGACAGGAAGCATAGAGTAGGAATAAACGGGTCCTTTTCAGAATGGCAGGCAGTGACTAGTGGGGTACTGCCAGGCTCAGTGCTGGGATCCCAGCTATTTACAATATATATTAATGATTTGGACGAGGGAATTGAATGCAATATCTCCAAGTTTGCGGATGACACGAAGCTGGGGGGCAGTGTTAGCTGTGAGGAGGATGCTAGGAGGCTGCAACGTGACTTGGATAGGTTAGGTGAGTGGGCAAATGCATGGCAGATGCAGTATAATGTGGATAAATGCGAGGTTATCCACTTTGGTGGCAAGAACAGGAAAGCAAACTATTATCTGAATGGTGGCCGATTAGGAGAAGGGGAGATGCAACGAGACCTGGGTGTTGTGGTCCACCAGTCATTGAAAGTAGCAGGTGCAGCAGGCAGTGAAGAAATCGAATGGTATGTTGGCATTCATAACGAGGGGATTTGAGTATAGGAGCAGGGAGGTTCTGCTGCAGTTGTACAGGGCATTGGTGAGACCACACCTGGAGTATTGCCTACAGTTTTGGTCTCCTAATCTGAGGAAAGACATTCTTGCCATAGAGGGAGTACAGAGAAGGTTCACCAGATTGATTCCTTGGATGGCAGGACTTTCATATGAAGAAAGACTGGATAGACTCAGCTTGTACTTGCTAGAATTTAGAAGATTGAGGGGGGATCTTATAGAAACATACAAAAGTCTTAAGGGGTTGGACAGGCTAGTTGCAGGAAGATTGTTCCAGATGTTGGGGAAGTCCAGAACAAGGGGTCACAGTTTAAGGATAGGGGGGAAGTCTTTTAGGACCGAGATGAGAACGTTTTTTTTCACAGAGTGGTGAATCTGTGGAATTCTCTGCCACAGAAGGTAGTTGAGGCCAGTTCATTGGCTATATTTAAGAGGGAGTTAGATGTGGCCCTTGTGGCTAAAAGGATCAGGGGGTATGGAGAGAAGGCAGGTACGGGATACTGAGTTGAATGATCAGCCCTGATCATATTGAATGGCGGTGCAGGCTCGAAGGGCCGAATGGCCTACTCCTGCATCTATTTTCTATGTTTCTATGATTTATCACATTTTAAGATAAATTCCAGATCTTTGAACACTTGAGGACTCCATTGAGAGTTTAGCTTATCCCTGTTGAATAATGATACTTTTATCATTAGCATTTTGTGTCTATATATTCGGTGTAAACCAGCATCTGCAGTTCCTTCCTACACAACTTTATCTTCCCTCAGTGGGTTCCCTGAAATGTGTGAAATCAAACTTACTGAAGAAACGCTGCCAATAAGAGTATGTTAATATTTACTGTTAAAATCCAGTGTGATTCACTGGAATTTAGAAGGATGAGAGAGGATCTTATAGAAACATTAAATTCTTATGAGATTGGACAAGCTTGATGCAGGAAAAATGTTCTTGATGTTGGGGGAGTCAGAGTTTGAAAATAAGGGGTGAGCCATTTAGGACTGTTGAGAAAAAACTTTTTCACCCAGAGAGTTGTGAATCTGTAGAATTCTCTGCCACAGAAGGCAATGGGGGCCAATTCACTGGATGTATTCAAGAGTGAGTTAGATATAGCTGTTAGGGCTAATGGAATCGAGGGATACGAGTGAGAAAGCAGGAACGGGATACTGATTGTAGATGATCAGCCATGATCATATTGAATGGCGGTGCTGGCTCGAAGGGCCGAATGGTCTACTCCTGCACCTATTTTCGAAATCATCCAAAATCAGTACCCCTTTCTGTCTTTTTCCCCCGTATCCCTTGATTCCCTTAGCCCTAAGAGTTAAATCTAATTCTCTTGAGAACTATATGTTTCTGTGTTACTTATTGTAGATAAACTAACCACCATTAACCACCCATCGACTTTCCAATTTCATTCAGAGAAGTGTTGCTGGAGATGCCTCAGAATCTGCTCTCTTGAAGTGTATCGAGCTCTGTTGTGGATCGGTTCAGCAAATAAGGGATCGCAACCAAAAAATTGTAGAAATACCGTTCAACTCCACCAACAAATATCAGGTAAAGAGAGATTCAGCAAGGCTGAGCACAAGCAACCTGTTAGAAAGCTACATGAAGGGGGCCAGTAACAGCTTTAGAGTGGATCTACATAGGATCAACAGTTGTTGCTGATTTATGCTGTATCCAGGAGTATCAGATCAGATAGGGTTGACAACATCTTAAATGAGAAACCCAGACAAATTGAGTATCAGGATTGGGATGAAATGCTCCAAAATGCCCCTTTTTGGATTCAATATGGTGATTATTTTAAATGTTAATTTTTTCAACTATTTCCAATTTGGTAATCCTTTACAAAATTGCAATACAACTGAAGATCTTATGTTTAAGAATGAAGGCGCTTTTATTTTAACATTCAACTTTGGTTCATTCTGGATAATTTCATGAACTTTATTATGTGAGAGTTTCCTTTTCTGGTGTTAAATTTATTGTCCATATGGAAACTTATTATTGAATGAAAATACAGATGCGCGGCAGGTCAGGCGGCATCCGTGGGAAGAGAAAGATGAGTAACATTTGAGGGAGATGTTTAAAGATACAGCATGGAAACGGGCCCTTCGGTCTAACGAGCCCACACAGACCATCGATCACCCCTTTCGCACTAATTCTGCGTTATCTCACTTTCTCATCAATTTCCTGAATATTCAGAGCCATTTAGAGGCCAATTAACCTATAAGCTGCACATCTTTGTGATGTGGGTGGGAACCGGAGAAAACTCATGATGACACAGAGAACGTGTAAACTACATACAGACAACACCCGAGATCAGCATCGCACCCAGTTGCGCTGTAAGGCAGTAGCTGTACTTCTGCACTTATTTCCTATGTTTCTACCAGCTGCGCTACTATGCTGCCCTCTGACAGAACTGGAAAGGAGACAAAAGCTGCAGGGAGGAGAGGTGTTTCTGACGGTCAAACTAGGGTGACCATGCGGGTAGGCTGCAAATGCAATTATCTGGTTCTGGCAGCAGTTCTGCCTCGCCTTCCTACTGTGAATTTTGAAGTTTCAGGTCCTGGCTCGAAACTTTGCCTATCCGTTTCTCCAGAGATCCTGCCTGACGTTCTGAGTTTCTCCAGCAGTTTGTGGGTTTATTAAACCTGCAACTGCAGTTCTTTGTTTCTACATTTTTTTGATGCTCTTTGGTCAATGCTCTCCCACTATCTGCTCCTATTCACTCATTAACCTCACTGTGTTTACAGCTTACTCTTCATTTTCTTCTATCAGCTACATACCCCTCACTCACAATGCTGCTTTATAAGGTGTTTTTGTCGTCTTTACAGTTTCATTGAAGGGTCTCTGATCTGAAACCTTTACTTTTTCTTTATTCCAATGATGTGGCCTGATTTCCATTTTTCCAAAATTTTCTCAATTTAATTTGTATTGCCGACATCTTCACAAACTGGTCGTGGAAGTCTATTATTATAAGCATTCCAGGCTGTTCCCTGTTTCACCAATTTTTATCCTTAGCTATCCATACACGAGAATGAAAAAGGTGACAGCCGCTACTTGCTGGTGATGAAGGGAGCACCGGAACGGATTCTAGACCGCTGCACCTCTATCCTTCTAAATGGCGTGGAGCAACCCCTGAATACAGAGATGAAGGAAGGTTTCCAGAACGCCTACATGGAGCTGGGTGGCTTGGGGGAGAGAGTGCTAGGTAAGGATTGAAACTCGAGCTTGAAGGCAAGGCTGGTGATTTGACCTGTACTGAAATTGGCTGGGTAAATGTAAAAATTGTCCCTAGTGGGTGTAGGATAGTGTTAATGTACGGGGATCGCTGGGCGGCACGGACCTGGTGGGCCGAAAAGGCCTGTTTTCGGCTGTATATATATGATGATATGATATGATAACTAGGAAATTTAAATTCAGTTAATTAGGTTAGCTGGTGTTTTTAGAGCTATGGTCAAACTAAGCTGAATCCTCCAGATTCAGGGACAGTTTCTTCCCAGCTGTTATCAGGCAACTGAACCATCCTACCAACAACCAGAGTGCAGTCCGGAGCTGCTATCTACCTCACTGGCGACCCTCGGACTACCTTTGATTGGACTTTACTGGATTTTATCTTAACGTTATTCATGTTATTCCCTTTATCATGTATCTGTACACTGCGTATGACTCATTTCTAATCATGTATTGTCTTTCCGCTGACTGGTTTGCATGCAAAGCTTTTCACTGTACCTCGGTACACGTGACAATAAACTAAACTGAACACAGAGCATAACTCAATCTTCCCAGATACGCCTCCAAACACGGCACTTATTTGAGAAGATAGGCTCAGTTTATCCAAATGTATTTGACCTGGCAAATTTATTTCCTTCTCTTGCAGGGTTCTGCCATTTTAACCTTCCTGACAATAAGTTTGGTGAAGGGTTTCCGTTTGAAGCAGAAGAGCCAAATTTTCCTACCGAAGGTCTTTGCTTTGTTGGACTGATGTCTATGATTGATCCACCTCGTGCTGCTGTACCAGATGCTGTCGGCAAGTGCAGGAGTGCTGGGATCAAGGTAAAGTCAAGGATGGTGCTAAAGTGTGAAAATTAATTTGTAGTGGGATTTGCAGCGTTACTTTGTTCTGCTCGAGGTTAGATACAAGATAATTGCACATGAATGCAAGTTGTCAGGGGTTACGGAGAGAAGGCATGAGAATGGGGTCGAGAGGGAAAGATAGATCAGCTGTGAATGAATGGCAGAGTAGACTTGATGCGCCAAATGGCCTAATTCTGCTCCTATAACTTATGAACATGAGTGGAAGGTTCAAATTTTAAGGTTACTAGACCAAGTGGACCCGTTGGGCCCAAACCTCTCCTGCATTGTTGCAGCAACCTCTTTCCCCCCCACTCCATCTCCCTCAACCCTCCTCCCACCACTCCATCCCCCTCGACCCCCCTTATCCTCCCTCCCCAGGAGATAGATTTAAACTTAAAAATGTGAATAACTTAAAAAATATAACACCGTTTCCAATGAAACTTCCACTGGCACCAAAGGGATGACGGTGAGTAAGTTGGGCCTAAAATTGTCGTGCTATCGTGTACCGTTTTGGCTGTATTTCAGGAACAAACAAATGAGAATTTTAGTATATAGATAGAAGATGGAATTCCTACAAACTGGACCAATTTAGAAGGATATGGACAAGCGACATTTTGAGTTGGGTTCCCCTCAAACCTGACGCAAAATGTCACCTGTCCATGTTCTCCAGTGATGCTCCATGATTCACTGAGTTACTCCAGCACTTTGTTATACTTGTGAGCTTTCAAAGGTGTCAACTTTATTCTTCTGCTTAGCCTGACTTAAACTTGCATGAAGGGATTAAAAGTAACATTAGCAAATTTGCAGATGACACAAAGCTGGGTGGTAGTGTGAACTGTGAGGAGAATGCTATGAGAATGCAGGGTAACTTGGACAGGTTGTGTGAGTGGGCAGATGCAGTTTAATGTGGATAAATGTGAGGTTGTCCACTGGTGGTAAGAACAGGAAGGCAGATTATTATCTGAATGGTGTCAAGTTAGAAAATGGGGAAGTACAAAAGGATCTGGGTGTCCTTGTTCATCAGTCACTTAAAGGTAGCATGCAGGTAGAGCAGGCAATGAAGAAAGCTAATGGCATGTTGGCCTTTATGACAAGAGGAGTCGAGTATAGGAGCAAAGAGGTCCTTCTGCAATTCTACAGGGCCATAGTAGTAAGACCGCACCTGGAGTACTGTGTGCAGTTTTGGTCTCCAAATTTGAGGAAGGACATTCTTGCTATTGAGGGCGTGCAGCGTAGGTTTACTAGGTTAATTCCTGGAATGGCGGGACTGTGATATGTTGAAAGCCTGGAGCGCCTAGGCTTGTATACACTGGAATTTAGAAGGATGGGAGGGGATCTTATTGAAACATATAAGATTATTAAGGGATTGGACACGCTAGAGGCAGGAAACGTGTTCCAAATGTTGCGGGAGTCCAGAACCAGGGGCCACAGTTTAAGAATAAAGGGTAGGCCATTTAGAACAGAGATGAGGAAAAACTTTTTCACTCAAGAGTTGTAAATCTGAAATTCTCTGCCTCAGAAGGCAGTGGAGGCCAATTCTCTGGATGCTTTCAAGAGAGTTAGATAGAGCTCTTAAAGATAGTGATGTCAAGGAATATGGGGAGAAGGCAGGAACGGGGTACTGATTATGGATGATCAGCCATGATCAGTGAGTGGTGGTTCTGGCTCAAAGGGCCGAATGGTCTACTCCTGCACCTATTGTCTATAATGCCAGTTAGCCAGGTGCTAGTTCAACATTACTTGGTGTGAGTTAGCATAAGGGCATTTTTTTCAGGAAATCAGTTTTATGAATGTTAGACTAAGGAAGTCAGCTAGCAGTGCAATTGGTGAAATCAAGAGTTAAAGCAGTGCAGAACAGGATTTGAATAGATGAACTGAGGCAGTTGGAATTGGGCATTAGGAAAAGAGAAAATACAGGTCCACAGCTGATTTCCCAGCAACTGGTGGTCTGGCACCTCCTTTAATCCAGACAAAATCCCCAGTATCCTACAGTAGACAGATCAATGGAGGCAGAAGACTGCAAATGCTGGAATCCTGAGCAATGAGCAAAGTGCTGGAGGAACTCAGTGGGTCAGGAGGAAATGGACAGGTGACATTTTGGGTCAGGGGCCTTTTTCCGACTGAGGAGAGTGGTGGTGGGAAGCTGGAAGAGGGATGGGGTGGGCAAGTGAGGGTGGTGGCACGATTGTCAGATCGTTGGGATCGTGGTAAAGGCTAGAGGTGAAAGAAAACAGGGATGTCGGGTAAGGAATGAGGAGTGAAAGTAAAGCCACGGGGAGGAATATGGGTGGCGAGGAGTTTCTCTAGTACTTTGTTTTATTCAGTGAATAGTCAAAGCAAGTTCTGGTGAGAATTCCAGGCATGATCACAGGTGTGGAAAGTGACATTGTTTTTGGATAATGTTGCCAAAGGGTGGACGAGAAGTAAAACGAGTCCATTGGGAACGTTAGAAAGGGAAGTCTGGGGAGTGGTAAGTGAAGCTATTAAAGGTGATTCTCAAGCTGCTCCCGGAAAGGTCAAAATGGACATGGATAGGTGCAGACCCAAGGAATTGCAGATATCAGAATCTTGAGTAAAGCACAAAGATGGAAGAACTCAGCAGGTCAGCCAGCATCTGTGGAGGGAATAGACAGAAGATTTTTCGGATCAGGTCCCTTCTTCAGACGTGTTTGAATATGGATCCCATCCCGAAATGTCAGCAATCCATTCCTTCCACAGATGCTGCCTGATACACTTAATTGCTCTAGCACTTTTGTGTTTTACAATGGATAAGTGCAGTCTTGCCATCTAGGTGACAATTAAACGACTTTGTGATCAATGCTGCTAAAGGTTGCAAAAGAGCAAGGTGTAGCGACCATAGGGATTGGTCCTGAGAGTCGAACCCGCTGATTGGCCAGCAAGGTCACATGGTGGTTTTGGGCGCCCAAAACCAGTCAGTGGGAAGAGTACGTCGATGTGAACAGTTTGAGTTAATGGTTGTCTGTAATCTCGTTTGTTATCCTTTGTAATTGAATATTGCTGCCGCAATAAACTTTAACAAATACAAGCCTCCAGACTCGCCATAAAGGAGAGATACCTTTGATTAAGAAATCACAGGTTTCTGGCCATTTCCCCTCAGTTGTCAGCTAATTTTAGCTCTTCCTATTTTGGGATACATGAGCATATTAACTTGTTACCGGATTATTAACAAAGTGGTGTAAAATAATTATTAAAACTAATCCTTACAGAGCTTTTTTGATAACTAATTTGCATATAACTATTACTGATGCCTTTTACAATAATGCAGTCACTTCCTTAATTTTAAATCTGTTATAATCCCAGTGGGGAGAGCATTTTATAAAACAACCTTTTCAAGAGATTTGCCAAATGTATGTCGACAGTTATTAAATGACGAGGGCATGTTTTTTTGAGAGGGCTGCTGGCATTTTCTTTTACATACTGATTCCTATTTTGAATTTCATAGGTTATAATGGTAACTGGTGACCATCCAATCACCGCTAAAGCCATTGCAAAAGGTGTGGGGATCATCTCGGAAGGCACTGAGACTGTCGAAGACATTGCTGCTCGCCTGAACATTCCTGTCAGTGAGGTTAATACCAGGTAATCGCTGGCAATCTGAGAACAGTTGTAATGTCTGTGCTTCCATCTTGTTTGAGATTATCTAACTGCAAAACAAAGTGCTGAAGTAACTCTGTGTGAAGAATGTCCTGGTCTGAAACATCGCCTATCCATGCCTTCCACAAATGCTGCTTGGCCTGCTGAGTTATTCCAACACTTTGCTTTGTTCAAAGTTACAGCATCTGCAGTTCCTTGTGTCTAGTTAACTGTTGGATGAGCACAAAACCAGTTTGTCCAGGTTTTCTCCTTCCTGTGTGCCGGTGGAGGGAAGTGCTACAAGTGTTCCACCATTTGAAACCCAGCATTTGAAACTCCCCATAACTCTTCAACTGACTTGCTCAATAAAGGAATACATTGCTCAGCCCATAAAGTACCAGATTTAATTTGAGAATTATATGGAATTATCTGATCTCTGGACTATAGCACTGAGGCACTGGCTCGAAGGCAGCCAATGTCAACATAGACCCGCACAACCCCGGCCACGCTCTTGTTTACTCCAACTGTTGAGGTGTAGAGGTCTGAAAAGTGTGACTGGGTTCTTCTCAACAACAAAATTAAACTCAAAGACTATGATCTTCTATGGCTGATATCTTTGGATGCACTACAGATTTTGTTTTTATACTATTTTTGCTACGTAATACAGGTCCACACCAAATTTCCAGCACCCTTAGTTCTAGGGCCTTGATGGATTATCTGTTTTGCTGGAGCAACAGGGGTCACGGCCCCCGAGTGGAGTCCAACGGTACTGGAAGGGGGGGGGGGCTGAGATACCGGCCCGCAAAGACGGCCTCAGAAGTAGGCTGTGGGAACCGATTCACCGGTTCTGGCCGCAGGGGGCAAATTTGATCAGCGTGGAAGTCCTGATGGGATTGAAATCGGCCACCTTAGGTGCCACATTTTCGGAGGGACTTCCGGGGGGAGGGTGTTTCAAGTATGCTCATAATTTTGTCCAGATCAAATTAGGTGCCAGATCATCAGTTGCTGAAATTTTATTAATTTATCTTTGTTAGTGTGTTTACAGGCCTGTAAAGCTGCTGCGAGTAAGAATGTAATTGTTTTTTTGTCAGTATATATGACAATTAAACACTGTTGACTGAAGTTATAATATGAATTCTTAAACCTCGATGGATAATGCAGAGGGTGAAAATACCAGGCATGATTGTCACAAAATGCTCCTCTAAATTTGAGGGTGTATCAGGCTTGTCTGACAATAGTTTTTGCCTTGAAACAGTAACTCCTGTTCTCTTTCCAGATATTACTAACCCCTGCTGTATGTTTAAAGCATTTATTCTGCTTTTACCCCGAATAATATGTTTTGAATTGCTTAAAAGAAAATTAGGAATGATGGTAAATTGTGAATATATTGTTGCATTTTGTGTCACAGGGATGCCAAAGCTTGTGTGATCCATGGAACAGACCTGAAGGAATTATCCGCAGAACAGTTGGATGACATTTTACGGTATCACACTGAGATAGTCTTTGCTCGGACTTCACCTCAGCAGAAACTGATTATCGTGGAAGGCTGCCAGCGACAGGTAGGAAACTAGATGTAGAACCTAGAACAGTACCTTGCCTGTGCCAAGACCAATTCCTATCTGCCTGCACATAATCCATACCCCTCCATTCCCTGCATCTCCATGTGCCTGTCTAAAAGTATCTTAAATGCTACTGTCGCATGTGCCTCCACCACCATCAACCCCGGTAGCGTATTCCAGGCACTCGCTACCCTCCGTGTAAAACAAAATCTTGTCCTGTGCATCACCTTTAAACTTTGCCCTTCTCGCCCTTAAAGCTATGCCCTCTGGTATTTGTTATTTCTATTCTGGAAAAAAAGATTCTTACCATGCAATGTGTCCGGTCAGTATATGGAACTAGGCTACTGGAGGAGGTAGTTGAGGCAGGTGCTATCGCAACGTTTAAGAAACATTTAGACAGGTACATGGATAGGACAGATTTAGAGGGATGTGGGGCAAATGCAGGCAGGTGGGACTAGTGTGGACGGGACATGTTGGCCGGTTCAGGCAAGTTGGGCCGAAGTGCCTGTTTCCACACTGCAAGACTCTATGACTCTATAACTGTCTATGCCTCTCAATTTTACATCTATCAGATGTCCCCTCAATACAACCATCCAGTTTTGTCCAACCTCTCCCTGTTGCTGATACCCACTATACCCAGGCATTATTTTGGTAAAACTCCTCTGGACCCCCTCTAAACTCTCTACATCCTTCCTCTATTGTGATGACCATAACTGCACACAATACTCCCAACTCTTCTATTTGGGAATAAAATGCTTCCCCCCCCCCCCCCCGTCACTCATTAAATAATTGCGCAGAATTTTGGCACATATTTTTCAACTTAATATAGAGACTTTTTGGGAAGCAAATTTGTATAGTGAAATTTGTTCAAAGTATTCAAAGCTAGTAAATGCGCCATTTGTGTTTGAGTGAAGCAGGGTTTGTTTTCTGCCTCTATCATGTCAATCTTTGCATATGGGTGAAGGCACCTGGTATGCTGGCACATTTTCCGTTTGCCCGACATCTATTAATAAAACACAGCAGGACGCGCTGACCCAGGACACTGTTCTTTGTGGAAAATCGACAGGTTTTGTGAAAAAAAGATGTTGAAGAATTTTTAAAATCGGCATTTTTTTCTATGGATCATATTTTGACTGACTTTAATGCAGGGTGCGATCGTAGCAGTCACAGGTGATGGTGTGAATGACTCTCCTGCTCTAAAGATGGCTGATATTGGTGTTGCTATGGGTATTGCTGGCTCTGATGTCTCCAAACAAGCTGCAGACATGATACTGTTGGATGATAACTTTGCCTCCATTGTCACTGGCGTGGAAGAAGGTAGGTGTAACCATTTCTATTTTTTTTAAAAAGGAAATGGCCAGAATTTCACAATTGATTTTCATTGACAATGGGAACAGTTTTTAAACATAGCATTTCCTAGTTTTAGTCTGACTGACGTATTTTAATTTTTAGTTTACTGCTAAACTAAGTTCTACAGGCATTTATGGCATATAATTTAACATCTAACATTTTGAGGCATCCAGTTGAGACTGCATATAGAGCTAAAAAATTGCCTTTACTACAAGGAATTACTCTGCAGTTTATTTCCATTTGGTTTTTTTTAATTTTAAGAAATTTGTGGAACTTTTGTTTTCTTGCCACTTCAAATTTCTTGATTTTGTTTTGTAGGTCGTCTGATTTTTGATAACCTTAAGAAATCTATTGCATATACCTTAACCAGTAACATCCCTGAAATCACACCGTTCCTGGTATTCGTCATTGCGGACGTCCCACTGCCACTTGGAACTGTGACCATCCTCTGCATTGATCTGGGTACTGACATGGTGAGTTTTACAGTTGTTGATGGTGCATTATATTTGATTTTTGAAGCACTCCGATTGTTGCTTCCTATTGTGTCCAGAGAAAGCTTGTGAAGCTGCTGCCTCAATTCCAGTGACTTAGGTTCGACCCTGACATCTGGTGCTCACTGTATGGAGTTTGCAGGATCTCCCTGTGATGGTTTGGGTTTCACTTTAGGGTAGCTCTAGCTGGTTGGTAGATTAATTGGCTGCTATAAGTTGCGTGTGATGTATAGGTCCATGAGAGAGGGGAGAATAAAATCTGAGCAAAAAATTAGATTAATGTTAAATGATTGTTTGGCTGTATGACTATTGTGAGCCAGTGATTGAGATTGGAAACAGTATTATTCCTGTCAGCATTGTTTCATGATTTGCTCCTGTATGTAACACTGCAAACCCTCGCAATATTATCTTGCCTTGTCAGTTAAGTAAATTGCACCATAACTATTGTGAATATACTAGTAATTGTTTACTCGAGTAGGACTTGATGTACCCTAATAATCATTCATCAATTGGAATGTTGGGCATCTGGCTCGCCAAGGCTCTGGTTTCTGTGCTCCTGGCTGGTTGTGAGTTCACTGCTTGAAAAAAAAGGTCAATTTGAGTATTAAAGGAGTAACATTCAATAGTCCTGGAAGTCTATCATCCTTCTACCAAGATTATCACTATCATACTGTGTTATGTTGTCACCAAAAACATTTGGTCCTATGTAGGTACCTGCCATTTCTCTTGCTTACGAACACGCTGAGAGCGATATAATGAAAAGACAGCCACGTAATCCCAAGACGGGAAAATTGGTAAATGAGAGATTGATCAGCATGGCATATGGACAGATAGGTTAGTATTTGCTCACTTATTTAATGCATTTGTTTTGACTTTCCACTATATTAAAAAGTACACAAATAGTGTATATAGTATTTAAAACTATCAACATTTTCCACTATTTAACTTAGCATAAATCAAACCTTTGTTAGTAATCAGCATTGACTTTTATATGTCCTTTAATAAGGAACCATTTTCCAGTGTCACCTTTTCCCCCACGGTTTACATAAACTTTATTCATGTGGCCATGATATTTTCTTTTTTAATTTTTCTTATACTTTCAAAACAATTTAAATTGTTCTAGCCACTTCAACCAGAATTTTAAAGATTTATTTCCATTTGAATGGGCCTCATTTTTGGGAGGGTCCTTTGACTTAGCAGTGGTTTTGTTTTAAAAGTATGTAATGTTTTATACCAAATGCCTCTTACAATTCAACTTAGCTAACCACTTTGTGGCAAATTCAAGGCTCTTAAACTTACACTAAATTTGATAACATTGCATGGGTTTCTTCCCTTAGCCAGATTGCAATTTAAGATTTATAGCGTTTTACTTCACAACAGGTTATAACATTAAACTGATATTACCTGGTTGGCTCATAAACCTTGTTTTAGAACATTCTGTAATACCTGCTAGAAGTTTGTTTTGTTTTACAAATTGCAATGTTCTGCTTCTTCTGACTTGAAAATTAAAATCTTCTATTGTCATGCTTGTATTGTCAGCTTCTCGAATCTCTATGACTTGCCTCAAACTATAACAGTATTGTAATCCAGTCAGTGGATTTATGATTTACTCTTGCAGGTCATGCATTCTTTTTATTATTTCATAATTTTTAGTTACATGTTTACCCGTGTACAGTTTTATCCTATCATGTTGTGTGCCTACAGTTCTTAAATTCTGTTGGGTGAATTAATATAATGAATCATTTTCATGTATTTCATGAATTTACACAAAACTTGCTTTTATCCAGGAATGATCCAGGCCTTGGGTGGTTTTTTCACTTACTTTGTGATCTTGGCTGAGAATGGATTCCTCCCAATGGACCTACTTGGAATACGTGAAAATTGGGATGAGTTATGGATAGACAACGTGGAAGACAGTTATGGGCAACAATGGGTATGTATATCTTTCCTGCTGCTATGTATTGGGAAGAACTAATTCCAGTCTGCTATGATTAAGCTGATTCCAGACTTGAGAGAAGCATGTATTGGAAATGGTGCAGTCAGCTAGTGTTTGCTCACGCTCATCAAACTTGCAATGATTCAAGCTTCCTCACAAAGATTGTAAACCACCAACTGGGGCATTTTACAAAAAATAAACTTTCATTTCTGTGTGGGACTTGGGTTATTCAGAAATTCCAGTGGGTTTGGGGCTTTACTGGAAAAATGCAAATACTGCAAATTATTTTGAAGGGTGTGATAATTTTCATCTTCAGTACGAGTGGTTATTTGGATTTCCAGATCCCAGAGACATTTACAGAAAGTGCAACTCCTTAGAATGGGCCTTGGGTCACCAGGAAACCACCTGTGACCTGGAGTATGCTGTGAGTGTTGCTCGCTTCCCTGCCTAAGGGTATAATAGCCTTGAAACTATTTTGACGTCTCATTTTTAACATTTTTAATAATGACTTTGACAATCTAGACACATGTAAATACAGTTCATATAGATTTCCTGATTCAAATAAAACATTAACCATTGCATAAAACACCTTTTTAGAGTGATTGAAATCTTCTAAAAACGACAGTGAAATAAAGGTCTGCATGAGCTTTTTCAATTAAATGTTAACCCGACCCAAATAAATTGCATTATATACTACCCCAGGCATGCCTGATAAAGCTGATGGGTTTTAACTGGGATGCATCCACCCCTTGGCTTCAGATGTTTATATTACAGCCATGGACTTGTAGCTGCCAACATCCAGCGTAATTCTGCCTTCCGAATTATAATATATTGAACATAGAACAGTACAGCACGGGAACAGACCATTTGATCCGCAGTGTCTGTACCGAACATGATGCTAAATTCAACTAACCCCTTCTGCCTGCACGTGATCCATATCCCTCCGTGCCCTACATATCCATCTGGTTATCTAAAAGCCTTTAAACGCTACTATCACATCTGCCTCCACCGCCAACCCTGGCAGAGCATTCCAGGTCCCCGCCACCCTCTGTGTAAAAATAAAAGTTGCCTTGCGCATCTCCTTTAAACATTGTCCCTCCCACTTTAAAGCTAGGTGCCCTGGTATTTGTCATTCCCACCCCAGGGAAAAGATTCTGACTGTCTATCCTATTTCTGCCCCTCGTCATTTTATAAACCTCTATCAGGTCTCCCCTCAACCTCTGAACCCCCAGAGAAACCAATCTAGATTTATCCATATGTTCCTTGCGGCTCTTGCCCTCTAATCCAGAAAGCATCCTGGTAAACCTTTTCTGTACCTTCTCCAAAGCATCCACATCCTTCTTGCAATGGAGTGACCCCAAATGCAAACAAAGACACCAAATGTGGTCAAACCTAAATTTTAAAAAGTTGCAACTTGATTTCCTGGCCCTTGTACTCAGTGCCTCGCAAATGAAGGCAAGCATTCTGTGTACCTAATTTGTGTTGGACTTGGACCCCAAGATCTTTCTGTGAATCAATGCAGTCACAGAAATGCCTGTCTGTACCCCTGTCTTTAGGGAACCCTATCGTTATTGCTTGCCTAGATTTAGTTCTACCCTGCGTTCAGCAGAGGCAGACATAATGCCATTGTTCACGTTGCTACTGCGATTTGCCCTGAGAATCTACCCCAGCCCCAACAGTATCCTTGTTTGAGAAAGAGATGGCTATAGGAGACAGCTGGTCACTTTATCTGGCTGATCCTGACCTCGGGTGCTGTCTGTACAGAGTTTGCAACTTCTCCTTGATGGCGTGGGTTTTCTCCGGTTTCCTCCCATACTCCAAAGACGTACAGGTTTGTGGGTGAATTGGCTTCTGTAAATGTCCCCTGGTGTGTACGGTGATCATTGGTCGGCATGGAGTCAGTGGGTTGAAGGGCCTGATTCCACGCTGTATCTCTAAACTAAACTAAACCCTCTCTGCCTCATGATGTGGAAATTTAAGATAAACTTCCTCAAAATGCGGTCATTGATTAGCATGTGCATGTTTAGTTCCACTTCCTCTTTCCAAGGTGGAAATACTTAGACTGGGGTACTTGGTCATTGATAAATCAAACAATGAAAATGAACTGCTCATGAGAGAATGAATAATCATTGTTTTACTGTAATTAGAGAAGATTTATGAATTAAATGGAAGGAGGAAAAGTGACTTGGAAATGATTTTGGGTACAGGGTGAATTTATTTTTCAATTTGACAGGATTTGGAAATTTTACTCACTTCCAAGTGGAAAATTTGGGCAGGGCATCTTAATATGACTCGGTAATATAAAATGAATATTTTAGTATTTTAATGCACTTTTCCACTTGCTATTTCTTAGTTTTTAAATTCAAGCTAGTTCACCATACACCCCTAATTTAAATTTTTGTCATTTTTCAGACTTATGCACAGCGGAAAATTATCGAATATACCTGTCACACATCATTCTTCATCAGCATTGTGGTAGTGCAGTGGGCTGACTTGATTATCTGTAAGACCAGAAGAAACTCCATATTTCAACAGGGAATGAAGTAAATATCTCACCAATATGTTTAGGAGAAAGAACAATCAACAATATAAAATAACCATTAATGGGATATTTGACTAAATAATTTACTGAAGATTTACATTTCCTCTTCCCATGTTATTTGCTGTGCCCCTAGCTTATTGGGGTGGTATCCTATTGGAATACATTTGAGACTGTTACTGGTATGAGCCAGTCTGAGAAGAATAAAACGTGGAGCGAGATTCTAAGTATTCGGCAGATACGGTGCGCTGTCGTACAGCTATTGTAAAACTACTCAATTGCAGTCTGAGGAAGGGTCCCAACCAGAAGCATCCATTCCCTCCAAAGATGATATCTGACCTGCTGAGTTCCTCCAGCTCTTTGTGTTTTGCTTGTAAATCAATTCCAGTCTGTGGGGTATGCTAAATTACATAACTCGTGCTACTGCATTATTATTAGCTTCTGCATCTTTGTCTTGTGAGAGCTATAATCCGCCAGCTCTATCCATCACATACTTTTGTTGTCATTAGTCCTGTCCTTGACTGCAGGGAATTGATCAGTCTCAAAACAGCATTGTGTTTGTGTGATTGATCCATCTGAGGGTACTTTGAGTTCTAAGTGCATGTTGGTCATTAGATATCTTGTTGAATGCTGCTCGTACTAGTGAAACACCAGAATAAGTTGCTGAATTGAAAATCAAAGATTCCATTGGTAGATTGAGTAATGATTTTCCTCTTTCAACAATGATTCTTTTTCTAGGAACAAGATTCTTATCTTTGGTTTGTTTGAAGAGACAGCCCTTGCTGCTTTTCTTTCATACACTCCTGGCACTGATATAGCACTCAGGATGTACCCACTAAAGTAAGTCATTCCTGCCTACCTTCCTTTGAGTGAGAGTTTTTAAATCTCAATTGTAAGCAATTTTTTAGTGTTCGTATATTCTTTGGCATCTCTTGTTAATTTTTGATCAGTTTGTAACGTGGTTCATTTGTTTTTCTTCAGACCCAGCTGGTGGTTCTGTGCCTTTCCATACAGTCTTATAATATTTCTTTACGATGAAGCGCGAAGGTTCATCATCCGTCGGAACCCTGGAGGTAATCTGGTAGTGCTTGTGACATTTGTGTCTCCAAAAGTAATTTGTATGAGTAGGAAACAAGGAGGCAATGTGTTAAGACTAACTTGTGGAAGCTTTGCTGGATTGGTGTGAAATATTTCTCCTGCAAGTTCACTCTGCCTCATTTTGCCTGACCAAAACAAGTGCAACATTTATGTTTAATTGTGTTCCTGCTGTTTTTAGGTTAAACTCCAGCCTTGTGGGTAAATGCAGTCTGGGATGTATATAATGGGGTTTTTAGAGTTGTGCTCAATAAGCCAAATTTGCCCAGCATATCATACACCTTTCTTTGGGTAGGGATGTTTGTTTCAGAGAGAATGGGTAACACTGCTTTCAATTGGTTTCCAAGCAGACTTCATTGGAAAGCAATGTATGTGTGTTTTAACATCTAACAATGCAGCATAGGAACAGGTCCTTTGGCCCACGATGTCTATACTGAATATGATGCCCACTTCCACCACCACCCCTTGCAATGCATTCCAGGCACCTAGCACTGTGTGTGTGTAAACAAAATAAACATGCCTACACTTTATCTTTAAACTTTCTTCATCTGACCTTAAAGATATGACTTCTCCTCTTTGACATGACCATAAATCTATGACCTCTCCTCTTTGACATTTCCAGCCAGGGGGGGTGGGGAAGAGGTTCTGACTGTCTTACCTGATCAATGCTTCTCATAATTTTGTAAACTTCTGTCAGGTCTCCTCTGGGCCTCAGGCACTACAGAGAAAACAACTTAAGTTTTCCAACCTGTTCTGATAGGTAATGCCCTCCAATCCAGGCGGCATGCTTGTAAACCACTTATGGACCTTCTCTACATCCTTCCTGCAATGGGGCGACCAGAACTATACCCAATGTTCCAAATGGGGTCTAACCAAAGTTTTATAAAGCTGCAACATGACTCCCTGACTCTTGTACTCAATGCCTTGACCAGTGAAGGCCAGCGCACCAATTTGCTCCCTTTACCACTTTATCTATTTGCGTTGCAACTTTCAGGGAGCTAGGGGCTTGGACTCCAAGATGTCTTGAACTATATACTTTTGCTATAAGTTTTGGGCAAAAACGTTTTTAAGTTCAAGGATAGCTAAATAGTGTGAAATATGTTTTATGGGGCATGAAAAGCACATATAGGTGGTATTGGACAGGATCCAGTTATAGTAGGATCACTATACTTTGATTTATTCCTTTCAGGTTAAAAATGAAGTAAGGGCAACATGTTTTCAGAACAATTTTGTTTAACTTGAAATTTACTCTTTCAATTTGATTTGCCTAACTTTTATTTTTTGTTACTAGGTTGGGTGGAACAAGAAACGTATTATTAGAAGAACAAATGCTAATACATTTCAACAGTTTGTTTGTCTGCCTTAACTGTTAAAACATTTAAAGTGCTAATAGTGGTGAGTGGAGATGGACTGTTTTGTAAAGAACAAAACTGAAAGTCAGTAGTTTTATATAAACTTTTTACAAGTATAACTTAAATAAATTGGATTATCAATTTGAGTGTGTTTTTTTGTATTTCATATTACATTTAAATATTCCCAATCAGCACTAGCTGTTTACTCTTAGCTAGTTTAAATGTTCCAATACTGATAATCAACTTTGAATGAAGTAGTTGAATATAAACCCAAAATGCTGGAGTAACTCAGCAGGACAGGCAGCATTTCTGGAGAGAAGGAGTGGGTGACGTTTCTGGTCGAGATCCTTCTTTAGACTGAAAGTTGCATTGTGTAAGACGGGCGTTCTTTGATCGGTATTCTATAAAAAGATTTTGTGCAAGACCTTTCTTTCACTCTTTCCAGAAAGCAGTTTCAGTGCACACTGCAGAACTTAACTCTCCAATGTAGAAACCCTCACCCAAGCAACTCTCCCACTATCCCACCCCAACCCGTCCCCTTCCTCCTATATTCCTCTCTCTGGTTTTACACTGCGCTCCTCTTCTCTCCTTATTTGACATTCTTTTTGCCTTCTTTTCATCTCTAGCCTATGTCCACCCACCTGCCAATCAAACTCCCCCCCCTCACCTTGTATCAACTATCACTTGCCAGCCCATGTCCTGTCGCCACTTCTTTACCAGGTTTCCCCCCCTCCCGGGAATCAGTGAAGACTCCCAACCTGAAACATTGCCTATCCGTGTTCTCCAGAGATGCTGCCTTACCCGCTGAGTTACTCCAGCACTTTTTGTATGCAAGATTCCAGCATCTGCAGTCCTTGCTCTCCTCAGCATTAGGCCTATAGGGAACACGTGTGAGTATTAGTAGCTCAGTACGTTAAGTTTTGCGATAATGTGCTGTGTCGAAAGACTTGTCGATTACCATTTGATTTATAAATGAAGTAAAATTGTAAATGGCGCACAACATTTATAATAGACAAAACTAGAGTTACGCACATGTATAGGGCTGTGGTCTTGAATGGAAATTGTCACTAGGGTTCACAACCAGAACAAATGGCAAGAATGATGCATTGTCGATTGTAGATCACTGTATTTTTCTGTCTTCATCTGGCCTGATATAACACCCTGGGCCTCCTCCACTGTCGGAGTGAGGCCACATACAAATTAGAGGAACAGTACCTCGTATTTCACTTGGGCAGCTTACAATCCTGAGGTACAAACGATGATTTCTCCAATTTCAAGTAACTCCTGCATTCCCTCTCCTCCCCCACCCTAGTCGTCCTGCTAGTTCCACTGTTTACACTTCGTTGTCATCTTTTCCCCAGCTTACAAAGGGCTCCACTCTTCCTTGGTCACCTGTTGTTCTGGCCTTTTCCTACCTCCAGTTCCCTCTCCTCAACCTTTAATTTGAAGGAGGGTCCCAATCCGAAACATCACCCATCCTATTTCTCCAGAGATGCTTCTCCATCTGCAGTTCCTTCCTACACATTTTTTTTTAAAGTTTGTTTTCAGACAAGTAGATACTTTGGGAGATGTGATTTAAAATATGTCAAATGATGTATCGTATAATCCATAAATGCAAATTAATTTGACCCACAAGATAGAAATGACGGCTTGTATACAAGTTGCTTAAGCATTGAACAATAGTAGATGTTTCTCTGCCTGAAGTTCTGTTGACCTTGAGAATAGTTAGCTGTTGTAGTCAATGCTGGTTTTGACAAGCATTCATCTAGGCTCTTCAAGTTGATATTGCTGCCCGCAAAAGATAGAAGTGTTGCTGTTGGAATGTACAAGGATATATACCAATGAGCCAAAACATTATGACCACTGACAGGCTAAGTGAATAACATTGATTATCTTGTTACAATGGCACCTGTCAAGGGGTGGGATATATTAGGCAGCAAGTGAACAGTCAGTTCTTGAAGTTGATGTGTTGGATGCAGGAAAAATGGGCAGGAGTAAAGACCTGAGCGACCTAGACACGGGCCAAATTGTTATGGCCAGGCGACTGGGTCAGAGCATCTCTGAAACGGCAAGGCTTGTGGGGTGCTCCCAGTCAGCAGTGGTGAATATCTACCGACTGGTTCGAGGAGGGACAAACTGGCGACAGGGTGTTCGGCACCCAAGGCTCATCGATGCGCGAGGGCCACGAAGGCTATCCTGTCTGGTCCAAACCGACAGATGGTCTACTGTGGCACAAGTCACAGAAAATGTTAATGGTCATCACAGGAGGAATGTGTCACAATACGCAGTGCATCGCATCCCTGCTGCGTATGGGGCTGCACACGGAGGACCAAAAGCATATTAGGCAGGTGGTCATAATGTTTTGGCTCATCAGGTCATAATGTTTTGGCTCATCAGTGTATATACTGTCCTCCCCCCCCCCCCCCCCCCCCCCCCCCCATTGGTTGTGCAATCTGCTGGGAAGAAGTGTTACAATGTGGGACAAGTATTTCTGGCATTTTGCTCCAGATGGACATCTCGGATCACTTTATCACTTTTACAAACAACTCCTCTGTGTTCCTTTAACTACTAAAGTCCTGGTCGATTTATAGGAATCAGAGTTGAAATGGAGTCCGTGTCAAGGTGGTTTGATTGCTGGCTTAATCACCAGCCCTTGTATAATCTGTTTTAACTTAATCAGGCGGCAGAATAAACTGTACATTAAGACTTGTCTTAAACTATAATCCATCAGAAATATACAAAAGGAATGATAGATTTCAGCTTTGGAAGACTTTCTCAGAAGGTAGAAATAAACTATTGCATCATGTGCTAAACAACAATATATTTTGGATTAAAAATACACTAACGGAATTTAGTTCTTCAGTCTGAAAGTTCCCGACCTGAGACGCGGGCTGTCCATTTCCTTCCACTATGCTGAGTTCCTCTGTGTTTTGCTCAAGATTCTAGCAGCTGCAGTCTCTTGTCTATATAAACTAAACACTGAACTCGAGCGTTGTTCTTGAATCAGAGATCACTGAATGTTGAGAGGAACCAAAATTTACATTTTCTTCAAATGAAGTGACCTAATAAATATTTAAGCAATACAAAAAAAATGTTTGGACGGAAGTTCTAGATCTTGCCTGCCAAATACAATGTTCTCAATCTTAAGCTACATTCTTTAGCATGTCCCTGCTAAAGCATTCCTGCCTCCTGCATTTTGGTAAGGGGATTACAAATCTTCATTTAAAAAAAGTTCCTATACCTTGTCCTCACTACGACATAATCTACAATATTTTAATCTTTTATTTGGGGATAAATTATTGTTTTAGATTTACAACATCTGGAGTCTGCTTTGTAAAATTTTGTCCAATTAGAAAGAGTTGTAAATGCCCATCAGAATACTTTTCCTTCACGCGTACAGCATTAAAGGACAGCAGAATGGAACAGCTGTGAACATGGTGAACACGTGCAGCAGCAGAGGCACAAAAATCAATATGGCAAATTAGAAAAACCATGGATGAAAATCTGAAATTATCTTTGGCAGAAAGAATAGAATTAGCCGGTATAAATTGCCTGAATATCTTCAGACTTTAGAGATGCAGTGCGGAAACAGACCTTTTAGCCCACTGACCAGTAACACTAGCACTATTCTACACACCAGGGACAATTTTACCGAAGCCAATTATCCGACAAACCTATGTCTTCGAAGTGTGGGAGGAAACTGGTGCACCCGGAGAAAACCCACGCTGTCACAGGGAGAATGTACAAACTACAGCCAGCAGCGTAGTCAGGATCAAACGCTGGTCTCTGGCAGCAATTCCACCACTGCTGCCCCCTGTGCCAAATGGAGCTTTGTGTGTAGAATACAATTTGTTTAGCATTCTTCACTTTGTTTCTTGTGCCCACCACAACTAGTTGCTAACTGCTTGCTGATCTTTAGCGATCTTGCTGTGCAAGGCCCCTTGGGCAACAGTAACCATAATACGGTGGAATTCTGCATTAGGATGAATAGTGACATGGTTAATTCAGAGACTAGGGTCCTGAAGTTGAATAAAGGAGACTGAAGGTATGAGGTGGGAATTGGCCGGGATAGACTGGCAAATTATACTTAAAGGGTTAACAATAGAGTTGCAATGGCAAAGATTTAAAGACCGCATGGATGAATTCCAGAAATTGTTCATCTCTGGCGGAAAAAATAGATCTGGGAAGGTGGCTCAACTGTGGCTGACGAGGGAAGTCAAGGATAGTGTCAAATCCAAGGAAGATGCATATAAATTGGCCAGAAGAGGTGGCAAACCAGAGGACAGGGAGAAATTTAGAACTCAACAGAGGAGGACAAAGGTTTATTCACAAAATGCTGGAATAACTCAGCAGGTCAGGCAGCATCTCGGGAGAGAAGGAATGGGTGACGTTTCGGGTCGAGAGCCTTCTTCAGACTGATGTCGGGGGTGGGACAAAGGAAGGGGGAGGAGGACAAAGGTGTTAATTAAGAGGGGGGTAGCGTGAAAGAAAGCTTGCGGGGAATATAAAAACTGACTGCAAAAGATTCTATAGGAATGTAAAAAGGAAAAGATTTGTGAATACGAATGTAGGTCCCTTACAGTCAGATGGGTGAATTTATAATGGGGAAACAAGGAAATGGCAGAACAGTTAAACCAATACTTTGGTTCTGTCTGCACTAAGGAAGACGCAATCTCCTGGAAATACTAGGGGACCGAGGATCAAGTGGGAGGGAGGATTTGAAGGGAATCCACATTAGTCAGAAAATGGTGTTAGGTAAACTGTTGGGGCTGAAGGCAGATAAATCCCCAGGGCCTGATGGTCTGCATCCCAGAGTACTCAAGGAGGTGGCCCTAGAAATTGTGGATGCATTGGTGATCATTTTCCAATGTTCTCTCAACACTGGCTACACTCCAGACCACAGAAACTGATCCAACGCAACTCCACTTTTTAAGGAAGGAAGGAGAGAGAAAATGGAGAATTATAGACCAGTTAGCCTTACATCGGTACTGGGGTAGATGCTGGAATCGATGATTATAGATGTTATAGCAGCACATTTGGAAAGCATTGACAGGATCGGTCAAAGTCAGCATGGATTTATGAAGGGGAAATCATGCTTAACTAATCATCTGGAATTTTTTGAGGATGTAACAAGTAGAATGGATAAGGAAGAGCCAGTGATGTGTATCTGGACTTTCAAAAAGCCTTTGACAAGGTCCCACACAAGAGATTAGTGTGCAAAATTAGAGTACATGGTATTGGGAGTAGGGTATTAACATGGATAGAGAACTGGTTGGCAGACAGGAAGCAAAGAGTAGGGATTAATAGGTCCTTTTCAGAATGGCAGGCAGTGACTAGTGGGGTGCCGCCAGTTATTTACAATATATATTAATGATTTAGATGAGGGAATTAAATGTGGCATCTCTAAGTTTGCGGATGACACAAAGCTGAGTGACAGTGTGAGCTGCGAGGAAGATGCTCTGAGGCTGTAGGATGACTTCGATAGGTTGGGTGAGTGGGCAGATGCAGTATAATGTGGATAAATGTGAGCTTATCCACTTTGTTGGCAAGAACAGGAAAGCAGATTATTATATGAATGGTGTCTGATTAGAAGGGGAGGTGCAACGAGACCTGGGTGTGCTTGTACATCAGTCACTGAAAGTAAGCATGCAGGTACAGCAGGCAGTGAATATCATATCATATCATATATATACAGCCGGAAACAGGCCTTTTCGGCCCACCAAGTCCGTGCCGCCCAGCGATCCCCGTACATTAACACTATCCTACACCCACTAGGGACAATTTTTTTTTACATTTACCCAGCCAATTAACCTACATACCTGTACGTCTTTGGAGTGTGGGAGGAAACCGAAGATCTCGGAGAAAACCCACGCAGGTCACGGGGAGAACGTACAAACTCCTTACAGTGCGGCGCCCGTAGTCAGGATCGAACCTGAGTCTCCGGCGCTGCATTCGCTGTAAAGCAGCAACTCTACCGCTGCGCTACCGTGCCGCCCTGAAGAAGGCTAATGGCATGTTGGCCTTCATTGCGAGAGGAATTGAGTTTAGGAGCAAAGAGGTCCTACTGCAGTTGCACCCTAGTGAGACCGCACCTGGAGTATTGTGTGCATTTTTGGTCTAATTTGTGGAAGGACATTATTGTTATTGAGGGAGTGCAGCGTAGGTTCACCAGGTTAATACCCGGGATGGTGGGACAGACATATGATGAAAGATTGAGTCGACTGGGCTTGTATTCACTGGAATTTAGAAGGATGAGAGGGGATCTTATCGAAACGTAAAATTCTTAGAGGTTTGGGCAGGGTAGATGCAGGAAAAATGTTCCCAATGTTGGGGGAGTCCAGAACCAGGGGTCACAGTTTAAGAATAAGGGGTAGGCCATTTAGGACTAAGATGAAAAACTTTTTCACCCAGAGAGTTGTGAATCTGGAATTCTTTGCCTCAGAAGGCAGTGGAGGACAATTCACTGGATGTTTTCAAAAGAGAGTTAGATTTAGCTCTTAGGGCTAAAAGAATCAAGGGATATGGGGTAAAAGCCGGAACGGGGTACTGATTTTGGATGAACTGCCATGATCATATTGAATGGCGGTGCTGGCTCGAAGAGCCGAATGGCCTACTCCTGCACCTATTTTCTATGTTTCTTTCTGCCATAGATTAGGGTGGCACAGTGACGCAGTGGTAGAGTTGCTTCAGTAAGTTGTAAAATTGTCATTAGTGTGTAGATAGTGTTAGGGAGATCGCTGGGCGGCGCAGACATGGTTGGCCGAAGGGCCTGCTTCAGTACTGTATGCCAAGTCTAAATATGGGGGTCAGCAACTGAGTCAAAGCCCAGAAGGTTTGCCTTATTCAAGGGATTGCAAGGCCCCCAAGTCTCTACTGCGGAAATTGTGTGTGGTAAAAACAGCTAATCTTCGGTAAATTAATCTGCTTCATAAACTTTAACGTGCTGCATTAGGGAAAAATGGAAACCGATAACTTGATGTATCACTGCCAATGTTAACATTTCTCATGAGTAGAATGACTTGCAGGTTAACCCAAGAACAATGGGCCTCCCTCTGCTGTCAGCACTGTTTACCAGCAGATGGTGAACAGCTCTGAGCAGCCAACTCTATTTACTTTTGAATTCAGCATTTGGAGATTTTTTATGTCATTAATTTTAATATTCCTTCAGTGGGTTTTTAATTAAATGAGATCTGCCCTCTTTGTGGGAAAGCACTGGAATGGTGTACTTCCAGTTAGACGTTGTTCAGCAGGAAGTTAAATAGCTCATCAATAAGCAGCTAGTTTCAGCCTAATGGTCAATTATGTAGTATAATTAGCTGGATTTTGTTCTAATTTTGAAAGACCCCCAGCATGTCATTGTATCTGAAAGTGGCAGCTGAGTATTTTTTAATAGCTTCTGCTGCAGATTTGTTATCCCCACTGCTTTCCCCTTGGGATATTATAAATTAAAATCTACTAAAAGATAACTACTGGAAACTCTCTCTTCGAAGTTAAATACAAATGCACAGATTATTTGCTTGATGCTATTCATCTGAGGCTATCAATGAATTGGCAATCATCACGACTGAGTTAACTTTCTGGGGTGAAGCTTGAGTGGAAAAGAAAATCAAGGCTCTGAGCATCATAGCTTGAAATTGGAAATTAATCTGACTATATTCCAGTTACATATAAAGTAGGTGCAGGAGCAGGCCATTCAGCCATTTGATCCAGAATCAGTACTGGGTTCCTGCTTATTCCCCATATCCTTTGATTCCATTAGCCCTAAGAGCTATATCTAACTCATGTCAATACATCCAGTGAATTGGCCTTCACAGCCTTATGTGGCAGAGGATTCCACAGATTCACAACTCTCTGGCTGTAAAAGTTTTTCCACATCTCAGTCCTAAAAGGCCTACCCCTTATTCTTAAACTGATCAGTCTGAAGAAAGGGCTCGACCCAAAACGTCACCCATTCCTTCTCTCCTAGATGCTGCCTGACCTGCTGAGTTACTCCAGCATTTTGTGATACCTTCGATTTGTACCGGCATCTGCAGTTATTTTTCTACTGAAACTGTGACCCCTCGTTCTGGACTCCCCCAACATCGGGAACATTTTTCCTGCATCTAGCCGGTCCAATTCTTTAAGAATTTTATATGTTTCTATAAGATCCCCTCTCATCCTTCCAAAGTCCTGTGAATATAAGCCCAGTCGATCCATTCTTTCATCATATGTCAGTCCCGCCATCCCGGAAATTAACCTGGTGAACCTCCACTGTACTCCCTCAATAGCAAGAATATCCTTCCCCAAATTAGGGGACCAAAACTGCACATAATACTCCAGGTGTGGTCTCACCTGGTGGGCTCTGTACAGGACCACCTTGCTCCTATACTCAAATCCTCTTGCTATGAAGGCCAGCATGCCATTTGCTTTCTTCACTGCCTGTTGTACCTGCACGCCAACGTTCAGTGACTGGTATACAAGGACACCCAGGACTCGCTGCACTTCCCCCTTACCTAACCTGACACCATTGAGATAATAATCTGCCTCTTTTTTGCCGTCAAAGTGGATAACTTCACATTTATCTACATTATACTGCATCTGCCCACTCACTCAACCTGTCCAGGTCACCCTGCAACCTCCTAACATCCTCTTCGCAGTTCACACTGCCACCCAGCTTTGTGTCATCCGCAAACTTGCTAGTATTACTTCTAATTCCTTCATCCAAATCATTAATACATATGGTAAATGGTTGCGGCCCCAGCACCGAGCCTTGCGGCACTCCATTTCATGCTCTATTTTCCCCCTGTTAAAGTTTAGTTTAGAGATACAGCATGGAAACAGGTCCACGCTGACCATTTTGTGCCTATCTTAGAAGACAATACCAATGCAGACTTTTTTCTAATGAGACAATCAGATAAATACTTAGCTGCAGTATGTGGCTCCATTTCTTTTTACAAAACGATGGCATTCCTACACCCTATATTTTTATTTCTGCAAGAACTGCATAAATCAATTACAAGATTAGATATGACAGTGAGTGCATTGTCTCCAAATCACATTGCCAGTACAAACCCTGCCTTGCTGTTTTTATTTTGCATCAAATGTTTCATTGTGACATACGCATCAGGAGACGGGAAATAATCAGGAAATCCTTACAAAGAGGTTAGTCAAAGAGGCAGTGCCGCAGTGTGTCAAGATCATGGCCGGAATATTGTGTAAGGGCAGTGTCTACACTTATACTATTTTGATGCTGATATGTGTATAGCAGATTCAGTGTGAACAATGGTGCCTGTTATAAAGGAATGCCAAGGCATGTTTCTCTGTTAATATTACAGCTTTGATCCCAGTAATTGAAAACCACATTATTTTCTCAAATTTCACACTCAGCATTTGTGAATTTTTAGTCAACTAGATATAGTAAATACCATTTGTTGCACCAACGTCAAATCACAGATTAATGTTACGGGCAAAATTGCCTTTGTTAGCTTACTGAGTAAGAAAAGCACTGTGGCAGAGCAAATTTAGAGTAGACTCAGAGAGTCAAATCGCCTACAAACGGCCCCTCCAACACGGAAGAAGGTTCCCAGCCTAAATCTGGCTGCCCAAGATATCAGTCTGAAGAAGGGTCCTGATCCAAAGCATCGTCTGTCCATTCCCTCCACAGATGCTGCCTGGCTCTCTGAGTTCCTCCAGCACTTTGTGTTTTGCTGTGTGCCCAGGCTTCTTGCTGTATCTCCCTCAATGTACAATATGTATTCAAGATTCAAGATAGCTTTATTGTCATCCAAATTGGACGAAATTCAGTCACCCACAGTCCAACAACAAAAGCATCAAAATAGGCATTAAAATTGCACAACCCCCAAAACACACAAAAGAAACATCCATCAAGAAAACATCCATTCAAGAGGATGGGAATCCAATCTTGCAAAGTACTACAATCTAATTTACAGCAAACATTTTCATTTGCATTGTAAAATGTACAGAGTGCTTTACAAGTCTATTAGTAGCTGTGAAATAAAAGTAAATTGCTGGCAACACTTAGTAGGTCAAGTAACAACTGCAAAAATGGAAGCATACCATCATAGAGTCATACAGCATGGAAATAGTTCCATTGACCCAACTTTCCCATGTGGACTGAGATGACCATGCCGACCATCTACATTAGTCCCACAATTAATGGACAGGTGAACAGTTCATTCTTCACCTTAAACCTTTTGTCATAACTGGGAAAGAGCAAATAAAAAGTTTAGATTTATTATCGTCAAGTGTACCAAGGTACAGTGAAAAGCTTTGTTTTGCATGCTATGCAAGCAGATCAGATAATTCTATACATAAATACAATCAAGTCAAGCTCAAGTACAATATGTAGAGCAAAGGAAAAATACAGAGTGCAGAATATAGTTCTTGTCCATTCCCTCCACAGACGCTGACAACACTGTTGAGTTACTCAAGCCCTCTGTGTTTTGCTCAATATTCAACCATCTGCAGTCTTTTGTGTCTGGAGGGAAAAAAACACGTTAGCTTTAAATTAAAGAGAGAATGTGGGTGGGATGTTTGGGATTAATGGAATACTTCTCATGGGGTGTGTACAGGCAGATGTGGGATGAAGTCATTCAGTTAACGGAGGTCGTTTAAATAGAGCAAGAGATTGAACACCTGAATAACAGCTTCAGTGGCACAGCTGGTGGAGCCACTGCCTCTCAGTGCCAGAGACCCGGGTTTAATCCTGACCACGGATGCTGTCTATGTATGGAGTTCGCACATTCTCCCTGTGACCGCATGGGTTTTCTCCAGGTACTCCGGTTTCCTCCCACATCCCAAGGACATGCAGGTTTGTAGGTTAATTGTGCCTCTGTAAAATTTCCCCTCGTGAGTAGGGAGTGGTTGCGAAAGTGGGATAACATAGAACTAGTGTGTTTGGGTGATCGGTGCGGACTCGGTGGGTCAAAGGGCCTGTTTCCACACTGTATCTCTGAACTAAAGTGAATTAAACATTGCCTGCCTCCTATTCCCCACCTCCCCTTCCCCCAAATTATCGGCAGATAAAGGCCGGCACTGTGGCACAGAGGTAGATTTGCCACCTTACAGCGTCAGAGACCAAGGTTTGAGACTGTGGGCGCTGTCGGTACGGATTGGCCTCTAGTGGTTAGGATGGAACTAGTGCACAGGTGATCATTGGTCAGCGTGGACTCAGAGGACCGAAGGCCCTGATTCCATGCTGTATCTCTAAAAGTAAAACTTAAGATGTAACCAATCTGTTGTCTGATTCTGTAATCAGATTGTTGATATAAATTAGGGGCAGTATTATAATTTGTACCTTCCCACACTGACATGATTGCTGATTACGGCTGATCGATGGTCGGCATGGTCTCAGTGGGCCGATGGGCCTGCGGGCCTGCTTCCATGCTATATCTCTAAAATACAGTCTGTTCCACCATTCAGTGTCACAATTGGGCCACACGGGTAGAGTAGCTGCCTTACAGCACCAGAGACCCGGGTTCGATCCTGACCCCGGGTGTTTGTCTGTACGGAGTTTGTATGTTCTCCCCATGACTTGCCTGGGTTATATCTGAGATATTCGGTTTCCTCCCACACTTTTAGGGCGACACGGTGACACAGCGGTAGAGTTGCTGCCTTATAACGCTTGCAGCGCCAGGGACCCGAGTTCGATCCTGACCATGTGTGCTTGGAGCATTGGTGTGCTCCACCAAAACCAGAGCATTTCTGGTGTGCTCCATCCAGAAATGTACGGAGTTTATACGTTCTTCCCATGACCTGCGTGGGTTTTCTCCGAGATCTTCGGTTTCCTCCCACACTCCAAAGACGTACGGGTTTGTAGGTTAATTGGCTTGGTATAAATGTAAATTGTTCCTAGTATGTGTAGTGTTAATGTTTGGGGATCGCTGATCAGTGGGCCGAAGGGCCTGTTTCCGCGCTGTATCTCTAAACTAAACTAAAAGCCACAAATATGAAGGAGGGAGCAAGCACATTTTAAAAGGAATGCAGGGTTGTGAAACACTGTCGAACAAATCAGCTGCACTGAAAGAAAACGAGGTCACAGATGGGTTACTGGAGCAATAATAACCATTTCTTATGTGGAGGATGAAAGTGAGTCACCTGAAGGAACAGAATTCAATAGTCTGGCAAACTGCCCGTGCACAAAACGAGGTGCTGTACTTCACGCTTGCACTGCGCCTATTTCGAAACAGGATGGTGAGGTGAGAGTGTGAGTGGCTGGGTGATCAAAGTGGCAAGGAACATAGAACAGTACAGCACAGGAACAGGCCTTTTGGCCCATAATGTCCATCCTGAACATTATACCAAGACCAACTCTTATCTGCCTGCAGATGATCCATATCCCTCCATTCCCTGCCTATCCACGAGCCTAAAAGGACTAGAGCAGATGGGGCATCTTGGTTGGCGTGGACAAGTTGGGCTGAAGGGCCTGTTTCCATGCTGTATGACTATGATGCACTCAGGGATAATTCTTGCTGGAAGCGAGTTACAACTTTTTTTTAAAAGTTGGAGTGGGTTGGGAACGTACGGCAATCTCATGATTTATTTTTAGAGAGTAAATAGCCAAGCGCTTCCACAATATCAGCTGGTGTTCTTAAGTGGAAGAACATTCCACGAAAGCACAGTGTGAACCTGTACATTTAGTGTGTGCAAAACATTTCCTGTCATGGTAGCTGATGAGGTAGTTGAGGCTGGGACTATAACAACAATTAAAAGGCATTTGGACAGGTACATGGATAGGACAGGTTTAGAGGGATATGGGCCAAAGGTGGGCAGATTGGACAAGGTTTGATGGGGCATCTTGGTCGCCATGTATGCGTTGGGCCGAAGGGCCTGGTTTTGCTCTGTATGACAGAGATTGCTTCATGACTTTAGACTTGAGTTTACTTTAGACTTTAGAGAGACAGCGCGGAAACAGGCCCTTCAGCCCATCGAGTCCACGCTGACCAGCGATCACCCCGTACACTTGCACTATCCTACACAGTAGGGACAATTTACAATTTTACCGAAGCCAATTAATCTACAAACCTGTACATCTTTGGAGTGTGGGAGGAAACCGGAGCACCCAGAGAAAACCCAGGCGGTCACAGGGAGAATGTAGAAACTCCGTACAGACAAGTCCTGGATCAAACCCAGGTCTCTGGCACTGTAGTGAGAAGGTAGATATTGATGGGATAAAAGGTCACAAGGAAGTGTGGGTTAAATAACACTCAAATCCTCAGCTCCCTGTTGCTAGGGGCAATATACCACTGTCAGTACAATAATCACCCTCAGACCCAAACCAGATCATGAATCAATGCTTTCAAGAGGAAAGGAAATTAAACAAATGAATGGAAAAATTAATTGACACTGAAGACAGAGGTCACATTGTTCCTGGATCCAAGTTACTGGATCATTAGTCTGCATTGAATTTAATGTTCTCGGCTCAGCCAGTAAGCAAGGCAGTTAAACTGGTCTCCATGTCCTGATCTGAAAGCAGGAAGAATATCTAATAAAATTGCTATCTGGTGATTGTGGTATTCAAAAAAAAAATCGGACTTGAAGGGTACAAGATGGCGCCTAAAACATGGCGACTCTTGTGTTCGGACTCAGGGTGGTCTACTATCTTACACTTTAGAGTGGCACGGTGGCGCAGCAGTGGTTGCCTTTCAGCACCTGAGACCCGGGGTACGATCCTGACTACAGGTGCTGTCTGTACGGAGTTTGTACGTTCACCCTGTGACTGCCTGGGTTTTCTCAGGGTGCTTCGGTTCCTCCCACACTCCAAAGACATGCAAGTTTGTAGGATAATTGTCTTTGGTAAAAATTGTAAATTGTCCCTAGTTTGTAGAAGAGTGCTAGTGTACGGGGTGATCGTGGTTGGCGCAGACCTGGTGGGCCGAAACACCTGTTTCCGTGCTGTATCTCTGAACTAAAGTCTAAAGTCTTATATTTAGCATGATTGTGCCTAGTATATAGTGGGATCGTCACTGAACTGTATGCCAAAAAAAAGAATTTCACTGTACGTAGATTCACATGACAATAAAGTTTCATTGAACCATTGAATTGACCTTGTCAGCAATGGTGGGTTGCTATCTGTGAAGAAAATCAATGATGAGTTTCAATCTGCGCATTCTGAAAGAGCCCATTGCTCCCATATCAATCTTATTATTCACCCTGGAGCCCAGTAAACTGGACGGAGACCAATTAGTTTAGTTTAATTCAGTTTAGGTTATTGGCACGTGCACCAAGTTACAGGGAAAAGTGTTTGTTGTGTGCTAACCAATCAGCGGAAAGACAATATATGATTAAAATCGAGCCATCCACAGTGTACAGATACATGATAAGGGAAATAATGCGAATAACGTTTAGTGCAAGATAAAGTCCAGTAAAGTCCAATCAAAAATAGTCGGAAGGTCTCCAATGAGGTAGATAATAGCTCAGGACTGCTCTCTAGTTGTTGATAGGATGGTTCAGTTGCCTGATACCAGCTGAGAAATGGAAATTGTCCTCAGTCCTGAGGAATTGCCTGAGAAAGTAGAAGACTTGCTTAAAAAAGAAGACAAAGTGCTGGAGTAACAGCGGCTCAGGCAGCATCTCTGGAGAAAATGGATGTGATGTTTCTGGTCGGGGCACTCCTTTAGACTGATTGTAGCAGGGGGAAGAAAGCTGGAAGAGAGGTCAGGATGGGACCAAGCCTGGCAAGTGATAGGAGACATGCTTAGTTTAGTTTTTTAGCATGGAAACAGATCCTTCAGCTCACTGAGTCCATGCTGACCATCGATCACCCGTTCACACTAGTTCTATGTTATCCCACTTTATCATTCACTCCCTACACACCAGGGGCAATATATAGCGGCCAATTAATCCACAAACCCGCACATCTTTGGGAGGTGAGAAAGGTGGAAACCGGAACACCTGCAGGAAATCTACACTATCACAGGGAGAATGTGCAAACTCTGCACCGAGAGCTCCTGAGGTCAGCATTAAACCCAGGTCTCTGGCACAGTAGCTTTACCAGCTGTGCCACCACGCTGCCCATGTGCTCTTGAAGCTTATACACAAACCAGTCTCAATTTAACACTTGCTAAATATAAAAATTGTTGTCTCAAGTTCTCTGTAGTTATATCCAAGCCAAATTAAATAATTTAGCTTTATTGCTGGATGTAACAGATACGTTGTGATTTGCAAATAAATTGCACTCTTAATTGGAACCATTCAGGTTGTAAATGTGCTTTTCAGACCTCAAGAGATTCTTTCATTGAGGTTTTGGTCAAATATGGCACAGTGGTGCAGCGGTTGAGTTGCTGCCTTACAGCGCCAGAGACCCAGGTTCGATCAGAGTGTGCTGTCTGTACAGAGTTTGTACGTTCTCTCTGTGATCGTGTGGGTTTCTTCCATGTGCTCTGGTTTCCTCCCACATTCCAAGGATGTATAGGCTTGTAGGTTAATTGGCTTCGGTAAAGATTATAAATTGTCCCTGGGGTGTAGGATCAAACTTGTTTACGGCTGATCACTGGTCGGTTTCCTCCCACACTCCAAAGACTTACAGGTTTGTAGGTTAATTGGCTTCTGTAATTAGTCCCAAGTGTGTAGGATAGAACTAGTGTATGAAGTGATCGCTGTGGACTTGGTGGGCCGAAGAGCCTGTTTCCGCGCTGTATCTCTGAAGTCTAAAGACTGGGTTACTGTGATTGTGCAGACAATTGTTCTTACTGTGAAAAGGCATCCTACTATTCGAGTTAATATTTGATTTTGACTCTGACCCAAACTTGCATACGGTTTGAAAATGTCAGTGTCGACAGGAGGTCATGGCAGCACTGAGATTGAAGGTAGGACCCAAAGGTAATAAAATTCCACCTTAACACACCCATTGACGAAACAATTAACTTCACCCTTGGAGATTTGGCCAATGGAACCTGTGCACTTTAAACCGGGGTAGGTTAATATTTTACCTCAAATCAGAATTTATTGGCACATTTTATTCCGCTTCAGCACTAAATTATCAATAAATGTGATTAGTATGGTGATAGGCCGGAAATTGTTATCAAATGAAAAAGTATCCAATGCAAGTTGGAGGCATCTTGCCAAATACACTTTACGTTGCCTCGGCAAGGCCACCAGCACAATCAAGGACGAGTCTCACCCCGGACAATCCCTCAACTCTCCTCTCCCATCAGGCAAGAGATACAGAAGTGTAAATATGCATACCTCCAGATTCCAGGATAGTTTCTTCCCAGCTGTTATCAGGCCACTGAACAGTCCTCTCACCAGCTATAGTGCGGTTCTGAGCTACAATCTACTTCATTGGAGACTCTTGGACTATCTTTAATTGGACTTTTCTGGACTTTATCTAGCGTTAAATGTCATTCTCCTTATCCTGTATCAGTACATGGTGGGTGGCTTGATTGTGATCATGTATAGTCTTTCTGCTGACTGGATAGCACGCAACAAAAAGCTTTTAATTGTACCTCGGTTCACCTGATAATAAACGAAACTAAACTAAATTTCTTCTCTCTGTCGCGACTTACTATATTATACCCATTCTGTGCAATGGCCTGCCTCATTCCTCCATTCATTTTGTACGCTTGAAGCTTGACTGTGAGTGTCAAGAAGCAAGAGTTATGGAAATGTCAATATTATCTAATGGCCATACAGTTAAACATTGATGGCAGATAAAAGTTGTTATCTCAAACCCCCTACTTTCAGTCTGAAGAAGGGTCTCGACCCGAAACGTCACCCATTCCTTCTCTCCTGAGATGCTGCCTGACCTGCTGAGTTACTCCAGCATTTTGTGAAATAAATACCTTAATTGAGTTATTTCAGTACTCTGTGTCTATTTTTAGTATAAACTAGCATCTGTAGTTCTTTGTTTCCACTACTACTTATTAACTTAAATGTTGGGTTCTTTATAATGCAAGGTAACATCATGATGTTATTATGATGTTGTCAAGCTTGAAAGGGTTCAGGGAAGATTTACGAGGATGTTGCCAGAACAAAAGGGTCCAAACTATAGGTTGAGTAGGCTGGGTCCTTGGAGCACAGGAGGATGAGGGGTGATCTTATAGAGGTATATAAAATCATGAGAGGAATAGATTGGGTAGGTGCACTGAGTCTCTTGCCCAGAGTTGGGGAATCGAGGACCAGAGGACATATGTTCAAGGTGAAGGAGAAAAGATTTAATAGGAATCTGAGGTGTAACTTTTTCACACAAAGGATTGTGGGTGTATGGAACAAGCTGCCAGAGGAGGTAGTTGAGGCTGGGACTATCCCAACGTTTAAGAAACAATTAGGTATATGGATAGGACTGGTTTGGAGGGATATGGACCAAGCGCAGGCAGGTGGGACTAGTGAAGCTGGGATATGTTGGCCGGTGTGGGCAAGTTGGGCAGAAGGGCTTGGTTCCATGCTGTATCACTCTATGACTCTGACTGTTCTATGCTCCTGGATTCTGGACTACCTCACCAACCGCCCACAGTATGTGAGGACAAGGAATTGTGTTTCTGACGGTGGTCTGCAGCACAGGGGCTCCGCAGGGAACAGTTTTGGCTCCTTTCCTGTTGACCCTGTACACTGCAGACTTCACGCACAGCTCAGCCAACTGCTATCTGCAAAAGTTCTCTGACGACTCTGCCATCGTCAGCCTCATCACAGATGACGATGACAGGGAGTACAGAGAACTGACCCAGGACTTTGTGGACTGGTGCCAGCGGAACCGCCTCCAGATCAACACAGGGAAAACCAGGGAGATGGTGGTGGAATACCGCAGGCACAGCCACGCCCCCTCGACACCGGTGAACATCCAGGGAATGGACATTGAGAGAGTGGACTCTTATAAGTACCTGGGTGTTTACCTGAACAATAAACTGGACTGGACTGGACTGATAACATTAATACACTGTATAAGAAAGGCCAGAGCAGACTGTACCTGCTGAGGAGACTCAGGTCCTTTGGAGTGCAGGAGGCATTCCTGAGGACCTTCTTCGACACTGTGGTGGCATCAGCCATTTTCTATGGAGTGGTCTGCTGGAGCAGCAGCATCTCAACTGCTGACAGGAAGAGACTTGATAAACTGATCAAGAAGGCCAGCTCTGTCTTGCAGAAGACCGCTGTACCTGCTGTATTTGAGCCATCAAGGCAATAAGCAGCGCAGCGGGGAGAGACGCCTCCTCACAGTGCCAGAGACCCAGGTTTGATCCTGCTGTCTGCATAAAGTTTGCATCTTCTCCCTGTGACTGTGTGGGTTTCTTCTGGGTGCTCCAGTTTCCTCCCACACCCCAAAGATGTGCGGGTTTGTAGGTTCATTGACCCTCTGTAAATTGCCCCTGGTGTGTCGGAAGTTGATGAGAAAGTGGGATAACATAGAACTGGTGTGTGAATGGGTGATCGATGGTTACTTAGAAACATAGAAAATAGGTGCAGAAGGAGGCCATTTGGCCCTTCGAGCCAGCACCGCCATTCATTGTGATCATGGCTGATCATCCACAATCAGTAACCCATGCCTGCCTTCTCTCCATATCCTTTGATTCTGCTAGCCCCTAGAGCTCTATCTAACTCTCTTTTAAATTCATCCAGTGAATTGGCCTCTACTGCCTTCTGTGGCAGAGAATTCCACAAATAGCGTCGACTCCGTGGGCCGAAGGCCTTGTTTCTGTGCTGTATCTCTAATAGTGTAACTGGCTGTTGAGTGACAAAGACTATCCACTGCTGATAAAACCGAACTGAATGATAGGCATGTCTGTTGGTGTGACCTGCCTGAAGGCTCAGTGAACGGCGGAACTGGGAGGGAGCTGGAGACGGCAGACACGAGGAGCAAAGGCCTGTAGGAGGGTGAACTGGGGTAATGCCTCCAGCGCCCTCAAGGTCTGCTGCAGGAGATGTCCCCGGGTCACAAAGATGGCTGGGCGAGGAGATGGACACCTGTTCAAAGGAACGGCTCCTGACCGGACTTTGGACGTTGGAAATGGCGCCAATACATGGCGGCGCCTGCATGTGTAATGTATTCACAAGGAATACACGTGACAAATAGAGCACCATTGAAACATTGACTATTCCAAAATCCAATCCGCTGTTTCAAATTAAATTGCAAGGTTTAACGATTCCGCTGATCTGGATTTGACCCGCAAACCAGTTGAAGCATGATGAGCCAGTGTATTGTGATTAGCCATGTGCTTAGTCCTATGATCAAGCCTGTGAAACATTTAATTGTTACCATTCACTTTACACTTTAATCCCATTTCACCTGTTCAATTAGGCTTCAACTTCAGTTTTCTGTGCCTCTTCATCATGCATGTAACATTCTCAGTTATACACACAACATGCTGGAGTAACTCAGCGGGACAGACACATCCCTGAAGAGAAGGAATGGGTGATGTTTCGGGTCCAGACCCTTCTTCAAGGGTCCAGCATTTTGTGTCTATCTTCGATATAAACCAGCATCTGCGGTTCCTTCCTACACTTTCTCAGTTACCCTTGTTGTACAGGTCCACCACCGATTTTCCGGCAAATGGTGGTCCGGCACCTCCTTTAAATTACGAGAGCACTTGACCTCCACCCCCCCCCCAACCCCCCCCCCCCAACCTGAAAATGTGGCCCCTAGGCCGGGTGAGGCGGCCAATCACAATCTCATTAGGACATCCGCTGCCGATCAACGAGTCGAATGTTTCCCCCCAGCGTCCGGGGTTCTGGAACTTTGGCCCAGCCGTACCCAGCTTATCCATTCCCATAGCCAACTTCCAAGGCCGACTTTGCCGATATCACACTTTTCAGTCAGAGAGTTGTAAATCTGTGGAATTCTCTGCCTCAGAAGGCAGTGGAGGCCAATTCTCCAAATGCATTCAAGAGAGAGCTAGATAGAGCTCTTAAGGATAGCGGAGTCAGGGGGTACGGGGAGAAGGCAGGAATGGGGTACTGATTGAGAATGATCAGCCATGATCACATTGAATGGCAGTGCTGGCTCGAAGGGCCGAATGGCCTACTCCTGCACCTATTGTCTATTGGTATCTCCACCCCCCCGGCAGCCTAGGTGGACCGTTCTGGTACCAACGGACTCCTCTCTGTTGGTCTGGCAAAACAGATAGTCCAGAAAGGCTCTGGAACCAAGGGTGCCAGAAAATTGGTGACGCACTCGTACATGGATGTCAATTATTTATTTTGATATTTGGGGCAGCACACAGTAAAGCAGCTGCCTCACAACGCCAGAGATCCGGGCTCAATCCTGACCTTGGGTGCTGTCAGTGTGTAATTTGCATGTTCTCCCTGTGACATCTGCGGCTTTGTGGGTTAATCGGCCTATGTAAAATTGCTCTGGGTGTGAAGGGAGTGGATGTGAAAGTGTAATAACATGGAATTAGTGTTGAAGGGGTGATCGCTGGTCAGCGTGGAATCAGTGGACCAAAGGGCCTGTTACCATGGTGTTCCTCTAAATTGTGTGTGGTGGCACAACTGGAGGAATTGCCTCTATCTATAACAGATGTCACAACACCAATAAAAAAGATAATCAAAGAAATGAACTGCAGATGCCGGTTTATACTGAAGATAGACACAAAGTGCTGGAGTAACTCAGTGGGTCAGGCAGCATCCCTAGAGAACATGGACAGGTGATGTTTTGGGTCGGGACCCTTCTTCAGACTGAGTCTGCCTGACCCACTGAGTTACTCCAGCACTTTGTGTGCATTTTTAATAAACCAGCTTCTGCATTTCCTTGTTTCTAAAGTTGTCACGACACCAATGGTAGCTTACGGTTTATTTTTTGTTGTTTTGATCCTTGATAATACCCGAGGGAGCAAAACCTGGCTCCTGGCGACGGGATCTAATTCAGTAAGGGTTTAGTTTTAGATTTTGCAGCATTGCTGACACTTTACTGATTTGAATGTCTAATCTTTACCGATGTGGAGGTAATTATGTACCCGTGTTAATGGAATACTTGCCAATGTCCGATGTTCAATCTCTGTGGCGTGTGGGTTTTATGTTTTAACTGTAGGCAGATTGCCGTCTTGTATTCGGAATAAATAATCCCATTTGTTGCCAGTTGCATAACCCACATTAATACACAAAAGATTACCCTCATGACTTGTTGGAAAATGTATGGTTCGTTGGTTAGTTGTCTCGAGGGTGTGCCCATGACATTGAAGAGATTAAATAGTCCAGCTATCACTGCTCCCAAGGTCCAGGTTCCATAGCTTTTATTGCTAATTTCATGCCTGCGCTGACTCTAAATCAACATCAGCTTACCCAACAGAGCGCTGGCACTTGCCATTGAATCAAGGCAGGTTGATAGTAATTATAGTTATAAAGAGAGTAATCATTAAACTGGAGTTTTCATTACACGGTAATCATTGTACAAAGTTGCATGTTTGCTGCATTTTGGGAATATTGTGCAGTAGGGTAGTTTTAATAATATTTTACCACTGGGAACAGGAAAAGGCATCGTAAACTTTTTTTAATAAATAATTTCAGCAACAGTTCAACCATGTAAGAATTTTATTTTCATGTTTTTTATAGTGTGTAATAAAGTCATACCATAGAGAAAAATATTAAACTTAGAGAGCTATACAGTGCCACAGAACAATGACCAATTCTCAGCATGGCTGAATGATCATTCAGAGAGGGTAGTTATTCACAAAATGCTGGAGTAACTCAGCAGGTCAGGCAGCATCTCAGGAGAGAAGGAATGGGTGACGTTTCGGGTCGAGACCCTTCTGAATTAGCAACAGGATAAACTCCAACAGCGACAGTGGTAGAGTCACTGCCCCCAAGGCCCTGAGACCCGGGTTCGATCCTGACATCGGGTGCTCTCTGTGTGTGGAGTTTGCACGTTCTTCCTGTGACCGCATGGGCTTCCTCTGGATGCTCCAGTTTCCTCCCACATCCCAAAAAGCACGGGTTTGTAGGTTAACAAGCCTGTGTGAATTGCCCCTAGTGTGTAGGGAATGGATAAAAAAGTGGGCGAACATAGAACCAGTGTGAACGGGTGATCGAGCGAGGGTCAGCGTGAACTCAGTGGGACAAGGGGCCTGTTTCCATGCCGTATCTTTCCACCAAACTCTCCACTGGTACCAATTTCAACCACATGGAAACATCAAAACGCGATATGAATCCCATCTATACTATCTATCTGAATCCTACCTAACTTTAATCAACAGTAATATGATTTTTTAGAACATTTTCAATTGTACAGCTAGACATCTAGAAGAGTGGTAGAGTTGCTGCCTTACAGCGCCAGAGACCTGGGTTCGATCCTGACCTCTGTACGGAGTTTGTACATTCTTCCTGTGAATGAGTGGGTTTTTTCCGGGTGCTCCAGTTTCCTCTCACACTCCAAAGACATACAGGTTTGTAGATTAATTGGCTTCTGTATGTTGTCCCTAGTGTGTAGGATAGTGCCAGCCAGTGTACAAGGTGATCGATCGCTGGTCGGTGCAGACTTGGTGGACCTATTTCCATGCTGTAACTCTAAAATCTAAAGTCTAAAGTCTATTGTTGTTCATTTAACAAGAATAGCAGGTGGAAAATCTTCCAATCGCATTTTTGAATGGGTAGGTTAATGGTTAACCAAAGGAATTCTGAGAAAATGACATTTATTAGTCACAAGTAGTTATCCTTGCCCGTGGACGTTTAACATGAGATTCTGCGTATGCATATTTCTCTGCCGTCAAACTCACAAACTTAATTTAAACACTATACATTGTCAAAACAATACCTGTTATCGATGATTAGTTCCAAAAACTTCAAGCGCCCTTAAACATATGTCCTTAACAGAAAAGTAAAATACATCAAAGGTTTCTTTGTGATGTCTGGAGATTAAAAAAGGCTGTAATCTGGAACAAAAAACAAAGTGCTGGAGGAACTCAGATGGTCAGGCAGCATCTGTGGAGGCAGAGGGATGGTCAACATTTGAGGCTGAGACCCTGCCTCCGGACATATATTTATAATGTATGCGGCCTCGTTGATATAACAGAGGTTACAGGAATCACAACAGGCTGTACAGTGTGGCATTCAGCGATTCCAACAAATTTACATAAATTATCACTGTTGAAACATATTTTGGGATTTGGCAGTCTGATGAAGATTCCCAACCCAAAACATCGCCTGTTCATTCCCTCCACAGATGCTGCCTGGCCCGCTGAGTTCCTCCAGCACTTTGTGTTTTACTCAAGATTCGAGCGTCTGTAGTTCCCTGTGTCTATAAAAGAATCATTGTTTTTAAAAAAATCATATTTGCATGAATTTGCCAGTGATGTTTATGTATCAACAGTGTGGGAACAAGGACAAAATGTCCTGTGTTTGCCCTGCCACTTAATTTGACTGCAAAATTTCTAACATAGCCCAACATTTATAGTCATCATATTTTCCTATCTCTCTGCTTTAGACCTGGAAAATTACCTCCCTCTAAATGTTTTGCATGGCTGTCAGCTTACATGAAAAAAATCCCTCCACCCACCCCCTCCTCCCTGAATGCCTCCCTCCACCCCACCCCACCTCTTTTCAGCCACTTTCCATGCGTTCTTCTCCATGCTTAGTCTGAATCTTCGTGCACTACCTCTACTCACCTGTCTTTAGATGGGTATAATAACCTGATAGAACTTTCATAAAACTATGAGAGGCATAGATAGGGTAGACAGTCAGAGTAGGCAAAGCTATAAGGGCCAAAGTTTAAGGGAGATGTGTGGGGCACGTTTGTTCACGCAGGTAGTGGTGGGTGCCTGGAACGATTGAATAAGTGGAAAGGATGCTTTCCTGCTTCTTTGCTGCGAATGAGAGTTGTGCCCTCTGCACCTGGTGGAAATATTTTCTCCACATCCACTCTATCCAGATCTTTCTCTATTCGGCAAGTTTCAATGAGGTCCCCTCCTTTTGCTGCACAAAAAAAAGAAGTCGAAGGGTGGTAGAGGCAGAAAAGAGAGGTTCTTCACCTGTGAATATGCTTGGAATTGAAGGAATTTGATCATGTGAAGGCAGAGGAGATCCGATTAACTTGGCATTACGTTCGGCAAAGACATTGTGGGCCAAAAGGGCTGTTCCTGTTCATAAGTCATATGAGCAGAATTAGGCCATTCAATCATGGCTGATTTATCATATCATATCATATATATATATACAGCCGGAAACAGGCCTTTTTCGGCCCTCCAAGTCCGTGCCGCCCAGTGACCCCGTACATTAACACTATCCTACACCCACTAGGGACAATTTTTACATTTTTACATTTACCCAGCCAATTAACCTACATACCTGTACGTCTTTGGAGTGTGGGAGGAAACCGAAGATCTCGGAGAAAACCCACGCAGGTCACGGGGAGAACGTACAAACTCCTTACAGTGCAGCACCCGTAGTCAGGATCAAACCTGAGTCTCCGGCGCTGCATTCGCTGTAAAGCAGCAACTCTACCGCTGCGCTACCGTGCCGCCCAAAATTTATCTTTCCCTCTCACCATTCTCCTGCTTTCTCCCCATATCCTTTGAAACCCGTACTAATCAAGAACCTGTCAATCGCCGTTTTAAAAATACCCAATGACTTGGCCTCCACAGTCTTCTGTGGGCATGAATTCCAGATTCACCACCCTGTGGCTAAAGAAATTCCTTCTCATCTCCATTCTAAAGGTATATCCTTTTATTCTGAGGTTGTGCCCTCTGCTCCTAGTGCAAACATTTTCTCCACATCCACCCTATCCAGATCTTTCTCTAGTCGGTAAGTTTCAATGAGGTCCCCTCCTCATCCTTCTAAACACCAGTGAGTACAGGCCCAATGTCTTCAAATGCTCCTCATTCGTTAACCCAATCATCCCCGGGATCATTCTCGTAAACCTCCCCTGAACCCTCTCTAACACTAGCACATCCCTCCTCAGCTATGGGGCCCTAAACTGCTCACAATACTCCAAATGGGGTCCGACCTGTGCCTTATAAAGCCTCAGCATTACATCCTGTGCTGTACTGTTCTATGTTAATAATGCGCCGCTGAATTTAAAATTGATATAATTCCCTCATGTGCAACCCAGATGGTTTCTGCCTAAAGTAGGAGTCACAAATGGTTAAGAAGCCAGTGGGTAAAGGGATATACTGAATGTAATGACCGCTGATCCCAACACCACCTTGTAACTTCGTCCATGAAGGGACAGATGGAAGAGGCAGGTGGGAAGGGATTGCACAGGGAATAGGGTGTTTAATTGGGATAGAAATGCTCTGGCCTTACTTGCTTGACAGAAAGAGGGCCTGTTGCAAAAAATCTGCTTGCCAACTGCCTGCTTTTCAGTATTTGCAGACAATTGGTGAATTAAAATCTTCTGCACCGTCCAACATTTGAATAATTGTCTGTTAGATGCGGAGGAAATTTAAGCCCATCAATTTAACAAGCAAATGATGTTTACAGGTTGCTAGGCCTGGGAATTAATCTTCTTATCACCTAGCAAAGCAAATGCAATTATCCTGGACTTCTAACATGAATATGAGTTGCTGCTTCCCTACTCACTGGTCGCCCTGGTAAAAAAAATCCTGCGTCCAAAAGAAACTGAAGCATTGACTTTAATTGATGTATGTCTTTGTTATTTGCATTCTGCCAGGACATTACGTTAATCAGTCAGTCACTCAGCTTTTCAAATGGGTTACAATGTAATTATCTCAGTAAATTTTCTGCCGATGAATTTCTTTGGACGGCTACGAGCTTGTTTTTCATGATTCCCCAGTTAAAGAATCATCTGCTCCAGATACCTCTCTGCTTATTTTGCTTATTGTCCCTCATATACAGGGCCGTCTTAACACATGGGCCTGATGGGCACTTGCCCAGGGCCCCACGAGCATAGGGGCCCCATGCTGATCTGTGTATGTTGAGTGACTTGCAATAAATAAATACTACTTTAAAAATGTAGGTTCAATAAGTGCTTTTTTCGCAACATTTTCGGTCCCTAAGTGTTTTTTTCGCAACATTTTCCATCCCTAAGTGCTTCTCACAGCGAGCTGTTTCGCAACAATTAGCTCCCTAAGTGCTTTGCTTTTCCATCCCTAAGTGCTTCTCACAGCGATCTGTAAGTGCTTTTCGCAACAATGTAGCACCCTAAGTCCATCGCTAAGTGCTTTTCGGTAAGTGCTTTTCGCCGGCACGACAGGGGGGGGCTGGTAGGGAAAGGGGGGTGGGGGAGAGTAACGGTGGGGGCGACGGGGAGGGTGGGAGGAGTAGAGAGTGGGGGTGGGAGGAGGCAGAGTGGGACTGGGGAGGGGGACAGCAAGGGTGGGGGTTGATGGTGGGGGGAAGAGAGAGTGGGGGAAATGGGGGTGCTGGGGAAAGGGGGGTGGCGGAGAGTAACAGTTGGTCTGGGGGAGAGAGAATGGGGGGGTCTGAGAATGGGCACTGGGGAGGGGGACAACAGGGGTCGTGAAATTGTGTTTAGGATTTTTCTTCAGAGCCCCACTCATGCACTCCATTCCCCCCTTAATCCCCCTTAAAACCCCCAGACCTGTGCTGCATTAACTTAAATTGGTTTCAGGGTTTTTTTTTAAGAGCCCCACTCACCCACTCCATCCACACCCCCTCAACTCCACTTATCATCCCCCCCCACAACCCACCTCATCCCCCCTTATCCTCTTCTCACCCACTCCATCCCCCCAGCCCCCTTATCCCCCCCTCTCTTCCACCCTCCATTCACCCAATTCATCCTCCCTGAACCCCCTTTGAAACTCCCCCAAACCTCTACTGCATTGGTGTATTGTTCAAATGTTTATCATGTTGATTAGTTGTTGCTGTACAGCATGTTTTTAATGTTTCAACACCGATTTTGTTGGAAGTGCCAATAAAATAAATATATGTTTAATTTTATCGACCATTTACATTTTTATTCCTGTGAGTAGTTGTCGTAGGGGCCCCAGTACACTGCTTTGCCCGGGCCCATAATGCTGTAAAGACGGCCTTGCTCATATACCATGCAACCTTGCATCGATCAATGCAAAGTAACACAGCGTATCAGGCAGCATCTCTGGATGAGCGGCGTTTTGGGTCAGGACTTCAAGAGTCAAGACACAGAGTGCTGGAGAAACTCGGTGGGTCAGGCAGCATCTCCGGAGAACATGGATAGGAGACGTTTCGTGTCGGAACTTCAAGAGTCAACACACAACGCACTGGAATGACTCAACGGGTCAGGCAGCATCTCTGGAGAATGCTATGTGACATTTCGGGTGGAGATCCTTCCTCAAACTGGTTGTAGTAAAGCTGGTAGATCTGGTATCTAAAGCATAATCAATGACGAGTCTCACCCCAGACTTTCCATCTTCTCCCCTCTCCCATCAGGCATTTTCACAGAAATGTGAAAATGCATACCTCCAGACTCAGCTGTTATTAGGCAATGAAACCATCCTATCACCAACTAGGCAGCGGTCCTCAGCTCGATCCTCAGATTATCTTTAATCAGTCTTTACTGGACTTTATCTTGCACCAAATGTTATTCGCTTTATCCTGTATCTGTACTGTGGACAGCTCGATTGTAATCATATCATCATCATATCATATATCTACAGCCGGAAACAGGCCTTTTTCGGCCCTCCAAGTCCGTGCCGCCCAGTGATCCCCGTACATTAACACTATCCTACACCCACTAGGGACAATTTTTACATTTACCCAGCCAATTAACCTACATACCTGTACGTCTTTGGAGTGTGGGAGGAAACCGAAGATCTCGGAGAAAACCCACGCAGGTCACGGGGAGAACGTACAAACTCCTTACAGTGCAGTACCCGTAGTCAGGATAAGCACTGAGTCCAGTCTATCTCCATGCATCCAAGTATCTCGGTACACATGACAATAAACTACTAAACTAAACTAAAACTAAACTAGACTCAGCAGATCACAAATGCGAGCTCCATAGGCTGTCATTGAGTCAATCTTCACCTGCTATGATTTATAGGCTTCATTGCCCCCTTGCTAAACAAAAGTCATACTGTGTGCGTTGGATATGAACCAGAACTGCAAAATGCTTCATGTAGAAACAAGGACCTGCAGATGTTAGTTTACAAAAAAAAAATGCAAAGTGCTGGAGTAACTCAGCGGGTCAGGCTGAAGAAGAATTATGAAGAAGGGACCCGATCTGAAATGCCAGCTGTCCACGTTCTCCAGAGATGTTGCCTGACCGCCTGAGTTACTCCAGCACTTTGTGTCTTTCTTTCTTTAACCGCAAAATGCTTACTTACTACAATCTTACGGGCACATTAGATGCAGCAACAACAATAATAAATGTACAATAGAGACACAAGAATCTACAGATGCTGGAACCTTGCATTGAACACAAAGTGCTGGAGGAACTCAGTGGGTCCGGCAGCATCTGTGGCGGACATAGATGGTCGATATTTCATGTTGGGACCCTTCTTCAAACTTGATGTTTTGGGTCAGGACCTTTCTTCAGTCCTGACCCGAAACGTTGCCTATCCATGTCCTCTTGAGATGCTGCCTAACCCACTGAGTTCCTCCAGCACTTTGTGTTCTTCACTACAATGGATATCAATGTCACCAATCAGTGCCAATCGGTGTCACCTTGCTCTTCTTGGACAACCGGTATTACAGATATCCTTTCAAAGCAGGTGAGGACCAGAGACTTAAGCACTGAGAGGATGAAGATGTCCCGCAAAACCCGTTGTCAAGGCAACACTGCCATCTACTATTCCAACCAGGGAGCTTTGAAGATTCTCAAAGGACTTGAGGAGGTGCTTCAGTGGATTAATTAGTGCAGCACTCAATGCTCTTGTGTGAGGTATGAATGTGAGAGTCCTAGACCAGCTGCTATAGGTCTATCCTTCTCCACCTCCTCCTGTTGTTGTTTGTTTCCACCTCCACTTGCTCCATTTGGTGAGGCTCTCTGCTTCTCTAACCACTCCCTCTTGACTTCCACGCACCTGATTTCCTAAACGTCAGAGCAAGCTGGTGCGTGACTAGTCTGGGGGCAGCTGCTGGCGGAACAACTGCTTTTGTCTGGCACCACCGTCCTCGTTTTGGGGCAGCATCATTGAAGGAGAAAATAAAATAGACAGGAATAAGGCTACCAGCACACCCGTGTGGCAGAGGGATAGGCAATATCCACAGACGGGGTTCATAAGATATAGGAGCAGAATTAGGCCATTCGGCCCATCAAGTCTACTCTACCATTCAACCAGGGCTGATCGATCTCTCCCTCTCAACCCCATTCTCCTGCCTTCTCCCCATAACTCCTGACACTCGTATTAACCAAGAATCTGTCAATCTCCGCCTTAAAAATACCCAATAAGATCATAAGATCATGTGATAGGAGCAGAATTAGGCCACTCGGCCCATTAACTCTACTCCACCATTCAATCATGTCTGATCGATCTCTCCCTCCTAACCTCATTCTCCTGCCAATGACTTGGCCTCTACAACCTTCTGTGGCAATGAATTCCACAGATTCACCATCCTCTGGCTAAATCAATCCCTCATCATCTCCTTTCTAAAGGCATGTCCTTTTATTCTGAAGCTGTGCCCTCTGGTCCTAGACTCTCCCTCTAGTGGAAACATCCTCTCCACATCCACTCTATCTAGGCCTTTCACTATGGGGTAGTTTTGGCTACAGTGTGAAATGGGAAATGATACAAACAAATATAATGGATCTCCTGATTTTAATTTCCGTTATTAAGAAAATGGAAATGAAGAACGATGATAGGGTGGCACAGTGGCGCAGCTGGACAGCGCCAGAGATCCGGGCTCGATCCTGATCTTGGGTATTGGCTGTGTGGATTTTGCATGTTCTCCCTGTAATTGCTTGGGTTTCCTCCGGTTGCTCCAGTTTCCTCCCACATCCCAAAGACGTGCGGGTTTGTTGGTTAATTGGCCTCTCTAAATTGCTCCTTATGTGTAGGGAGTGGATGAGAAAGTGAGATAACATAGAAGTCATGTGAACGGGTGATTGATGGTCGGTGTGGACTCAGTGGGATGAGTGTTCCCCACTGAGTCCACACTGTTTCCCCGCTGTGTCTCTCAAACTCCAACAAAGCAGTCTACTTGATTAGCACTGCATCCGACACCCTTAACAATCGCTCCCTCGACAATCTTGGCAATGTTTGCCATTTACAAATGGTGTTCCAGTTACTTGACCAGGCTACTCCGACAGCACCTCCCAAAAGGGCTGATTAGTCTGATCGACTTTGCCACAGCTTGCACTGAGGTGCATGACATAGAAATGTTGCTAGCATCAAGTAAACACACGGCGACACTTCATGAGCAATGAAAAATGAAGCTGGCAACGGTGTGGGTAAAACATTCATATCACATCAATCTGTTGCAGGGTTTGCTCATTTTTTAATATCTAATAAGTAGAGATTGTAGGTTGCACCTTTATGCGATAATTTGTGATGATAATGCAAATAGCATTATGATGATGATAATCCAAATAGCAGCCATGTGCATGATGCCATGATTAGATGCATGACTGATGCAGGGATGTGTTAGATGAGCTGTGAGGACTCTTTATGCAAGTCTCCGTGGCAATTTCCATGCAGGTACTAATTGTCCTGGAAATGGTTGCTATAGTGATCTGACCAACATTATATAAGACAATCTGCAAAGGGTCACAAACCAAAACTTCCCCTGTCCATCCCCCCCACAGGTGCTGCCTGACCCGCTGAGTTACTTCACCACTTTGTGTTTTACATAAAACAATTTCAATGGATTAAATTTCTAGAATATTCCCCAGTTTGTCGATTTTAGGAGAGCTCCCCCTTCCCTCCCCCCACTCACCATCAATAACACCACAGTCACATCTGTGGAGTAATTTAAGTTCCACAGTCAAAAAGGCCCAACAGAGGATGTACTTCTGCGGCTGCTGAGAAAACACAATCTGCCACAGGCAATGATGGTCCAGTTTTATGCTGCCATCATAGAGTCTGTCCTCACCTTCTCCATCATGATCTGGTTTGGCTCAGCCACCAAACATAACATCCGGAGGCTGCAGCGCATCGTTCGATCAGCTGAGAAGGTTGTTGGCTACAGCCTCCCCCCATTGACGAACTGTACACTGCAAGGGCCAGGAAGTGAGCGGGCAAGATCATCTCTGACCCCTCTCACCCTGGCCACAAACTCTTCGAAGCACTTCCCTCTGGACTCCGGATTGTCAAAGCAGCCACAGCCAGACAAAAAAAGAGTTTTTTTCCACGAGCAGTAGCTCTACTCAATAACCAAAAGTCTGTAGCCTCCTTTTGCTCTAGTATTTTATTTCATTCTTCACATGTTTAAATTATAATGTTTTATTCTTAATTGTTTACGTGTTGTTACTTGCGAGCAAAGCACCAAGGCAAATTCCTTGTGTGTATACATACTTGGCTAACAAAATTTATTCAAATCAAATTGATTCAATATTCAATTCAGTTTCTATGGAGCATTACAGTGGTGCAGCTGGTAGAGCTGCTGCCTCACAGCACTAGAGACCCAGGTACGACCCCGGCCTTGAGTGCTGTCTGTGTGGAGTTTGCATGTTTTCCATGTGATGGCTTACTTGCATCATGTGTAGTCTTTCCGCTGACTGGATAGCTTGCAACAATAAAGCTTGTCACTGTACCTTGGTACACGTGACAACAGACTAAACTAAACCAAATGCTTGAGTTTCCACCGGGTGTTCCAGTTTCCTCCCACATCCAAAATTCATGCGGGTTTACGGGTTATTTGGCCTCTGTAAATTGCTGGAGTGGATGAGAAAGCAGCATAAAGTACAACGTGTGAACGGCATGGTTCCGTGGGCATTTCCATGCTGTATCTCTAAAAGAATTGGACGATTATGAAAGGGATGAAGGCAGATGAGACGGGGCCGTTTTTACAGCATTATGGGCCCCCGGGCAAAGCAGTGTACTGGGGCCCCTACCGTTACTCTCCCCCACCCCCCTTTCCCTACCAGCCCCCCCCTGTCGTGCCGGCGAAAAGCTCTTACCGAAAAGCACTTAGCGATGGACTTAGGGTGCTACATTGTTGCGAAAAGTACTTACAGATCGCTGTGAGAAGCACTTAGTGACCGAAAATGTTGCGAAAAAAGCACTTATTGAACCTACATTTTTAAAGTAGTATTTATTTATTGCAAGTCACTTAACATACACAGATCAGCATGGGGCCCCTATGCTCGTGGGGCCCCGGGCAAGTGCCCATCAGGCCCATGCGTTAAGACGGCCCTGAGATGAGATGCATTTATGTTAAAATCATGTTCGGCATAGATATTGTGGGCCGAAAGGTCTGTTCCTGTGCTGTACTGTTCTATGTTCTCGATCATTCAGATACTGCACATTATGTTCTATAACATATAACCTTTTGTCTTTGAGATGGAGGGGAAAGAGAAATTGTTAAATAAAGTCCGAAAATGCTCAGAATACTCATCAGGCCAAGCAGCATTTGTGGAAAGTGAAACACAGTTAATGTTTCACATCAAAGATCCTTCATTAGATCTGAGAATGGAAACAAATTTGGTTTAAATTGCAGAGGATTTTGGGGAGGGATGGTGAGAACAAATGGGGAATGGCTTCATTAGAGAAATGTAGAAACAAGCAACTGCAGTTGGTGGTTTACACAAAAGGACACCAAGTGCTCGAGTAACTCAGCCACCATATCTTTAAGACATTGATAGGCGACATTTGTATCCGAAACATCACCTATCCATGTTCTCCAGAGATGCTATCTGACCAGCCCTTTGTGTACTTCCAAAGAAGAAACATTGTCATCCAGTCAGTGGGTTAATGAGGGTAGTTGAAGCAAGAGAACATTACCAGAGGCTGTGAAGTGCAGGCAGTTACAGACCGTGAAAAAACAATGGAAAGTTTTTTTTGGAATCACAAAATACTGTAGGGAATGCTGTGCCAACGGAGCAGAAAAACACAGCCAATATCACAAACTTATAACTTACAGCAGAAATAGAGCAGAAATTCTCTATTTCTGTCTGTCTTGTTTGACAGACAGAAATAGAGAATTAGCTGAAGTTGAAGTATTTGTGTAAAGATAGGATGGAACACCACTGAATATGACACTATTGAATGTATAGACATTAAGAATATCTGATTTTTTTTGCATGTGTTTTTGTTTGGTTTTTTAAAATTATGAACAAAGTTTATTTTTGGAAAAGAAAATTTTGTTTCGACTCCAGAAGGCTGCAATGTGTCCAGCCAGACATCTGGATCCTACTCTGGGCCGAGGCCTACCTTCTCTCTCCTCAGATGTTTTCACCCAAGGGCTGGGACCTACTATCTCTCCCCATCTCCAGATGATCTTACTCAGAGGCAGGGTCCACCTTCCCTTCAGATGTTCCTACCCCAGAGCAGGAATATTCTGCCGCATTCCTACCCCCCACCCTAGATGATCCTACTGTGGACTGGGGCCTACCTTCTCTTCTCCCTCCATCCCTCTGCAGATGTTTTACCCAGGAGACAGGACCTACCTTCTCTACACCTCAAGATCATCCTACTCTGGGGCCTACCTCCTCTTCCCCGCCGCCTCTTCCACCGTTCTTACCGATATTCCTACTCCAGGGCAGGGCCTACCTGCTCTCACACTCCCTCAGCATCCCAGATGTTCCTTCTCTGGGGCCAGGACCTACCTTTTCTGTACCTTCAGATGATCCTACTCTGGGGCCCACCTCGTCTCGCCTCATCCCCTTCCAGATGTTTTTACCCAGGGGCCACTCCCCTGACATCAGTCTGAAGAAGGGTCTTGACTCGAAACGTCACCATTCCTTCTCTTCAGAGATGCTGCCTGTCCTGCTGAGTTACTCCAGCATTTTGTGTCTACCTTCGATTTAAACCATCATTTGCAGTTCTTTCCTACACATCTCTCCCCATCTCCAGTTGTTCTTCCCCAGGGGTGGGACCCACCTACTCTCCCTTTCCATATGTTCCCAGCCGGGATCTGCGGCGCACTCTCCTTCCCCCAGATATTCCCACTATGTCTCCTCCCTCAATGGGAGGCCAAGGCTGAGGCCTACCTTTGGCTGCGGGGCGGGCCATTCGTCCACACTCTCGGGGCCAGGGATGGCGGTGTGGAAGTGTCTGGACCTGGCCGGCCAGCGGACTTGTTGCCATGGCAACGGTGGGGTGACGTCGCCATGGCAATGGAGAGGGTAATGTTGCCATGGCAATGGCAGAAACCGTTGCCTTGGTAACTGTGTGGTCCTGCCCGAGGCCCGAAGCCTGCCCAAGGGTTTGCAACTGGAACCATGCAGCTTCCTCACACACACTGGTAAATCAGCACTTCTTAATGCGTGGCAGGCACATAGCTTCAATATTTGACATGGTAAAACATTGTACACAACGTGCCCTAGTTGGGGGGTCACTGCTCATGGCCAGTATCTTGTGTGCCTGGACATGTCCTGGCCTTGGAGAAGTGGACAGAAGTGACCCATGTTCTCAAGGTTTCTGGTCACATTTTAGATAACTTTCTTCTGCCTAGAACATTTAAAATGTTACAATGTGCAGTTTCTAGGTCATTAATCTAACTCTTTGCAAAGGACATTGCCCTGACCAGAACAAGGGGCCACAGTTTAAGAATAAGGGGTAGGCCATTTAGAACGGAGATGAGGAAGAACTTTTTCAGTCAGAGAGTGGTGAAGGTGTGGAATTCTTTGCCTCAGAAGGCAGTGGAGGCCAGTTCGTTGGATGCTTTCAAGAGAGAGCTGGATGGAGCTCTTAAGGATAGCGGAGTGAGGGGGTATGGGGAGAAGGCAGGAACGGGGTACTGATTGAGAGTGATCAGCCATGATCGCATTGAATGGCGGTGCTGGCTCGAAGGGCTGAATGGCCTACTCCTGCACCTATTGTCTATTGTCTATTGTCTGACATTTTAACACTCTTTGTGTGGAGCCACTCAGAAGATGTTAAAGGAATATATTTTGTCCATATTTACCGTGGAGAAAGATGCGGGAAGACGGGACGAGCTGCTAGATGACTTGGATGAAGGGATTAAAAGTACCATTAGCAAATTTGCAGATGATACAAAGCTGGGTGGTAGTGTGAACTGTGAGGAAGATGCTATGAGGTTGCAGGGTGACTTGGACAGGTTGTGTGAGTGGGCGGATGCATAGCAGATGCAGTTTAATGTGGATAAGTGTGAGGTTATCCACTTTGGTGATAAGAATAGGAAGGCAGAGTATTATCTGAATGGTGTCAAGTTAGGAAAAAGGGACGTACAACGAGATCTGGGTGTCCTAGTGCATCCGTCACTGAAAGGAAGCATGCAGGTACAGCAGGCAGTGAAGAAAGCCAATGGAATGTTGGCCTTCATAACAAGAGGAGTTGAGTATAGGAGCAAAGAGGTCCTTCTGCAGTTGTACAGGGCCTAGTGAGACTGCACCTGGAGTACTGTGTGCAGTTTTGGTCTCCAAATTTGAGGAAGGATATTCTTGCTATTGAGGGCGTGCAGCGTAGGTTTACTAGGTTAATTCCCCGAATGGCGGGACTGTCATATGTTGAAAGACTGGAGCGACTAGGCTTGTATACATTGGAATTTAGACGGATGAGAGGAGATCTTATCGAAACGTATAAGATTATTAAGGGGTTGGACGCGTTAGAGGCAGGAAACATTTTCCCAATGTTGGGGGAATCCAGTACAAGGGGCCACAGTTTAAGAATAAGGGGTAGGCCAGTTAGAACTGAGATGAGGAAAAACTTTTTCAGTCAGAGAGTTGTGAATCTGTGGAATTCACTGCCTCAGAAGGCAGTGGAGGCCAATTCTCTGAATGCATTCAAGAGAGAGCTAGATAGAGCTCTTAAGGATAGCGGAGTCAGGGGGTATTGGGAGAAGGCAGGAACGGGGTACTCATTGAGAATGATCAGCCATGATCACATTGAATGGCGGTGCTGGCTCGAAGGGCCGAATGGCCTCCTCCTGCACCTATTGTCTATTGTCTATAGAGAAGGTCGTTGAGCCAAATGCAACAATAGCAATTGAAAAGCACTTGGACAGGTACATGGATAGGTGAGGTTTTGAGGGATATGGTCAAACACGGGCAAGTGGGATATTTTTCCTTGAAAGCAGCATCATAGATGGATAGGGTGATCAAAAAGGCTTTCGGCACATTGGCCTTCATTAGTCAGAGTAATGACTATAAGGTGAGGGGGGGAAGATTTAAGGGTGATAGTTGTACCCTTCTTCAGACTGCTGGAGTAGGTAGTTGAGGCTGGTACTATCGTAACGGTTAGAGATATTTAGACAGGTACATGGATAGGATAGGTTTTGAGGGATATGGACCAAACGCCGCTAGGTGGGACTGGTGTGGATGGGGCATATTGGTTGGTGTGGCAGTTGGGCCGAAGAGCTTGTTTCTCCATGCTGTATGACTATGACTTTAGATGGGGCATCTTGGTCGGAATGTACAAGTTGGACTTAAGGGCCTGTTTCCATGCTTTATGATTCTATGATAGTGCAGGAAAAAAGCCTTGTGGTGGTAGATTAGACGCAATCGATGAATGATTGAGCAGGTTTGAAGGGCCAATTGACCTATTCCTGCTGCTACCTCTGTAATAGGTTGGCCTTCTAACTCTGACTGTCCAAACGTTTGTGTGGGTTGTAAGCTGATAGTCGCACACAGCTTTCCTTCACAAAGAAAAAATATCCTTTGAGCCGCAGGGAATGAAGTGGTGCCCTGATTACCAGCCTAAATTGCTAGAAATAGTTCTAAATATATCCTCCTCTACTCTTTGATCTGATTATTTTTCTTGACTCAATGACAGTTCAATGTCACAATCACCACTCTGCTCCACTACAAGCAATATCGCCTCCTCCTTTCACACATACTTTATTGAGTTATTTATTCCATGCGGATGGTATACTGGGAATTGCTGTCTTATTTTCCCTATTAATGTCTTCAATTAAAATTAGAACTTTTAAAACTATCTAAGACTAAAATTAAAACCTTTCAAAAATGTTTTACCTCAAATTATAGCCATTAAAGTTTACTAGTTAAATGATTCGCATTCCTCTTAATTATCATGTGCATAAATAACATGCAATATTTGGCAATGTTTTGCAAAAGCTACACCATCTTTGATTACTGGAAGTGAGTTCCAAACTATATTTATTCATTTATTATTGGTATCTTCAGGTTCAATTTTGGCAAAAGCTTGTAGAAGATATAGAGGATTTAGGTAAGTGCCTCTAGTTCCAACATGAATAAATTTTGAATCATTTTTACTATCAAAGAAGGGTAGAAAAAGGTGGGGCAGGCAGCAATCAATAATTATCAAGCCCAATGAACTACATTTATTCATAGAATCATAAAGTTATACAGCATGGAAACAGGTCCAAAATTCTGGTGTAACTCAGCGGGTCAGGCTGTATTGTGATGCCGATCCAGCATCCAGATGCTGCCTGACCCGCTGAGTTACTCCAGCATTTTGTGTCTATCTTCGGTGTAAACCAGCATCTGCAGTTCCTTCAAACACACGGGAACAGTCCCATTGGCCCAATACGTCCATGCCGACCAAAATATCTAACTGAGCCAGTCCCATCTGTCTGTATTTTGCTCAAATCTCTCAAAATCCTTTCTATCCATGTACCTGTCCAAATGTCTTTTAAATATTATAATTGTACCAGACTCCCAAGCTTTCTCTGGCAGCTTGTTTCTACAGCACTACTCTATGTGAAAAAATTGACCCTCCAATCCCCGTTAAATCTTGCCCCTCTCACCTTAAATGTTTGTCCTTGAGTATTGGCTGCCCTACCTCGGGAAAAAGACTGACCATCCACCTTAGCTGCACCCTTCTATAAGGTCATTCTTCAACTTCCTGTGCTCCACGGAAAAAGTCCCAGGCTTTCCTTGTAACTCAAGCCCTCCATTTCTGGCAACAACCTTGTGAATCTTTTCTGTACCCCTTCCAGAATATAAGGACATACCTTTAGAATGGAGATGAGGAGGAATTTCTTTAGCCAGAGGGTGGCGAACCTGTGGAATTTATTGTCACAGACGGCTGTGGAGGTCAAGTCTTTGGTTATCTTTAGAGTGGAAATTGACAGATTCCTGAGGGTGTACAGCTGTGCACAGTAAGGGTGGCAAAGATTATGGGGAGAAAGCAGGAGAATGGGAGTGAGAGGTTAAGATAGATCAGCCATAATTGAATAGGGGAGTAGACCCGACGTGCGAATGGCCTACTTCTTATGACTTATGAACTCCTGTACTCAATGCCCTGACCAATGAAGGCAGGTGTGCCAAATGCCTTCTTCACCTACCTGCGTTGTCTCATTCATGGAACCATGCACCTGTACCCGCAGGTCTCTGTGCTCTACGACACGCTCCGGGGCCTCACTAATTCTCGTATAGAACATAACAAAATGCAAAACCACGCCTACAATTTGTATATATATTTAGTATGCCCCGCAGACATACTGTTTCCAAATGTAATGCGTCTGCACAGAATTATAAAGAAAAGGAAAAGAAAAATAAGATAATAGTTCAGCGAGACACGTAAAAACAGACTGGAAAGAGGAAAAGATTAGCAGAAGGCCATGAAGATCAGTTATGGACAAAGGCAGGAGAAACTGGGATAAAAGAAAAGTGCTGAGAAATTAAACACAACATGACTTTTCTATTTTATTTCACAAAATGCTGGAGTAACTCAGCAGGTCAGGCAGCATCTCAGGAGAGAAGGAATGGGTGACGTTTCGGGCCTTCTCACCTGAGATGCTGCCTGACCTGCTGAGTTACTCCAGCATTTTGTGAAATAAAATAGAAAAGTCATGTTGATCGATAAAGGTGTTTCACTGAGTGCTGATGCTCCAGATGTTTTTCTTGGAAGACAACCCCGACCCTGCAACACTTTCCTTATCTTAACAGACTCAGCCCCTTGGTCTGCTCAATTACCCAGCTTTAGTTCAGTTTAGTTTATTGTCACCTTTACCGAGGTACAGTGAAAAGCTTTTTGTTGCGTGCTATCCAGTCAGCGGAAAGACAATACATGATTACAACCATGCCATTTACAGTGTATAGATAGATGATGAGGGAACATGGTGTTATTTACTGTCTTTCAATCTGTGGGATTTGTCCCAGAATCTGTACAATGACACACAAAGGCACATCTTTTAAAACCTGGAGCCGCTGGTCATCTGTTCCTGGGGATTTATAGACTTTCAATCCCATTAATTTCTCCAATAGTACTTCTTTAAACAAACACAATATTGTTTCAGCTTCTCGTTTACTCGATTTTCATTATCTATTTTTCCCAGAGGGTTTTGACATCTACTTCGGTGAAGACAGATACAAATGTTGTGTTTAATTTCTCAGCACTTTTCTTTTATCCCAGTTTCTCCTGCCTTAGTCCATAACTGATCTTCATGGCCTTCTGCTAATCTTTTCCTCTTTCCAGTCTGTTTTTACGTGTCTCGCTGAACTATTATCCTATTTTCCTTTTCCTTTTCTTTATAATTCTGTGCAGACGCATTACATTTGGAAACAGTATGTCTGCGGGGCATACTAAATATATATACATATTGTATGCGTGGTTTTGCAATTTGTTATGTTCTATACGAGAATTAGTGAGGCCCCGGAGCGTGTCGTAGAGCACAGAGACCTGCGGGTACAGGTGCATGGTTCCATGAATGAGACAACGCAGGTAGGTGAAGAAGGCATTTGGCACACTTGCCTTCATTGGTCAGGGCATTGAGTACAGGGGTTCATAAGTCATAGTAGCAGAAGTAGGCCATTCACACGTCGAGTCTACTCCCCTATTCAATTATGGCTGATCTATCTTAACCTCTCACTCCCATTCTCCTGCTTTCTCCCCGTAATCTTTGACACCCTTACTGTGCACATTGTGAAATAAATACCTTTGATTTGTACCAGCATCTGCAGTTATTTTCTTACATAACATGACTTTTCTAAATTGCAGCAAAAAACACAAAACACTGGAATAACTCAGTGGGTCAGTTAGCATCTCTGGAAAACTGGGATAGGCAGCATTTTGGGTCAGGACCCTTCTTCACACGCCATGTGGTTACAAGCTTAACACAATACAAAAAAGTAGTTTAAAAGATCTTCTTTTATACCACTTTCCCTCAGAAATTACACAACTGTCCTGTTATAACTGGAAGACAGTGGGTGACTTGTTAGTGTGATTATTTCACAACTCATGAATCCAATGTCACCATGTGACCATGAGTTCACCAGTTGACTTTTGTTAATGGGATTTATTCATTTAAAATTCTTTATAATGAAAACCTACTGCTTTTTCTCATTCCGGTATTAGACTAAAAGCTGCACCTCTCAAATGGTCATCCATGTTATTGTGATGAAAGTTCCAGCCTCCCAGAGTTCCCACTCCACCACCCAGTGGGTAAAACAAATCATCCACACTCTTCTTATCTTTTTACTCATTTGTTTAATCTATGTTTTTTAATCTTTGTGTCTTTGCTGAGGGAATATGTTGGAGATGTTAAACAGGCGAAAGGGTTTTCTGGTAATCATTTCACGCTTTGAGGGATGAATGAGGAGATATGATAAGTCAGTATCAGAATAATATGGTTTTCAGAAAGCTTTAAAAATAGAGAACTTGCAACATGGGATGACACAGTGGCGCAGCGGTAGAGTTGGTGCTTTACACCAGAGAGACCCGGGTTTGCTCCTGACTACGCGTGCTGTCTGTATGGAGTTTGTACGTTCTCCCTGTGACCGTGTGGGTTTTCTCCGGGTGCTTCTGGTTTCTTTCCACATCCCTAAGACATGTGGGTTTGTAGGTTTATTGGCTTTTGTAAATTGCCCCCAATGGGCATCGGGAATGGAAACAAAAGTGGGATAACATAGATAACATAGAACTAGTGTCAACAGGTGATTGTTGGTCAGCATGGACTCGGTGGGCCGAAGGGCCTGTTTCCATGCTGCATCTCTGCGAAGGGAAATTGAAAAACTTCTTCTTAATGCCCATTCTGTGTCTCATAATTCTAAACTCTTCAACTAAATGTTCTCTCTGTGTCCTGTTCCCAAATTTAAAAAAAGTATTTCAGCCTTGTTAATATCTCCATAAAGCTCCTCTGCACTGTGAGAAGCATTGTCACATTGTGCATTTTGTACAACTCATTAAGTGTTCTTCACATACTTATTAAATGTCCCATCCTGACCAGTCTGAAGAAGGGATCCAACCCGAAAAATGTCGCCTATCCGTATTCTCCAGAGTTGCTACCTGACCCACAGAGTTACTTCAGTACGTTGTGTCTTTTTTTTCTTAATAAATGTCCATACGATTGAACAGTAAGTTCTATATTCTCACCATTCTTTCCCCACCATATTTCTCCCAACTCTCCACTAACCATTCAACCTATGACCTTCAAGGTTATATCATCATCGCTTTATGCTTTTTAATTTCACCTCTGAAATAGGCGACATTTTTCGGGTTGGATCCCTTCTTCAGACTGGTCAGGATGGGACATTTAATAAGTATGTGAAGAACACTTGATGAGTTGTACATAATGCACAATGTGACAATGCTTCTCACAGTGCAGAGGAGCTTTATGGAGATATTAACAAGGCTGAAATACTTTTTTAAAATTTGAGGATGTAACTAGTAGAGTGGATAAGGGAGAACCAGTCGATGTGTTATATCTGGACTTTCAGAAGGCCTTCGACAAGGTCCCACATAGGAGATTGGTGTATAAACTTAAAGCACACGGTATTGAGGGTTCAGTTTTGAGGTGGATAGAAAATTGGTTGGCGGACAGGAAGCAAAGAGTAGGAATAAACGGGTCCTTTTCGGAATGGCAGGCAGTGACTAGTGGGGTACCGCAAGGCTCAGTGCTGGGACCCCAGTTATTTACAGTGTATATTAATGATTTGGACGAGGGAATTGAATGCAACATCTCTAAGTTTGCGGATGACACGAAGCTGGGTGGCAGTGTTAGCTGCGAGGAGGATGCTAGGAGGCTGCAGAGTGACTTGGATAGATTAGGCGAGTGGGCAAATGCATGGCAGATGCAATATAATGTGGATAAATGTGAGGTTATCCACTTTGGCGGCAAGAACAGGAAAGCAGAGTATTACCTGAATGGTGACCGATTGGGAGAAGGGGAGATGCAACGTGACCTGGGTGTCATGGTGCATCAGTCATTGAAAGCAAGCATGCAGGTGCAGCAGGCAGTGAAGAAAGCGAATGGTATGTTGGCATTCATAGCAAGAGGATTTGAGTTTAGGAGCAGGGAGGTTCTGCTGCAGTTGTACAGGGCCTTGGTGAGACCGCACCTGGAGTATTGTGTGCAGTTTTGGTCTCCTAACCTGAGGAAAGACGTTCTTGCCTTAGAGGGAGTACAGAGAAGGTTCACCAGATTAATCCCTGGGATGGCGGGACTTGCATATGAGGAAAGACTGGATAGATTGGGCTTGTACTCGCTGGAATTTAGAAGACTGAGGGGGGATCTTATAGAAACATATAAAATTCTTAAGGGGTTGGAGAGGCTAGATGCGGGAAGATTGTTCCCGATGTTGGGGGAGTCCAGAACCAGGGGTCACAGCTTAAGGATAAGGGGGAAGTCTTTTAGGACCGAGATGAGAAAACATTTCTTCACACAGAGAGTGGTGAGTCTGTGGAATTCTCTGCCACAGAAGGTAGTTGAGGCCAGTTCATTGGCTATATTTAAGAGGGAGTTAGATGTGGCCCTTTTTGCTAAAGGGATCAGGGGGTATGGAGAGAAGGCAGGTACAGGCTACTGAGCTGGATGATCAGCCATGATCATATTGAATGGCGGTGCAGGCTCGAAGGGCCGAATGGCCTACTCCTGCACCTATTTTCTATGTTTCTATGTTTCTATGAAATACCTGGCCAAATCTTCAGATGATGTCCAGAATTCTAGACTCCCAGCCAGTGGAAAACATTACTGTAATCAACCCCCATCAGTTCCCTGCCAAGGCTGAGGAAAAGGATGTAACACAAACTAATAAGATTTTAGTAAATTGAGCTTGGATTCTGAGAATTTCTGCTTTACGAAGATCAGGAGTCTGGTCTATTGTCTTATACTTGGCACAGTTTCTTATTTTCTCCTCAAATAATTTTGCTGACTCATGTTGAACAATCCAGACAATGCTCATAATCTTTCTCCCTCCCTGTAGCATTGTGATATTTTTCTGTTTCAAATTTTACCCCATTGTTCTTTAAGAAATTGTACTACTTCATAGCTCAGCAACTTATTGTACTAAGTAGTTCTTTCATCTAGGACTCTCTGTCCTACGTACTCTCCTTATTCTAATTATTGCAAAATTAAATGGATAATTTCTCTTCCCTGTAGAAAGAAAAGTTCCTAAGTTTCAAAACCTACAAAATGTAAAGGTAATGAATCATTATTTTAAAGTAACTCGTATATTCAATCCATTCATAGGTAAAATGGAGTCCTGAAACATGATAATCAATTTATATTATAAAACAAGTTGTCCTTAACGTGGGACTGGTACCTGATCAGCTAAGTTGTAATGGTACCTGAGAACACATAGAAAACCTTCTACTATCCCTTCAATGGGAAGCCAGAGAGTAATATGGTAAATCAGTTTTCTTCCTGTTGCTTTTCCTATAGGTTGCAACAATATACTATGGCCCCAACTGACATCTATCCGGCTTATTGCAATTTAGATATTTTCATTGAGACTGTCAGCATAGAACATCGAACAACACAGCACAGGAACAGCCCTTTGGCCTATAATGTCTCTGAATATGATGCCAAGACCAATTCTTATCGACTTGCATGTAATCCTTATCCCACCACTGCCTGTATATCCATGTGCCTATCCAAAAGTCTCTTAAATACGACTATCGTATGTGCCTCCACCACCAACCCTGGCAGCATATTCTAGGCACTCACCACCCTTTGTGTAAAAAAAAACTTGCCCCACTCACCTTCTTTAAACTTTGCCACTCTCAACTTAAAGCTATGCCCTCTAGTATTTGATATTTCCATCTTGGGGAGAAAGGTTCTGACTGTCTATCCTATCAACGCCTCTTATTATTTGATAAACTTCTATCAGAGCTCCCCTCAACCTCTGGGGTTCTTGAGAAAACAATCCAAGTCTGTCAAACCTCTCCCTGTAGCTAATACCCCCTAATCCAGACAGGTGCTTGTTACAATATTGCAAGGTGTTTTCAAAACAAAAATGATGTGCACCTTCTCGGAGATCAGGACAGCAGAGAATTGGTTATCAAAAGGTTACAGCAGGATCTTGTTCATTTGGCCAAGTGGGCTGAGGAATAGTTAATGGAGTTTATTACAGATAAATGTAAGGTGTTACCTTTGGGAAGTCAAACCAGGGTGGGGACATTCACAGTGAATGGCGGACCCCTGGAGAGTGTTGTTGGACAGAAGGATCATGGAGTGCAAGTACATAGTTTCTTGAAAGTGGCGTCACAGGTATATACAATGTCAAGAAGGTTTTCGGCACATTGGCCTTCATCAGTCAGGGTCTTGGGTATAGAAGTTGGGATGTTATGTTACAATTGTACAAGATGTTGGTGAAACCACATTTGGAGTATTGGGTTCAGTTTTGGTCATCCTGCTATCGGAAAGATGTTGGTTTATTAGCCCAGTCATAAACCAGCATCTACAGTTCCTTGTTATTATATCGATCTTGTTGTTGAAAGATGTTGTTAAGCTGGAAAGCTGCAAAGAAGATTTACGAGGATGTTGCCAGGACTCGAGAGCCTGAGCTATCGGGGTAGGTTGAACAGATTAGAACTTTATTCCTTGGAGCCCAGGAGGATGAGGGGTGATCTTATAAAGGTGTATATGATCATGAGGAGAGTAGATAGGGTAGATGCATAGAATCTTAACCAGAGTAGGGGAATCAAGAACCAGAGGACATAGGGTTAAGGTGAATGGGGAAAAATGTAATAGGAACCTGAGGGCCAACATTTTCGCACAGAGGGTGGTGGGTATATGGAACAAGCTGTCAGAGGAGGTAGTTGAGGCAGGTACTCTCTCAACATTTAAAATACATTTGGACAGGTACATGGATAGGAAAGGTTTAGAAGGATATGGGCCAAACACGAGCAGATGGGACTAGTGTAGATATGGCATCTTGTTTGGCAAGGGGAAGTTGGGCCGAAGGAACTGTTTCCATGCTGTATAAATCCATGAATCTATGACTATGACAGCATAGTTTCATGTTGCAAATAATTTGCAAGATTGATGCAAACCAGCACAAAGAACCTTACATTTAAGACATTTGTTTCGCACTCATATTACACATAACATGAATCCATTGTATTTTTACACCAAAGACGAACACAAGGTCCTTTATTAATGATGAACTGTTTCTTCTGATGCATGACATTTATTTGTGCTTCATAAAACCATCACACCCACAAACAAAATTCATGGAATATCTGAATTTCTCGTGACGGGTTTAAAACTGATCGGGAAATTGATGCTTCAAAAAGAATCATTAGTGTATAGAATCATTGTGCAGTATTTTGCACTCTGCATCAGAATATTTCAAACGTTTTGGCTCATGAGTTAGTTAATATTTTACTGTCTGGTTGACTGCTGATGCAAAATGTAAATGATTAGTTACATTAACTGAATTTAAATGTTCTCAGTGGTTTGGGTAATGTTTAACTGCACTTTATTGCAATTTAGGATTCCATACTGCGTGATAATTAAAAAAAATATTGTAAATTCTTTGGTGACTGAAATTCTTTTACCTTGTAAATGTTTCTTCTTGCCCTTCTGGAACACCTTGACTAATACTAAGGAAAATTCCACATAACTTGGCTTTCCAGTTTCTTGTTTATGTTGAAACAGGGAACTGCAGATGCTGGTCTATACAAAAGGACACAAAATGTTGGAGTAACTCAGGGGGTCAGGCAGCATCTCTGGAGAACATGGATAGTTGACATTTTGGGTCGGGACCCTTATTCAGTCTGAACTTGCCTTTCTAACGATACATTATCAAACCTCCATCCGACATAAACAAACTCTTTTTTATTGTTGTTACATGGAGCTGCAGATGCTGGTTTACAAAAACAGACACTGAATTCAGGAGTAACTCAGTGAGTCTGGTAACATCGCTGGAGAACAGGAAGATGTGACGTTTCAGGTCAGGACCCTTCTTTAGTCCCGACCCTAAATGTTACTATCCATGTGTAGAAAGGAACTGCAGATGATGGTTTATACCGACGATAGACACAACGTGCTGGAGTAACTCAGCGGGTCAGACAGCATCTTTGGAGAAAATGGATCGGTGACGTTTTGGGTCAGGATTCATTTTCACACCACAACATACTGCAGATGGTGTCTGAAGAAGGGTCCAGACCCGAAACATCACCCATCCTTTTCCCCCAGAGATGTTGCCTGATCTGCTAAGTTACTCCAGCACTTTGTGTATATCTACGTTACTATCCAAGTTCTCCAGAGATCTGCCTGACCTGTTGAGTTACTCCAGCAATTTGTGTCATCTTGTTCATGTAGTCCTCTTCCAGGCAAACAATTGGACAGATAGGCAGGCCAATGAACAATGTAAAGCATCACAGCCACATTATGATCCCATTCTCCCCCGTCAACCAAGTACTTCATCTTTCAAGTAAGAATTTCTCTATAGGAATGAAGAATTTTATTCTGGAAACACAAGAGACTGCAGATGGTGGAATTTTGAGCAAAACACAAAGAGCTGGAGGAACAGTGGGTTGGGCAGTATCTGTGGAGAGAATGGATATTTTAGACTTTAGACCTGAGAGATACAGCATGGAAACAGGCCCTTCGGCCCACCAAGTCCGTGCCGACCAGCAATCACCCCATACACCAGCAGTATTCTACACACTAGGGAGCATTTTCAATTTGACCAAAAACAATTAATTGACAACCCTGCACGTCTTTAGAGTGTGGCAGGGAACCAGGGCACCCAGAGAAAACCCACGCAGTCCCAGGGAGAACGTACACACTCCTTACAGACAGCACCCGTAGTCAGGATCGAACCCGGGTCTCTGGTTGCGGTAAGGCAGCAACTCCACCATTGCTCCACTGTGCCGCCCATTTTATTCTTTTCGAGCTGAGAAATCTGACGTTACCTATAATACCATAATTCAACAAAAGCCAACCCTTCCAGGTATGGACATAAAACGTGGGGTGCATTTAACCAGTCAACATATTTTCTTTTACTTTAATAATACTTTACAATTCTGTGTATGTACAGCTTTGTTCAATTATTTTTATCAGAGTAGCAAATACAATTACAAGGAAGATAAATATACAATTTTAAGCCTGAGTTGAATTCCACAGTAGTTACTCTGTCCATCCTACAGAACCAAAAATGGCTTTGATACTTGAGGCAGTTTGATACGTGAAATACTTAAGTTCCCTGACCCCAGATCATTTTTGGTGGATTCAGGTGTGCCGATTATAGCTGAGCATGTCGAGCCCTATTGAAATTCATTCCATTTTAGGCAAGAAAGAAAGACTTTCCCATTGTGATAGAATATTGCCCTTTCAGCCCTGAAATGAAATCTAGCAAAGTGGTTACAAAATGGGAATATCATGGCAGTTCTGCCACCTTCTGCCCACTGAGTCCACGCTGACCATCGATCACTCCTTCACACTAGTTTTGTGATATCCCACTTTCTCTTCCACCTCCTACACACTAGGAGTGATCTTTACAGAGGACAATGAACTTACAAACCTGCACGTCTTTGCGGATGCGGGAGGAAACTGTAGCGCCTGGAGGAAACCCACGCAGCCACGGGGAGAATGTGCAAACTCCACACAAACAGTACCCAAGGTCAGGATCGAACCTGGGTCTCTGGCGCTGTGAGGCAGCGGCACTACCAGCTGAAATTGGGATTGGATGATCTGGTTTGAAGGAATGCCATTTACTGTTTAAAATGTAAGTTATCATTGTAAATCAGTAAAAATATTTAGTTCTGACTTGTCAAACTTTCACTTGGATAGAAACCTTGTCAGCAGATTAATTAAAGGAAACACAAGGTGCAATGGAGGCTGTAGTCCTTTATTGCAGAGCATCACCACCAAGCCTGACTGCACCCAAATATGTGGGCCAGGTCTGGTATCAAAAAGGTATAAAGTCCTTGAGCTAGGATTGGATCGAGTCAAGCTGGCCCTATATAAATCAATGCACTGAAGCTCAGACCTGATAAGATTGACTGCCTACAACTAGTTTAGTTTATTGCCAAGTATACCGAGATACAGTTAAAAGCTTTTGTTGCATGCTAACCAGTCAGTGGAAAGACAATACATGATTACAATCGAGCCACTCACAGTGTATACATGATAATGGGAATAATGTGTAAAACATTTAGTGCAAGATGAAGTCCAGTAAAGTCCGATCAAAGATAGTCCAAGGGTCTCCAATGAGGTAGATAGTAGCACATGGCTGCTCTCTAGTTGTTGGTAGAATTGTTCAGTTACCTGATAACAGCTGGGAAGAAACTGTCCCTGAATCTGGAGGTGGCGTATTCACACTTCTATACCTTTTGCCCGATGGGAGAGGGGACAAGAGGGAGTGGCTGGGGCATGAATCGTTCTTGATTATGCTGGTGGCTTGCCGAGGCAGCGTGAGCTGTAGATGGAGTCAGTGGAAGGGAGGTTGGTTGGTGTGATGATCGCACTGCATCCACAATTCTCTGCAATTTCTCGCGGTCTTGGATGGAACTGTTCCCAAACCATGCTGTGATGCATCCTGATTAAATACCTTCTGCAGCGCATCTGTAGAAGTTAGTGGGAGTTATTGAGAACTTGCCAAACTTCCTAAGCCTTCTGAGGAAGTAGAGACATTGGTTGGTTAGCTGAGAGACCTGTGTAGTGAGCATAGCAATTGCTTCTCATTTTTTAATCCATGACTTCATTGTAGAGCCTGGTGGGACACCACTATATGAGTTGGATTTGGATTGGCTCGAAAACATCGTACTGGAGTAACTCAGCAGGTGAGGCAGCATCTCTGGAGGACATGGATAGGCGCCGTTTCAGGACCAGAGCCTTCTTCAGACTGAAGAAGAATCTCGACCAGAAACGTACCCTGTCTATTCCGTCCATAGATGCTGCCCGACCCGCTGTGCTTCTACTTACATTCCCCTTCCCCCTCCCTCCCTCATTGCCCCCTTCCTCCACCCTCGTCATTTTACCCATTCCACAGTTGTTTCTTTCTTGAAATCCCACCTTCCCTAGCCAACAATGGGCTTACCAGACACCATCCTGCCAGTGGCTGGCAATCCGCAGAAGGGTTCCAGCCCAAACGTCACCCATCCTTTTTTCCAGAGATGCTACCTGACCCGTTGAATTACTCCAGCACTTTGTGTCTATCTTCGGTATAAACCAGCATCTGCAGTTCCTTCCTACTCTATCATTTGTGGCTGGCCCTGTTTGGTCCTGGTCTTTCCTTTGCCTCCAGCTCTTCACCCTCCCCCACCCCCATCTTTCAGTCGAAAGAACGGTCTGACCCGAAAAGTCACCCAGAGATGCTGCCTGACCTGCTGAGTTACTCCAGCACTTTGCGTCTATCTTTGAGTTACTTTAGATAATGTGTCCCTCATATCCCAGCACCTGCAGTTCCTCATGTTTCTGGATCTGGATTGTTCTGGGTTGTGTCAGGTTCTGACGGAATTTTAATTCTTGCTTGTCATGTTTTCCCCATTAAATAATGGGGGTCATTGTTCAAAATAAGGACATTTCTCAAGTTGGCTTACCTTAAACCTAAATTTGTTCTTGTGATAGTCAGAAAAATGATTTGTAAAGAAAATAGGAGCAGCGAAGCAGTTAAATTGTACTACAATTGTCTCAAAAATATAAAACCATTTTTTAAAAGTTCACAGGACTGTGCATTGCATTGATTTGCAGTTCAGGTTATTGGTTAAATGCTCCTGGCATGCCTAATGAACTGCTGGTTGAATTAGACTTCGCCTTGGGTTAAGTTTAATATTCCTCTGCAGGAGTTAATGACTCTGTGATGAAAGCTCCACAAATGATAATCAGGGAGATCTCAAACTATAAAGTCTCTATGTCGGCCGGTGTTGTTTGATGCCTGTGACATTGGATCTTGGCAAATAGGAACACAGGGTTCAAGTAAGTCACCAGGATCTTATCAGTGTGATACATTATCAAAGTATTGCAAGATGTGCAATATATATATTTTCTCTACATGTTTATCTGGTAAGGTTGAGTGGGGTTTTGTTTTTGTTCCTCTTTGCAGCCACCGGTAAATTTGGCTCCCATAAAGCTCGACTGAGCCCTTTGTGGCCTTGCCGAACGTAGATAAGTTCAAGTGCCAGTTTGGTCCAGCCACTGAGCTTCTAAGAGCTGATCAAACATGATTTTAGAGTCATAGAGTCATATGGCACAGAAACAACTTGTCCACGCCGACCATGACTTCCCAACTAAGCTAATCCCAGTTGCCCACATTTAGCCCATATCCCTCCAAACCATTCCTATCCATGTACTTGTCCCAATGTAATGCAAGCAGGAAATTTCATTGTTCCGTTTCGGGACATATGACAATAAAATACTCTTGACTCTTGAAATGTCTTTTGAGTGTTGTTATCGTATCTGCCTCAATGACCTCCTCTGGCAACTCGTTCCATACACCCACCACTGGATGAAGAAATTACCCCTCAGTTTCCGAGTAAATCTTTCCCCTCTCACTTTAAACCTGTGGCCCATGGTTCTCAATTCCCCTACTCTGGGCAAAAGACTGTGCATTCAGTAAAAGATTATGCATTTTTCAAGGATTGCATCTTTCAATAAATTGTTTCTCTAACAAAGGGCATTCTTGGCCAAGTAATAAACCTGATGAAAATACATAAAATCTGACCATTCATTGAAATTTAAAGCAATGAGCACATTTCAAGAGTTAATAGCTATAAGACGATGAGTATTGTTTCAGCATTAATAAGGCTTCCAAATATATTTGAATATATTCAATCCTTTTCTGAAGAAATAGTTAAGCATCAGAAAGACAAAAGTGGAATCTAATACAGAAAAATGTGAGGTGTTGCATGGGCAGGATCTACACAGTGAATGAAAAGGCTCTGGAGAGTATTGTAGAGCAGAGGGATCTAGGAATGCAGGTATATAGTTTGTTGAAAGTGGCACCACAGTTAGATAGGGTGGTCAAGAAGGCTTTTGGCACATTGGCCTTCATCAGTCAGAGTATTGAGTATAGAAGTTGGGAGGTCATGTTACAGTTATATAAGACGTTGGTGAGGCTGCATTTAGAGTATTGTGTTCATTTCTGAGCACCATGTCATAGGAAAGATGTTGTCAAGCTGGAAACGATGCAAAGAAGATTTATGAGGATGTTGCCAGGGCTCGAGGGCCTGAGCAATAGGGAGAGTTTCAGCAGGCTGGGACTATTCCTTGGAGCACAGGAAGCCGAAAGGTAATCTTATAGAGGTGTACAAAATCAAGAGAGGAATAGATCGGGTAGATGCATAGAGTCTCTTGGCCAGTGTAGGGGAATCGAGAACCAGAGGACATGGGTTTAAGGTAAGGGCGGAAAGATTTAATAGGAACCTGAGAAGTAACTTTTTCACACAAAGGGTGGTGGGTGTATGGAATGAGCTGCCGAAGGAGATAGATGTGGCAGGTACTATCACAACGTTTAATAAACTGAGACAGGTACATGGATTGAACAGATTTAGAGGGATAAGGGCCAAACGCAATCAGGTAGGACTAGTGTAGATGGGACATATTGGTTGGTGTGGGCAAGTTAGACTGAAGGGCATGTTTTCACACTGTATGACTATTTGACTCCAAAAACCTGCTCACAAACAGAGGCCTGCTGGTAACATGCACGAGGCATTGCCTCCAGTATAACAACTGTCAATATGGACCTGTTGCTACTAGAGGTAGGGTAAGAGAGTGGTGAGTCTGTGGAATTCTCTGCCACAGAAGGTAGTTGAAGCCAGTTCATTGGCTATATTTAAGAGGAAGTTAGATGTGGCCCTTTTTGCTAAAGGGATCAGGGGGTATGGAGAGAAGGCAGGTACAGGCTACTGAGCTGGATGATCAGCCATGATCATCTTGAATGGCGGTGCAGGCTCGAAGGGCCGAATGGCCTACTCCTGCACCTATTTTCTATGTTTCTATGTTTCTAAGAGGAAGACACAGGAAACTGTAGAGGCTAGAATATTGAGCAAAGCACGAAGTTCCTTCTATGTTAAACCAAGATGAAGCAAAACAATATTGTCCCCCGACGTCACTTCTCCCCCGTATACAATCGGGCGATGTCGCAGCTCATTAGACCTTCTTCATACTCACAGCAAGGTCCTTCAGTAGAAGTCAAGTTTCATAAGTGCAAGTCCTGTAGTAAGTTGGATATGGACTTATTCAATGTTTTTACACAGAGATTAGTAAGTGGCTGGAACGTGCTGCCAGGGGTGGTGGTGGACGCAGATATGATAGTGTTCTGGCAGAGGAGATTACTTTAACTTGGTATCATGTTCAGCAAGGACATTTAACTCTAGTACAGCAGGCAGAAATTCAGTGCTATGGTATAATTAATATTGGTTGTAAACAGTAATGGCTGGTTCTTCGAAGATTGTGTCACGTGACTAAATACTATTTGGACAGCAGCAATGTTGATAGAAGTTTCCACAGGAGCAATGTATGGTTCTGGTTGTGTACTCATTGGAGTTTAGAAGGATAAGGGGGGATCTCAGTGAAACCTACCAAATAATGAAAGGCCTGTATAGAGTGGATGTGGAGAGGATGTTTCCACTAGTAGGAGAGTCTCGGACTAGGGAGCACAGCCTTAGAATAAAATAACGTTCCTTTAGAATGAGGAGGAATTCCTTTAGCCAGAGGGTGTGAGTGTGGAATTCATTGCCACAGACGATTGTGGGGGCCATGGTATTGGGTATTTTTAAAGCGGAGATTGATAGGTCCTTGATTAGTAAGGGTGTCAAAGGAGAAGGCAGGAGAAAGGGGTTGTGAGGGGAAAATAGATTAGCCAGAATCGAATAGCAGTGCAGGCTCGATGGGCCAAATTGCTTAATTCTGCTCCGACTAAAGAAATTCTGCCTCATCTTCTTTCTAAAGGTGCGTCCTTTTATTCTGAGGCTATGCCCTCTGGTCCTAGACTCGCCCACTAGTGGAAACATCTTCTCCACATCCATAACATGAAGAGTTCCTCCAGCACTTTGTGTTTTACTTAGGATTCAGGAGTCAGGATTGGGATTAAGGATATTGAATTTAAAGATACAGCATGGAAACAGGCCCACTGGACTGCCAAGTCCACATTGACCACCGATCACCAGTTCACACTAGTTCTATGTTATCCCACTTTCTCATCCACTCTCTACACACTGGGGGCAATTTTCACAGAGGCCAATTAACCTCCAAGATGGCACATCTTTGGGATGTTGGAGAAAACCGGGACACCCGGAGGAAACGAACAAGTTCACAGGGAGAACGTGCAAACTCCATACAGACAGGATCGAACCTGGGTCTCTGGCGTTGTGAGGCTGGAGTGCAGCTGAAAGCCAGGTGTGTAATTGATAGGAGTACTGGGTTGTACATTGAAGATCATTTTCTTCTGCCTGTCTGGAAATAAGGTACATAGGTGAGCAGAAGGTCACATAATCCATTACACTGGACCTCCCCAACCTGAATATTATCTTAGTATTGCTGAGGATAAACTGCCTAATCATCAGTAAGTAGGGAAGGAAAGTTCCTAGCTCTTTCATATCACTGTTCTTATACCCGCCCGCCCTCTCACCGCACCCAGATGTATTTCACTTCCTCCTTCCTTGCCTCCCTCACCCTCCTCCCAATCTAAAGTGAATCTATGTTTCTATCTATGCCCCAGCAGGATGAGTCAGGGCATGTGGCTAAATGTGTCTGAAGAAGGGTCTCGACCTGAAAAGTCACCTATTTCCTTTCTCCAGAGATGCTGCCTGACCCGCTGAGTTACTCCAGCATTTTGTGTCCATCATCTGTGTGGCTGCTCAAATGGACACATTAACTCAGCAGGTCTGGCAGCAGGTCTGGAGAACATGGATAGGTAATGTTTTGGGTCAGGACCCTCCTTCAGACTGATCAACCTTGTCATGCTGATGCCTGGTAACATTGGGACAACCCTCTCAAACTTGAAATCAGTCCATAATTGTTAGACAACAGGGTCTTTCATGTTTAACTGGACCGAGATTGTGTGTACCTACTTCTGTTTTTTTGCTGATCAGTCTGCATAACTCACTTTGGATGAACAGTGACATCTGCTGAAAGGAAATACTGACGGCAGCTTTATTAAACAAGGAAACAGTTCTTTAAAATAAAGAGGCCTTATTTTCAGCTATTACTTGAGTTAGTGACTGTATGACATGTACAACCCATTGGAAAAATAACCAGAGATCTAACATACACTCATTTGTTTGTCTAATAGCATTACATTTTCACTCGGGTTTGATATAGATGCCAACGGACTCCGGCAATTCCATATTAATATTTGGAATGGAAACTTCAGTTGGATATCTTTGCAATGTCCCACCATTTCCTTCCTGTTTGCTTTTTAAAACATATGCCTCACTATTCACACTGATCACAAACCTATTTGGAGTAACCTATTTAAAGAACATAACATAATACGGCTATTCCCTAGCCTATGATTTGTTTATGGTATTTTTATTTAGATGGTCAGGACAAGTTGCAGGAATATTTTTGGCACTACCCGTTTCCTGCTCCACCCTTCATACTTGGAAGTTGAGGTGGTGACGAGGCAGAATTTCCACACAAACCTGCCAGTTGAAGAGCGAAATCTAGTACTTTTTAAAAAATTATCTCAACTTTTTTTAATGCAATGTGCATACCAGTAACTATATTTAATAATCCAATGATCAAGAATTGATGGTTATTGCTTTTGGGCTTTATTGTGCAACAGAATTGGTGATGTTTCAGGTTGAGACCCTTCTTCTGGAATGTTAGGGAAGGGAAGAGAAGGGTCTCAACCCAAAGCATCACCTATTCCTTTTCTCCTGAGATGCTGCCTGACCCACTGAGTTACTCCAGCACTAAGCAAGAAGATTGATGAAGGCAGGGCAATAACCTTTTTATTTATTGAACTTTCTTTTAGCTTGTTTAATAAATGATCTATTGAGCACAGTGTTTGCAAACCTGTTGTGCTGCTGCAAGTAAGAATTCCATTGTTCTGTTTCGGTACATATGACAATAAAACACTCTTTTACTCTTGAAATGGTGCCCACACTTCCATCAGTATTTCCTGACAGTTTACAGAGGGTGGAATATTGACAGCTTCCTAGAGGGGCCTTAAGCAAAAATTTTGGGGTCAAGGTTTTCTTCATTAAGGTAGCTAATCTGGGCATGGTGTTCAAACTCATTGTCTGAACACAGTCAGATGCCTGTTAGACTCAACCTCATATTCTGAAATCACAATCTCGAATTTATATTCAGGCCTCAGCGTAATTCGCTTTTCTCTTTCTTGAACCAACCCTTTTATTTGCTCCACCTCTCCCTAAAGAATCAAAATATCATAGGACATAGGAGCAGAATTAAGCCATTCGGCCCATTGAGTCTGCTCCACCACATCCCTAAAGACCCAAAGAAACCATGGACTTTAAACAATAGACTTTATGTAGACACAAGGAATTGCAGATGCTTGTTTACATTTTATATCGTTTATGTAGATTTGGTGCAGTTTCTCTTGCCTGTGGACCATTGGAAGTAATTAATACACAGCTCACAAAGCAATTGTTCTCATGTTAAGGGCACAAAGTTGAAAATTCATTGTTTGGTCAGACATTTGGACAGGTACTTGGATGGGAAAGGTTTATAGGGATGTGAGCCAAACATGAGCAGGTGGGACTAATGTAAATGGGGTATCTTGGTCGGCATGGGCAAGTTGGCCAAAGAGCCTATTTCTGTGCTGTGTGGCTTTATAACTCTATTATCGATCATCAGTGAGGTATCCATAGGCTGTAAAGTACTTATTTATAGGCCATATTTCTCCTCTTGTTAAGACAATGCTTCTTCAGGGTTGTGAGTTATATAGGCAGAGGTTGTCATTCTCTGAGAGCTGTTTGCCTGTGGGAACTATGCTGTGAGTCAAGAGGGTTTAATTGTCATGACAACAAAACAATGAAGCAGCGTAACGAGTGTAGAAACAAGGAACTGCAGATGCTGGTTTACAAAAAAGGACACAAAGTGCTGGAGTAACTCAGCAGGTCAGGCAGCATCTCTGCGGATCATGGATAGGTGACTTTTCGGGTCGGGTCATATCACATCATATCATATATATACAGCCGGAAACAGGCCTTTTCGGCCCTCCAAGTCCGTGCCGCCCAGCGATCCCCGTACATTAACACTATCCTACACCCACTAGGGACAATTTTTACATTTACCCAGCCAATTAACCTACATACCTGTACGTCTTTGGAGTGTGGGAGGAAACCGAAGATCTCGGAGAAAACCCACGCAGGTCACGGGGAGAACGTACAAACTCTTTACAGTGCAGCACCCGTAGTCAGGATCGAACCTGAGTCTCCGGCGCTGCATTCGCTGTAAAGCAGCAACTCTACCGCTTCCTCAGACTCTAGCTGCCTGATTCATTGAGTTACTCCAGCACTTTGTGTCCATTTTCTAAGCAGCATAGCAGGCTTGTAACACAATACACACTGATAATATTTAATAAACAAAAATTCAATAGATTAATAACCACAATACGAGTACAAAAAACACACAAAGTCCTTAGTGTAAGCAAGAACTTTGTCCATAGAAGTTCATAGTTGAGGTTAGTGTAGTGTAAGTGTTCAAAAACATGATGGGTGTTGGGAAGAGGCTATTGTTGAATCTGGTGGGAAGGATTTTCAGACTCCTGTACCTATCCATGTACAGGAGCAAAACAAGAGGAGGTCAGGATGGTGTGAGTATTAGATGATATTGGCAGCCTTTTGAAGATTGTGCCTCCTGTGACAGGCCAAACCTGTGTTGGAGTGAGCAGGGAGCAGTTGTTGACAGCACAACGTTAATAGACCCATCCTGCACAGGCTCACATGCAAAAGTTACCAAATAATGACTCCATGATTCCCGTTTCTCTTCTAAGACTTGAGTGGAGAACATTGTAATATTGCACTCTGGTGTTGCTGTCATTTGGGTAAGTTTAGGATCCTGACCCAAACCATCGCCTGTCCATTCCTTCTGCAGATGTTGCTTGACCTGCTGAATTATTCCAGAAACGGACACAAAGTGCAGGAATAACTTATAGAAACATAGAAACATAGAAACATAGAAAAATAGGTGCAGGAGTAGGCCATTTGATCCTTCGAGCCAGCACTGCCATTCAATATGATCATGACTGATCATCTAAAATCAGTACCCCGTTCCTGCTTTTTCCCCATATCCCATGATTCCTTTAGTCCTAAGAGCTAAATCTAACTCTCTCTTGAAAACATCCAGGGAATTGGCCTCCACTGCCTTCTGTGGCAGAGAATTCCACAGATTCACAACTCTCTGGGTGAAGAGGTTTTTCCTCATCTCAGTCCTAAATGGCCTACCCCATATTCTTAAACTGTGACCCCTGGTTCTAGAGTCCCCCAACATCAGGAACATTTTTCTGCATCTAGCCGGTCCAATCTTTTAAGAATTTTGTATGTTTCTATAAGATCCCCCTCATCCTTCTAAATTCCAGTGAATACAAACCAGTCAATCCATTCTTTCATCATATGTCAGTCCTGCCATCCCGGGAATTAACCTGGTGAACCTACGCTGCACTCCCTCAATAGCAATAATGTTGTTCCTCAAATTAGGAGACCAAAATTATACACCATACTCCAGGTGCGGTCTCACCAGGGCCATGTACAACTGCAGTAGGACCTCCTTGCTCCTAAAACTAAAATCCGCTCGCAATGAAGGCCAACATGCCATTAGCTTTCTTCACTGCCTGCTGTACCTGCATGCTAACTTTCAGTGACTGATGTACAAGCACACCCAGGTCTCGTTGCACCTCCCCTTTTCCTAATCTGACACCATTCCGATAATAATCTGCCTTCCTGTTCTTGCCACCAAAGTGGATAACTTCACATTTATCCACATTATACTGCATCTGCCATGTATCTGCGTACTCACCCAACCTATCCAAGTCACCCTGCAGCCTCATAGCATCCTCCTTGCAGCTCACACTGCCACCCAGCTTTGTGTCTTCTGCAAACTTGGAGATGTCACATTTAATTCCCTTGTCTAAATCATTTAAGATATATTGTAAATAACTGGGCTCCCAGCACCGAGCCTTGTGGCACCCGACTAGTCACTGCCTGCCATTCTGAAAAGGACCCGTTAATTCCTACTCTTTGCTTCCTGTCTGCCAACCAGTTCTCTATCCATGTCAGTACCCTACCCCAAATACCATGTGCTCTAATGTGCTCGTGTGGGACCTTGTCAAAGGCTTTTTGAAAGTCTAGATACACCACATCCACTGGCTCTCCCTTATCCATTCTACTTGTTACATCCTCAAAAAATTCCAGAAGATTAGTCAAGCATGATTTCCCCTTCATACATCCATGCTGACTTTGACCGATTCTGTCTGCTTTCCAAGTGCGCTGCTATAACATGTTTAACAATTGATTCAAGCATCTTCCCCACTACCGATGTAAGGCTAACTGGTCTATAATTCCCCATTTTCACACTCTCCCTCCTTCCTTAAAAAGTGGGGTTACATTGGCTACACTCTAGTCCACAGGAACTGATCCAGAGTCGAGAGAACATTGGAAAATGATCACCAATGCATCCACAATTTCTAGGGCCACCTTGATACTCTGAGATGCAGACCATCAGGCCCTGGGGATTTATCTGCCTTCAGTCCCACCATTTTCCCTGACACCATTTCCTGACTAATGTGGATTCCCTTCAGTTCAACCCTCCCACTAGATCCTCGGTCTCTTAGTATTGCTGGGAGATTGTTTGTGTCTTCCTTAGTGAAGACAGAACCAAAGTCCTTGTTTAAACTGTTCTGCCATTTACTTGTTTCCCATTATAAATTCACCTGTCTCTGATTGTAAGTGACCTACATTTGTCCTCATTGATCTTTTTCTTTTTACATATCTAAAGAAGCTTTTCAAATCAGTCTTTATATTCCCCGCAAGCTTTCTTTCATGCTCTTTCTTCCCCCTCTTAATTAACCCCTTTGCCCTCCTCTGTTGAGTTCTAAATTTCTCCCTGTCCTCTGGTTTGCTGCTTCCTCTGGCCAATTTATACGCCTCTTGTTTGGATTTAACACTATCCTTGATTTCCCTCGTTAGCCACGGTTGAGCCACCTTCCCTGTTTTATTTTTTCGCCAGACAGGGATGAACAATTTTTGGAGTTCATCCATGCGGTCTTTAAATCTTTGCCATTGCATCTCCACCGCCAACCCTTTAAGTATAATTTGCCCATCTATCCTAGCCAATTCCCGTCTCATACCTTCAAAGTCTCCTTTCTTTAAGTTCAGGACCCGAGTCTCTGAATTAACATTGTCACTTTCCATCCTAATGCAGAATTCCATCATATTATGGTCACTGTTGCCCAAGGGGCTTAGCACAAGATCGCTAACTAATCCTTCCGCAATACACAATACCCAGTCCAGGACGGCCTGTTCTCTAGTCGGTTCTTCTCCATATTGGTTTAAAAAACCATCCCGTATACATTCCAGGAAACCCTCCTTTTCAGCGCTGCTACCAATTTGCTAGGCCCAATATAAATGTAGATTAAAGTCACCCACGATAATTGCTGTACCTTTGCTACACGCATCCCTAATTTCCTGCTTGATGCTATCCCCAATCTCCCTACTGCTGCTTGGTGGTCTGTCTACAACTCCAAAAAGTGTTTTCTGCCCTTGGCTATTTCGCAGTTCTACCTACATCGATTCTACAGCAACCAAGCTAATGTCTCTCCTTGCTATTGCATTAATCTGCTCTTTAACCAGCAATGTCACCCCACCTCCTCTTCCTTTCTGTCTATCCTTCCTGGATATCGAATACCCCTGCATGTTTAGCTCCCTGCCTTGGTCACCCTGGAGCCATGTCTCCGTAATTCCAACTATATCATATTCCTTAACTACTAACTGCACATTCAATTCATCCAGCTTATTATGAATGCTCCTCGCATTAAGGCACAAAGCTTTCAGGTTTTCTTATCTCCCTTCTACCTTTTGCTTCTGTCCTCCTTTTATGTCCCTCTGTCTCCTTGCATTGGTTCCCATCCCCCTGCCCTGTTAGTTTAAATGTGAGTTTTCCTACACTTTCTTTCCCGTTAACTGCACGCATACGCTTCCACGATGTTGACACCACCCCCCCTCCCCCCCTCCACTGTTTAGTTTAAACCCACCCGTGTAACACTAGCAAACCTGCCTGCCAGAATGTCGGTCCCCCTCCAATTAAGGTACAACCTGTCCCTTTTGTACAGGTCACCCCTGCCCCAGAAGAGATCACAGTGATCTAAAAATCTAAATCCGGGTCAGGCCGCATCTTGGGAGACGATGGGTAGGTGACGTTTCGAATTGTGCTTATTCCAGAACTTTGTGTTTTGCTCAAGATTTCAAAATCTGCAGTTCCTTCTGTTCCCTCTCTACCTTCTCCGGTGGAACTGCAAGATTCCTTGGCACAAGGTTAAAGAAAAGCAGGAAAGCCATCCCTAATTTTCTGACTGACATTTATCTCTCAATATTCATATAATTTTCGCCAGAACAGATTATCTAGTCATATAGTATGAAGAAGGGTCCTGACCCAAAACATTGTCTGTCCATTTGCCTCCACATATGCTACCTGACCCGCTGAGTTCCTGAAGCACTTCTGTTTTTTGTCTGTATGTACTTGCTGTGTCCATTGCAACAGTGAAGTTTCCTGTATTCCAACAGTGTGCATACTTCAAGAGTATTGTCATTGCCTAAGGTGGTGAAATTCTAAAGATAAACACAAAGTGTTTGCTCAAGATTTCAGCAGGTCAGACAACATTCCTGGAAGATAAGGATAGGTGGCATTTCCGGTCGGGACCCTTCCTATATATAGTTTAAAAATGATTATCATTATTATTTATTAATATTTTATTATAATATTTTATTATTAATATCTTTACTTTATTATGTTGTGAAATGCTATTTTATTTTTCCTTAAAAGGAAAGTTTGTCAAATATCCTTTTAAATCAAAATGTTCCTTTCAAAGAGAAGAGAGAACAGGATTTTATTTTAATTTAGTCCCCAGTGGATTTAGCACACAGCTCATGATCATCAAGCATTGCCCTTCAGCATACACTTCACTGCACTATTACAAATAACTCCCATGCAGGATGTGGAAACAAAGGGTGTTGGTCGGGCAAGATTACAACAGAGGCTGTTCAGACAGCTATAATTTTCTGTGACATATCTCAGCAACTTTTATACCCATTACATGAATGTAAAAAAACCAGAAAACTTTCCACTCTGAAACTGAAGGCATATTTGGCAGCCAAGGATAAAGGGGAAAAGTTCACAATGCTTCAACAATGCAACCTCAATCCTAGCTCAGAAAGTCACTCACTGTATCATTTTATTTTCCTACAACTAAAAAGGATGATTTGTAAAGGACACAAAGTGCTGGAGTAACTCAGCGGGTCAGGCAGCATCTCTGGAGAACATGGATAGTTGTCTGATCATGGACGTCAGTCTGAGGAAGGGTCCCGACCTACAACATCACATATCCATGGTCTCCAGGGACGCTGCCTGACCCACTGAATTACTCCAGAATTTTGCGTCCTTTTGTATAAACCAGTAAATGCAGTTCCTTGTTGCTACATTTGAAGGACGACTGTGTCAGCTTTCAACCTTTTGTTTCTATAGTCAGGGAATGTGTGAAAGTTATTGAGAAGGGGAAGTTTTATTGCCATCCCATGACTGCGTAAGAATGCACTGGTGACTTGCTTCTTGAAGCATTGGATTCCTCAATTTATGAATGCTTAATTTACTTTTTTTTTAACCATTATGCCATTGATTGTTTATTGTATTTGATTTATGAACCTATTTTTGCTATAAAAATAGTTCCCCAGTCTCCAACCATAGAACACATTGCCTGTCAACTAGGCTTTATTATTGCCTTAATAAATCATGTACCTCTTGATTTATCCCTTTGATAAATTATGTACACTACATGGCCACAGGCGCTGTCTGTATGGAGTTTGCATGTTCTCCCTGTGACCGCGTGGGATTCCTCAGGGTGCTCTAATTACCTCCCACATTGCAAAGACGTGTGCGTATGTAGGCTAACTGGCACCTGTAGATTGTCCCTAATGTGTAGGATGCGAAAGTGTGATAACAGAGAACTAGTGTGAACATGTGATTGATGGTTGGCCAAATGACCCGTTTCCATGCTGTATCTCGAAACTAAACTAAACTACTCTCCTATTATCCCAATTTCCTGTCCGGAAGGAGGAGCAACATTTTTTTGATGACTATTCATCATAGTGAATCCAACTAGTTGATTTTGGCACACAGTTCAACTGCAGAAAGCAGTCTAGCGAGGGGAAGATGTGTTTATATGCAGTACAAGGTTCAAGCATGTCATTAGAAAGATCGACAGTGTAGGTGCCCCAGGGATATTTCGTCTGGTTTAGAGGTCTGGAACTGGGTGATCACAGTCTCATTATAAGGGGGAAGACTATTTATGGTTGCAAAGAGGAGAAATGTTTTAAGTTTAGGTTTAATATTGTCATGTGTACCAAGGTACAGTGAAAGGTTTTGTTTTTCATGCTATCCAAACAGATCAGTTATATCGTACATAAATGCAATCAAGTCACACTCAAGTAAAGGGGAAGATATAGAGTGCAAAATGTAGTTCTCAGCATTTAGACTTTATTTTAGAGATATAGCGCGGAAACAGGCCAGAGGTTCAGGGAGACCTGATAGAAGAATATAAAATTACGAGAGGCAACGTAGGGTAGACAGGCAGAACCCCTTTTCCAGGATGGAAATGTCAAAGACTAGAGGGCATCATTTTAAGATGAGAGGGTCAAAATTTAAAGGAGATATGCGGGGTAATTTTTTTACGCAGAGTGGTTGATGTCTGGAACTCTCTGCCAGAGATGGTGGTGAAGGCAGATACATTGGTGGCGATTAAGAGGCTGCTTTTAAATAGGCATGTGGATATGCAGGGAATGGAAGGATATAGGTCTTGGCAGGCAGAGGAGATTAATTTATCTTGAAATCATGTTCGGCATAGGCATTCTGAGCCGAAGGGCCTGTTCCTGTGCTTTACTGTTCCATTCTATGTGTGTAGATGTGTAAACGATATCTGATGGGGATGTGCAGAAAATAAGAAAAAAAGCATTAGTTTAGAATTGGCATAATGCTGGATGCCTAATAATCAGCATGGTCCAAAGGGCCTGTTTCCATGCTGTGTTCCACAGCCTAGCATCATCCACGATCGCGTTGAATGCTGGACTGGGTTTGAAGGCTGAACGGTTGATTCCTTTCCTATCTCTTAAACTTTTAGCAATATTTTTATTTCAATAGGATAAACGCAATAATGGGTTAATTAACAAAATAAAATAATATGTTAACTATCCACCTTGGACATCCTGGTTTAGATCTGCAGATTCCAAGGTCAGAAAAGATTGGCAAGAGTGCTTACCTCGCTGTGCAGTTGACTTGCCTCAGCTCCACTGCCTTTTGCCATATTACATAAACATACTTTGATTTAAAACATCAGAATTGCAAATTTCTGCGTTTAAAAGAGAACTTAATAACTTAAGAGTATTTCATCCCCAGACCAATTAAAGTGCCTTGTAGTTATGCTCCACGTTGTGATTCAAGTATTAAGAGAAGTATTTTCCTGTTCAATGGTTTTATAATAGTTCTAATTTGATTTTGAAAAGATAAGCCATGCATGATTTGCTCTTGGTATTTGTGTTACTGTCATCGTTTAGCGTTAGAATTTACCCTGCAGTTTCAGCAGTGTAGTAGTACTGTTAGAAACAAAGAACTGGAGATGCTGGTTTATACCAAAGATAGACACAAAGTGCTGAAGTAACTCAGCAGGTCAGACAGCATCTCTGGAAAAAAAGGATGGGTGACGTTTTAGGGTCGGGACCCTTCTTAATACTCTGAAGAAAGATCCCCACCCGAAACATCACCCATTCTTTTTTCTCCAGAGTTGCTGCCTGACCCGCTGAGTTTCTCCAGCACTTTATGTCTATCTTTAGTAGTACTGGTATTGGATTTACAACTTTAAGGTTATTAACTCAAAGCCCATTATGGAAAAATGCATAAACCACTTCTGTAAATTTGAGAATTTAGAAGAGACTATCTGACTAGATGTTTATGAAAACTAACCCACACTTGTTGATAAAGGATTTCCAAGGAAATGATCTGGCACACCTACCTGTTCCATGACACTTAAGGTTTGCTGAAGTGACCTACCAACCACACAGTTGTGCAAACAAGTGCTATGTAGTCAACTGGGGACAAGCAATAAATATCACTAAGCAATAAATATTACTTTTCCAATGTCTTAAGAAGAATATCAAAACATTGATCAGTCCTGAGCTACTATCTACCTCATCCAAGACCCTCGTACTATCTTGGATCGGACCTTAATGTGCTAAACATTATGCCCTTCACCATGTATCTGTACACTGTGGGCGACTCAATTGTAATCATGTATTGTCTTTCCGCTGACTGGTTAGACAATAGACAATAGACAATAGGTGCAGGAGTAGGCCATTCAGCCCTTCGAGCCAGCACCGCCATTCAATGTGATCATGGCTGATCACTCTCAATCAGTACCCCGTTCCTGCCTTCTCCCCATACCCCCTCACTCCGCTATCCTTAAGAGCTCTATCCAGCTCTCTCTTGAAAGCATCCAACAAACTGGCCTCCACTGCCTTCTGAGGCAGAGAATTCCACACCTTCACCACTCTCTGACTGAAAAAGTTCTTCCTCATCTCCGTTCTAAATGGCCTACCCCTTATTCTTAAACTGTGGCCCCTTGTTCTGGACTCCCCCAACATTGGGAACATGTTTCCTGCCTCTAATGTGTCCAATCCCCTAATTATCTTATATGTTTCAATAAGATCCCCCCTCATCCTTCTAAATCCCAGTGTATACAAGCCTAATTGCTCCAGTCTTTCAACATATGACAGTCCCGCCATTCCGGGAATTAACCTAGTGAACCTACGCTGCACGCCCTCAATAGCAAGAATATCCTTCCTCAAATTTGGAGACCAAAACTGCACACAGTACTCCAGGTGCGGTCTCACCAGGGCCCGGTACAACTGTAGAAGGACCTCTTTGCTCCTATACTCAACTCCTCTTGTTATGAAGGCCAACATTCCATTGGCTTTCTTCACTGCCTGCTGAACCTGCATGCTTCCTTTCAGTGACTGATGCACTAGGACACCCAAATCTCGTTGAACATCCCCTCTTCCTAACTTGACACCATTCAGATAATAATCTGCCTTTCTATTCTTACTTCCAAAGTGAATAACCTCACACTTATCTACATTAAAGTGCATCTGCCATGTATCCGCCCACTCACACAACCTGTCCAAGTCACCCTGCAGCCTTATTGCATCTTCCTCACAATTCACACTACCCCCCAGCTTAGTATCATCTGCAAATTTGCTAATGGTACTTTTAATCCCTTCATCTAAGTCATTAATGTATTTTGTAAATAGCTGGGGTCCCAGCACCGAACCTTGCGGTACCCCACTGGTCACTGCCTGCCATTCCGAAAGGGACCCATTTATCCCCACTCTTTGCTTTCTGTCTGTCAACCAATTTTCTATCCATGTCAGTACCCTACCCCCAATACCATGTGCTCTAATTTTGCCCACTAATCTCCTATGTGGGACCTTGTCGAAGGCTTTCTGAAAGTCGAGGTACACCACATCCACTGACTCTACCCTGTCAATTTTCCTAGTTACATCCTCAAAAAATTCCAGTAGATTTGTCAAGCATGATTTCCCCTTCGTAAATCCATGCTGACTCGGAATTATCCTGTTTCTGCAATAAACTAAAGTAAGCTCAGATAACTCATTGTATTATAAAGCAGAAATAATTACATCAACGCGGCCCACTGTTATCAGCGAGTTCCAATTATTAATCCAGACAGCTCTTCCAATTATTAATCACTAGAAATTTAAGGTGCAGTCTTGTTTGATGACACTATATACACTGCATACATCTTCCTCTGCTAAGGTGCAGTCCTGACCCATGTACCTTATTGGAGACCTTTGAACCACCTTTAATCAGTCTTCAATGTCATATCTTTGTACTAAATGTTGTACCATTTTTCCTTTGTCTGTGTACTGTGGACAGCTTGATTGTATTTGTGTATAGTCTTTTCTTTGACTGGATAGCATGCAAACAGAAGATTTTCACTGTATCTTAGTACACGTGACAATAATAAACTAAATTAAACTATTTATCAAATGCAAAAGAAGTCGGCCTAAATGTCTAACATAATATATGAGGATTATGCTCTGGTGGAATTTGATTGACTGCTGTACAGAGAAAGGCAGAATAGGGTGTTGAGGGATCTCAGTCTAAAACAAACTGTGGGATATGTTTGTTCCATCAAAGATTTGAAAGTTTCTTTGCAATGTTGGGCTGTTCTGAATGGAGAAAATGAGTTTGTAAACCCAAATGCACATTCCTGGCAGTGTGTAGACAAAGACGGTTTCAATGTTGCTGCATGACTTAGCATAACTTCAATAACAATCAAAATGTCTGATACTGACTGGGACATTGCTGAATTTTTTCACTGGGAATCCTTCATCCTGACAGTTCCCACCCTCCACCACTACCAAAGTCACCATTTCATGAAGTGCAGCACCTTGCCAACAATGCCTTCCAAACGAACAATTTCTAGCATCAAGAAGGGCGTACTGAATATTCACATAAATACCACTGGCTACAGAAATCCGTGCAAAGCCCACCATGCCCTGATGTGGAAATGTATAGCAACATCACAGTTGGGTTACAACCATAGAGAAGCATTTCTACCAGCAACATCTTGTGCAATTAGAGATGGGCATTAAATGTTAACTTTGCACGCAATTATATACCACAGTGAGGGATTTGCTTTGAAATCTCTTCCTAGCCAGTCCCTTGAGATTCAGGATGACTTGTTTCTTCTTGGGTCAGGCACGGGGAAATGGGACTATTGCAGATCTTGGTTGACATGGGCAAGTTGGGCCAAAGGGCCCGTTTCCGTGCTACAAGACTCTATGACTCAACCCAAGTTCCATAGGTTCTGAAGTGGCTGCAGAGGTCACTGATAGAGCAAGTGGAGCCTGAGGGGATGAGTAAGTGGTTGGAGATTTGATGTGCAATCCCTGCTGTTTGCACTTAGCTTCTGTGTACTGCCATGATAAAAATCTGAGGTGCCCAATACCTTCTTTGGTTGTCATCCTCCATTTTGAGCAATTATGAACATGATGTAGTGAGTCCAAACAAGCGATATTATCCAAAGACTTTATTGTCGGTAAAACCCGTGACAAACGCAACGTACTTACTCTTGGACTAACACTAACTTCGCTCCCTAATCTAATCTCTAACTCTAGTTTGGCGTCAGGCACTCAAATACCTCACGCTCCCGCACCACGTGACCCGTAAACCAATCCGAGGGTTCTAGACTACCTGGCCAATCCGTATGTCCCTACATGACCCCCCCAGAACCCTCGAAACCATACCTCACGGGCGCCCGAACCTCCCGCCCGGAACGTGTACGGAGGGGGGAAACCGATACCCCCAGCGTGACAGGAGGCGGGGTGGACGCCGCCGCTGGAGGCGATGGGGGGTCCACTGGTGCGGAGGGTGCGGGTGACGGGGGGCACTTGATCGGCAACCATAGGCGGCGGAGAACCGAGAGGTGGCAAACAGGGCGCCGCTGGCGGGACCAGTGGAGCGGCCACCGGCCGGCCCCGGCGCGGAGGCTGAGCCACCGACACGGGGAGGTCCTGGTCCAAATGGGCAGGCTTGAGTCTGGATACCGAAACGAGCTCCTGGCAATTTCCCACCTGCAAGGTGAAGGTGACAGTCCCTCTTTTCAGCACCTGGAACGGGCCCTGGTAAACCGGCAGAAGAGGGGGGCGGTGGGAATCTTTCCGAAGAAACACAAAATCACAGCCCCGCAAGTCCGACGGAACGTGAACTGCTGTGCTTCCGTGACTGGAGGTCGGGACTGGAGCCAGAGAACCCACCCGTGCCCGGAGGGAGCCCAAAACTGACATGACGGATGGCGGCAAGGCGGGAGTGGAAGGGAGAATGTCACCCGGCACCCGCAGGGGCGAACCGTAGACGAGCTCGGCCGAGGATGTGCCCAGCTCAGCCTTCGGGGCCGTACGAATGCCGAGGAGGACCCAAGGCAGCTGGTCAGCCCAATCGTAGCCGGTCAGGCGAGCACAGAGGGACGCCGTCAGCTGCGGATGGAAGCGCTCAACCATCCCGTTGGCTTGGGGATGGTAGGCGGTGGTCTGCTGTAAGCGAGCACCATACAGCTGTGCCAGCGCGGCCCAGAGGGACGAGGTGAACTGGGCCCCCCGATCCGTGGTGATGATAGCCGGGACGCCGAAACGGGCCAACCAATGCAACGCCAGGGCCCGTGCACAGGAGGCCGCCGAGGTGTCCGACAACAGGAGCGCCTCCGGCCAACGCGTGAACCGATCAACCACCGTCAGGAGATGAATATAACCCCTAGAATAGGGCAATGGACCCCTAGAATAGGGCAATCTCTGGTATGGGGGCAGGACATGGCGATGAACTTTGGAGGTCTGGCACGGAATGCAGGCGCGTGCCCAGGCTGCCACCTGCTTCCGCAGGCCGTGCCAGACAAACCGGTCCTGTTGTTCGAGCCCGCTGCCAATGAACAGGTGCCGCAGCCCTCTCTTGGCGGGCCGACTGCGAAATAGCGGCCGATGTGTCGCTCTCCCGGCCGCTCCCCCGACTGCCGCTGGGCCTCGAGACCCGGTTAACCGAGCCGTCTCGGGTGTGCCGCTCCCTAACGAGCGTGTCGGCCTTCTCGGAGAACGCTACCGGATCTTCAAAAGAGACGTCCGCCAACACCAACCTGACGTCCCCAGGTAGCTTCTCCCGAAAGGCCGCTTCGAACACCATGCACGGCTGATGGTCGTCCATCAAAGTCAGCATCTCGGACATCAACTCCGACGGCAGCCGCTGCCCCAGCTCTGGCAAATGGAGGAGCTTCAGAGCCCGCTGGTTCTGGATCCAGCCGAAAGTCCTCAGCAGGAGCCTCTTGAGCCCCACGTACTGCCCCGTTTGGGGTGGACTGGTCAGGTACTGACCCACCCGCGCGGCCACCTCCGCCTGCACAGCTCACCAGGTGATGGTACTTCTCCTGGTCTTCCTCCACCCTTTTAAGATGGAACTGAGATTCCGCCTGCACAAACCACAGGTGCGGCTGATGGGCCCAGAACGGCGGTAGATGAATCTCGCCTGCGCTCGCTCCCGCCTGCGACATGCTGCTGCTTCGATTCTTACGTTCGAGGTCACCAATGTAGTGAGTCCAAACGAGCGATATTATCCGCGAGGGTTCTAGACTACCTGGCCAATTCGTATGTCCCTACAGTGATATGTTTTGTCAAGGAATTCTGATAGTGTCCTTGAAGCATTTTTTCTGTGCTCCTGGAAACCCCTTGCCTTCGTAGACCTCATTCTAAGGTGCATGTTTTGGTAGTCTAGCGTCAGGCGTGCAAATGATAGTTTGTACACTGGAGTTAGTTAAGAATGATTAGGCTTTGATGTTGGTCTGAGAGAAGATGCCGATTGGAAAGTTGCAAGCAGTTTTGCGTGCCCCATTTACAGGAAGGAGGTGGAGTCTTGTAGAAGGCGCAGGTTTACCAGAATGCTGCCTGGAGTAGAGGGTGTTGCCTATAAAGAGAGTTTAAACAAACGGATTGTTTTCTCCAGAATGCCAGTAGTTGTGGTGACACCTGATAGAAGTACAAGCATCTTGTGTTTCACATAAGCAGCGTGTCATTCAAAAACATGTAAATTAAACATATAAGTTTAAACAGGCATAAATTTGAGCACATTTAAACATTTAAGCAGGCATATACTTGAGACTGTTATTTCAAAAATACAATACGTAAATTAGGTTTTGGTATTAATTAAACAAGCTCGATTTCAAAAACGCATGCATCAAACACATGTAAATCACAAGATGTCTTTATAAAGTTATGAGGCATTGGTGTGTTGCCATTGAATAAGGATTGGGAAATATGTCATTGTAGGTATTTCCTCATTTACAAAATATGTTTCATTGTAATTGGAATAAATATGTGTTCTCAGTTAATTCGCAATTTTGGTTTTTACCAGATTTGCAATCTCGCCACCAGATCTCCCATGGGGTGAATCAGAAAATTCACATACTTTTTCAAGTTTTCTGGACAAATACCAATTTAACAATCTCATTGCACTCAATCAATTGTCCAATAATGAACCCCAAAGTCAAAACATGAGCTCAAAAAACCTTTAAACTGAAATGGATGTCTGTTGATTGATTTATATTCCATTGAGGTCATCACATGTTGCAACACTTACAAGATTAGTATTGGTCAAAACCAAGGACTGAATTTGAACTACATAGCTATTAAGCAACACTATTAACAGAAAATGTGGCATCTAAACAAGAAATTATGCAATCTTTGAAGGGTTAATTATATCAAAAGTAGTTCCTCTGCAGGTTAAATTGCATCTGTGAAGAAAGAAAGAGTTAAAACATTAGGCCATGAAGCTTTTTGATGAGAAGTCATTAACCTGGAATGAAACAAGAGATATAGACGATGATGCAGCGAGATATAGAACAATGAATGAAAGATATGCAAAAAAGTAATGATGATAAAGGAAACAACTGTTTGTCGGGTGAGAACGAGAAGCTGGTGTGACGGGTGGGGGAGGGATGGAGAGGGAGGGAATGTAGGGGTTACTTGAAGTTAGCGATATCAATATTCATATTCATATAGAGTTCCTCCAGCAGTTTGTTAATTATTCACACGAGTGCCCTATTCATCTGTAGTTCATCTGTATGGCATTTTTTCTGAGAGTCTAATTTCCTGCATATTTAATCCTAAAAACACTATATAAGGCACTGGTAAAGACTTAGAATAACATAGTGTAGGGAAGTTATGAGCTGAGAAGTATTTTCCACTTCTATTTCATTAATATGTCTCCTTGCATGTAATGGAGTAAAGATGTTTTCTTTATTGAAATAAGATTTTGTCTCTGTTAACAGAACTAAGTTGCGGCGTGTTCACTCTCATATATATAGTAATAGTATAGGAACTCTATATGAATATGAATATATATATAATTGGGAATATTCAAGAGAGAGGCAATGGGTTGACATTTTGAGTGAACGGTCTTTAATTGTGGGTAGCACAGTGGTGCAGCTGGTAGAGCTGCTGCCTCAAGGCGCTGGAGACCCAGGTTCGATCCTGACCTCGGGTGCTGTTTGTGTGGAGTTTGCATGTTCTCCCTGTGACTGTGTGGGTTTCATCCCAGTGCTCCGATTTCCTGCCACATCCCAAAGATGTGTGAGTGTGTGGGTTAATTGGACTCTGTAGATTGTCCCTCATGTATAGGGAGTGGATGAGAAGGTGGGATAACATAGAATTAGTGTGAACGCGTGATCGATAGTCGGCGTGGAGTTGGTGGGCTGAAGGGCCTGTTTCCATGCTGTTATCTCTGTCAAAAATTGGAAATAGTTCATTCGTTATTACTTCATACTCCAGGGCTAACATAATAGTATTTCAAGTGTCATCTCCTTGTGCCGGAGGCTTCACAATCTTATCATCCCTGTTCTGAATGGGGAAACCTTTCAAAATATACCTTGCCGCATAAAAACCAGAATAAGTAAAAGTTTCTCTTTGAAATGAAAGCATATCATCAGGCTCCAAATGCTCAACAAACGCAAAAGGTGAATGGGATACTTGATTAACATGGACCTATCCTTCACCTGAAAGTGTTAATTTTTTTCAAGGTAAATGTCAAGTTTGTAAATAAAACACCCGAATGTATTTACCCTTTGTATTTGTTTCTATAAACAAAATACAATTTACATTTGTGGGTGAAGAGCAATTTGCCACATCAACCAGTCCTGTCAGAATAAACCACTTAATTCAGATAACATAAATGAATGGTGAGTTCCTATCTATTGCAAAGAAACATTTAAGGTTTTGTTTTATTGTATTTTCACGGGGATTGAGGTTGTTGGACATGTCTTCCTTCTGCAGAAAATGCAAACTGACATGAATAGCAGCGAGCAACTCAACTGAAAATCTATCAGATTAACATATTTTGCAGTTCAGGTTAAGAAGGTGCCTATGATGGGAAGATTCGGTAATGCAGGGTTCTCAGTTCTTGATCAGTTGCTTACCAGAATAGGATTTTATGCCACCCACATGCGGCTTTTTGCTCTCAATAATTTTCTCCTTTCCTCGTAGCTTTAAAAAGCTGCTGATGTACTTTTCCTGTGTTATTAAAACTGCAAACTACCATGTGATGTCAGTTAATTGCGAATGATGACACTGCAATTGTGGTTCCAGTCTGCAAGAAATAAATCATGCATGTTTCTCAATGAAGTATCATTCAGTTAATATCTCTACCTGGGTCCATCAGATGTAATTTAATATTAGCATGGTCTGAACTCTAGGCAGAAGTCTAAAGAAAGGTCCTGACCCAAAACATCACCTATCCATGTTCTCCAGAGATGCTGCCTGACCCACTGAATTACTCAAGCACTTTGTGTCGTTTACGGAACTTTAGGCAGCACAGTGGTGCAACTGGGAGAGCCACTATCTCACTGTGCCAAAGACCCGGGTTCAATCCTGACCTCAGATGCTGCCTGTGTGGAGTTTGCACGTTCTCCCTGTGATCGCATGGGTTTCCTCCGAGTGCTCCGATTTCCTCCCACATCCCAAAGGCATGCGGGTTTGTAGGTTAATTGGTCCTCTGTAAATTGTCCCTAGTGCAGGCAGTGGATGAGAAAGTGAAATCACATAGAACTTGTGTGAACGGGTGATCGATGGTCGGTGTGGATTCAGTGGGCCGACGGGTCTGTTTCCACGTTGTATCTTTCAATCGAAACTCAGTTGTTGCAGGGTCATCTCTTCTGCCTTCTCCACAGCTGTACCATTTCCATTGATCTCGGATTAACGGTGCAGAAAATCTACATCCCACAATCCTGATAGATAAGTGCTATGTGCTGTCAATTACAATGGCATCTAAGCACATCCTGTTGTTGTAGTTCCTCCAGCAGTTTGTTTTTTGTTGTTACTGGAGTTGTAAATTTTTAACATCAGGCTGAAACAAAAGCAGAAAATATTGGAAACATTGCTGACCAGGCCGCATCCATGGAAACAAAAGAGTTAAAGTTTCTGGTGGATGTCCTTTTAGTCTGATGCAAGGATAACAATCTGGAATATTCACTCTGTTTCTGGGGTCAAGGAAAGGGCGTTCATGTCACGGCCCTGTTTCCACCAATCTTTCCACCACTACGCACAGGAAGCACAAGAAGCACAAGAAGCCCAAGACGCCATTAGTATAAGAAAATAACTGCAGATGCTGGTACAAATCGATTTATTCACCAAATGCTGGAGTAACTCAGCAGGTCAGGCAGCATCTCAGGAGAGAAGGAATGTTTGCTGATGCCGAGAAGTGTGTTTAGCTCTGGCTGAACAGCTGAACAGCTTCTAATCTTGTGATGTGGACTCGATAAGAAGACTCCGTTTCTCTCTGTAGAGATGCGTCCTGAGTACTTGCAGCATTTTCAGCTTTTACTTCACATTTCCATCACCCACAATATTTTGCTTTCTAATTTAAGTAAACTTTTGTGGTTTCACTTACAAGTTTGATTGATTGTAGTATGGCACTGTTTTATTGATTGTAGTATGGCATTGGTTGGACATCATTAGCAACTTGTATTGAAACTTGAAGGGAGCTTTCAATCTTAACCTAAATATCACCAAGTTGAGTCAAGTCAAGTACAGTGAAGTACAGGTGCAATGAAAACCAATCTGCTGACATGTTTTCTTTTCCATTTGCAGATCTTTTGCCCTTCTCCATTTTGTCTGCCCATATAGACATTTCTTTCTACCCATATTAGTAATTTCTTAGTTGTCTGCACCTATTTCCCTTGGCGGCTCAGTTGCACAGCTGTTGGAGCCACTGCCACACAGCACCAGAGACCAGAGTTCGATCCTAACCTCGCCTGTGTGCAGTTTGCACTTTCTCCGTGTGACCACGTCGGTTTTCTCCAGGGGCTCTGGTTTCCTCTCATGTCCCAAAGAAGTGTGGGTTTGTAGGTTAATTGGCCTCTTAAAATAATTTTCCCTCGTGTGCAGGGAGTGGATGAGAAACTGGGATAACGTGGAACTAGTGTACGGATGATCAACGGTTGGTGTGGGTTCGGACAATGGAAGGGCCTGTTTCCATGCTATATATCTAACTTAAACTAAAGTAATCTAAGCATTGTCTACCTCCCTTCCCGACCTTCCCCCTTCCCCTCCAAGTTATTGGAAGATGCAACCAATCCGTATTCTGGTTCTGAAGCAAGGCCATTGATAAAAATTAGGGGCAGTTGACAGTTGTGGCTCCACACAATGTTCTGAAGATTAAAATCAGTACCTTGCCACACTGACATAAAATATGCTATAAATAACTCATTTTGTGACTCTCTTGTCAATTTGCCATGTTTTTTACCAATGGCTTGGGGCCTTTTACGCATTCATTTATCAAAAGCATATTTAGAAGTCAAAGTAAAATATTTGATGGAGAGTTCCACAGTTCAGCTGAGTTATGGATTTCACACCAACATGTGCAAAAGCCCTGAGTAGGAAAGCCCCTTCCTAACATCCACACCACCACACCCCCAAATGACAAAACTAAAGAGCATGCAAAACACACTGCCATGGAAGAATACATGTTTTGCACACTTTCGCCATGATATTAAGTACAAGTTGTTTGCCTGTTTCAAAACTGGTCAAACTGAAATTCCCTGATGAGATCCCTGTTTTCTCCAAGTACCTAGGTCATACCAGTCTTTTTTAATCCATTTTACCTGTTGTTTTAGTTTAGTTAAGTTTAGAGACACATCATGGAAACAGGCCTTTTGGCCCACTAAGTCTGCGCCGACCAGTGATCATCCATACACTAGTTCAATCCTACACACTTGGGACAATTTACAGAAGCCAATTAACCTACATACTTGTATGTCTTTGGAATGTGGGAGTAAACCAGAGCACCTGGAGAAAACCCACGTGGTCACAGGGAGAACAAACAAACTCCATACAGACAGCACCTATAGACAGGATCGAACCTGGGTCTCTGGCGCTGCAAGGCAGCAAATCTACTGCTGCGCCACTGTGCCACCCATGTTGTAAGTTATCTATTTAAAAATCTTTCTGAAAACCATATTATCCAATACTGACATCATATCTCCTCATTCACCCCTCAAAGTGTGGAATGATTACCAGAAAACCTTTAAGCCGGTCTCAAATCTCCAACATATTCCACTGCATTTTGAAAACAAAAATGTAAATGCAGCCAGAATACTCATGTAATTCACAAACCTTCTTCCATCTAATCATTTCTTATTAAATGCTTAAAAATGGCTTGGTTTTAAGAGAGGTAGAGATTGTGGTTTGTGATTGCTATCAAAAGCATCTGTTGAGGACATTAGGTGTGCCTATTTGTGTCCAAAATATCCCTGCAGACTGCTGCCTCTGGAATGGGAATTGGTTGCACAGTGAAACAAACAGTGAAATCTGGTTCAATGGTTCTTTACTGTCACACAGGCATGGCACAGTGACATTCTTGCACCATTGCCATATTTTGATGCTATTTACAAAAGAAAAAGAAAAAGGAAAAGGAAAAAGTTCAAAGTCGCCGTCATGCCGAATGTCATGCATGTCAGTCCACATGCCGGTCATGAATATAACAACACTGGCAGAAATTTAATGTGACTCCTTTACACCTTATATATCTATGAGACATTCTCTAATCTGACAGTCTTTGCATTGTCATAAGTTTAGATAGATTCTCCAGTAAACCAGCCTCCAGTAAAGCATGCTTAAAGCACCACCTACTGGACAGATGGAGCAAAGCAGTTTGTTGTGAAGGAAAAGTGTTTCTTCCAGTTAAATAGCTCCACATTCCCTTCATCCCGCATCTGTACACTGTGGACGGCTTGATTGTAATCATGTATAGTCTTTCCGCTGACTGGATAGCACGCAACAGTACCTTCTTTGGCCAAGAAACTATGATCAGACATCTATCTCCATTGTTAAGTAAGGACATAATTGGAGTCAGGCAGACATTTTGCTACCTGCACAGATTAAATTTGAAAAAGAATAAGATTATAAATTGGGGTTTCACTTCTGTTTGGGTTTAGGTTTGGTCATAAGACATCCATTTATTTAATTTCTTTTTCATAATTATCTGACTCCCTTTTGTCTCCTTTGTTACTTACTCCATGCATTTGCCAATCCAACCCTCCTCACCTGTATCCAACCACCTATCATTTGCCAGGCTTTGGCCCGCGCCCCCCACCTCTCTTCCAGCTTTCTGCCCCCAATACAATCAATCTGAACAAGTGTCCAGACCCGAAATATCGCCTGTCCATTTCCTCCACAGATGCTGCCTGACCTGCTGAGTTCCTCCAACACTTTATTTCCTGCTCAAGGTTCCAGCATCTGCAGTTCCTTGGGTCTTTGTTTATTTAATACTGTACCTGTACCCTTAAGTGCATTTATTTCTTTTTTTTCCCTTTGGGTGTTGATACAAAAGTCATTGAAAGCTGTTCTAAATGCCAAATACTAAAAGTGTCCCTCTCCTTTGCATTAACACCTTGCACAGATACAAGCTGCTGTAAATTAAGAGTCAACTTTAGTTTCGTCATTTTCTGTATGGTCTTCACTCTGGTTCTGTGCTTTGTTCAACGAACTATAAAAGCTGCATTATTTCATTGGAAGTTATTTGGCACCTCCAGCGTTAAGCTTGTGATCTACATTGATCTTGATAGCTCATCTTCATTACTGGCAAAGGGAAAATAACCCATTAAAATGTGTCCTGCTGTGGATGTCAAACAGACCATGTCACAAGTTTAGTCATGTTTTCATGAATGACGCAGATTGCCAAAACCAATGTTACCATGCTGTTAAATTAGATTAGCTGGATTAATTTTAGATCGGGGATTGAACATGGACCTGCAGATACACAATGTCTACAATGTATACTTTATATAAAACTCTATGGATTAGGCTTGTCTTATTTTAATGGGACCACCGCAGTCACATCTTTGGATCTGTAAGTGTGGTGAGGTTTGAAAGAGTTCTGCTTTCTTGCCTTTATTACAGCTGGGAACATCTTTTGAAAGTGCATCCACTCATAATAGCACCAAGCAAAAGACAAGTTGCTTCTTGTTCCAGTGTTGTTTTCCAACTTTTGCAACTCTCACTAAATTTTCTCACGGTAACACATCAGCTGCAACAGAGAAGGAGATGGTGAAATCAAAGCTGGTTGCTTAATCAAATAACAGGTTTTATTATTATTTTTACGGGAAAATAATTTAATCTTACTAATCGTATAAAAGGAAGCTTGTTATGTTATACATAGAGGATGCTGTAATCTGAACAGGGAAGTATTTTATTTCTGCTCAACCAACAACACTCAGTAATTCAATTGTCAATTCTGGGAGAGTCATCAAATCTACTTCCAGTTAATTTTAACTGATTATTTGCCCAAAGTCCACAGGGTTAAAAATAGCCCTTTATATCATTATTTGAGATTAAATTAGAAGGTATGTTTAGATAGGGAATACAAGGAACACGGGAACAAATTGTGACAATGTGCTTATCAATACTTTGTCCTTTGGGCATTGAGCAGCGGCTCAGGCAGATCAGCTGCGCTAAAGGCACTACTGCAATAGTGTTGAAAGATTACAGAACCAATGAATGGTTATGACAGAGGAGGAGGCAGTCTTTCAGCCCATCACATCAATGCAAGCTCTCTGCCAGAGCAACTGACTAAATCCAACCGCCAGCTCCTTATATGTTGATTTGTGAACTTTTCCTTGCCATCTATTTATCCAATTCCCTCTTGAAGGAAGAGAATGGATAGAATGCAATAGAACCTGCTGCATCTTTGCAGACAATACATCCGGACGCCAATCACGGACTGCATTGAAAGATCTTTCCTTGTGTCACTCTTAATTCTCTATTTTGTACCTGTGATTCCTGGGACTTCTAGTCTGCAACCCCTCCGTCAATGGGGAAAGCATCTACTGTCCTGGCTTCTGTTCAATTTATAAACTGTTGTCAAGGTCCTTTCAGGCTCCTTTGAAGCAAAACAGCCCCAGTCTCACTATGTCACTGTAGACCCTTATACCATGAACTGTTGATATAACACTTTCACCATGCCCCTCCTGTTGTTGCATGTATCCGGGCAACTAAACTCTATGAAGAACCAGTGGAAATTTGCCTATGGTTAGCAGTATTAAACATTGGACACAATGGCACCAAAATGGAAAGGGAATAGAGCCGCTGCCTCACAGCGCCTGAGACCCGGGTTCGATCCTGGTCCTGGGTGTTGGCTTTGCACATTTCCCCTGTGACTGCATGGGATTCCTCTGGATGTTCTGGTTTCCACCCACACTCCAAAGGCATGGGGGTTTGTGGGTTAATTGGCCCTCTGTAAATTGTACCTAATGTGTAGGGAGTGGATGAGAAAGTGGGATAACGTAGAACTTTCGGTGGGGCCAAGTGCTAGTTTCCATGGTGTATCTTTAAACTCGAAGCTACAGAGATGCAGGGGAGCCATCTTATTGGCCTCCACCATCCTTGAGTCCTTTGGTGCAATCTCCATAATAGCACCCCGTCTGACTGCATCGTTAGATGGTCCTTGGCATTCCAATTAGAACCACTGGCAACACAAAGCAGCATTCAACCCAATGAGTTTCACCAGGAATTATCGTGCAGGCACAGAAACACGGTACTGCAGATGCTGGTAATATACAAAAGGACGCAGTGGGCTGGAGTAAGTCAGCAGGTCAGGCAGCATCTCTGGTGAACATGGATAGGGGATGTTTCGGGATGAGATCCTTTCTCATGCAACTGTAGTTTCCTGCTTTGGATCAGGCTATTTATTTCGATATGTTGTGGCACCAAAACTGTATTGATCGGCATAAAATAAAAATTCAAAGCTTTTATTGTCCATTAATGAGAAAGTTTATTACCATAAACAGGGCAGCAAATGTATGCATCGGCTGGTTTGGTCACATAAACCTATGGCGAGACAAGATGAATTAGATCGAACACAAAGTGTTGCTCAGCGGGTCAGGCAGCATCTCTGGAGGGCGTGGATAGGTGATGTTTCGGGACCATTCTTCGGACCAGTCGGACGGGTCATTTAATAAGTATATGTGAAGAACACTTAATGTGTTGAACATAGACACAATGTGACAATGGTTCTCACATTGCAGATGCGCTTTCTGAAGATATTAACAAGGCTGAATTACTTTGGCTTTTGTTTAATTGGGCACAGGACAAGGAAAAATTAATTGAAGCATTTAAAATTACGAAACACCAATACAGCATCAATAGGAAGTCTTTCAGTTTCCTGTAGCAGAGACAATTATTGAAAGGTGTAGATTAAACAAATTAGTTGATAGGAAGGGAGTGGAGGACTTTGTTTTACACTCAGGGTGGTGGGTGGGAATTCTGGAGGCAAGGCACAAACTTTCATCGCCATAACATGGATGACCGTTTGAGTCCCTTCGATCCTGGTTGAGTGCACATTGGGAGGTCTGGTGACAGGAGCTGGAAACCACACGGCATAAAATGGTGGCAAAGGCAAGTGACTGTGCCAGGTCATGGTTGAAAAGCAGGAATCGCGGAGGGAGGGCAGTGAGAGAGGGTCTCTCAGAACTCCCGTGACAGGGTCTGGTTGAGAGATCTCCATGATAAGTTCCTGGACAGGTTTAACTGCATTCCTTTGAATTAGTCAGCTGCCAAATTTGCCCGTAACATTCACAAACATTCAACTGTTCAAAGAACGAAAATACACCACAAATGTCAATATTTAAACATCATACTTTTTATTTTCAAGGGCGGTACGGTAGTGCCGGATGCTGTTGGTACAGTTTGTACGTTCTCCCCGTGACCGCGTGGGTTTTCTCAGAGATATTCGGTTACCTCCAACACTCCAAAGACCTACGGGTTTGTAGATTAATTGGCTTCATATAAGCGTAAACTGTCCTGAGTGTGTGTAGGATTGCGTCAATATGGGGATCGCTGGCTGGTATGGATCCAGTGGGCCGAAGGGCCTGTTTCCGCACTGTATCTCTAAACAAAACTAAACATAAAAGCATCTAAAATCTTTCGAAAAATCTAGAAACATTGAGATCTCCCCGACTCTCTTGGACCATTCTTCTCCACTGAAAAAACATTGAGTCCAACAGTGGAGCACAATAGCAGCAATACTGGACCTTCCAGAGTTGCAGTGCAGTCAACAGTTGCACAATTGGTTTATTAACTACTTTGTTAGTCAGTGGAATATACACTACCAGTTTAAGAAGCAGTGTCAATTGATTTTAGTTTTGTAAATTCAATTAATTATTTAATACTAATGCTCACTGATCTTCCAACTTACCTCATTGTGGACCTTGGACTTTTTCTTTGTAACTGTAACATACCAATGTTGTAATACTATACGCTGCACCCTGGTATTATTCTCTTTGTATTACCTGTTGTACTTGTGAATGGTTTGACTCTATGGTATGATTGGATTTGACTGGAGAGCACGCAAGCAAAACCTTTTCACTGTTTCACTGTACACGGGACAATAACAAACCAATACCAATGCCAGTGGTGACACAGAAACTGTAGTTGCTGGAATCGTGACTGTGAGGGTTTCCTCCCACGTCGCACAGACATGCAGGTTTGTAGGTTAATTGACCTCTTTAAATTAGTGGACCGAATGGCTTGTTTCCATGCTCTATCTCAAAGCTAAACTAAACCAAAGTACCAATTGCTGGAGGATCTCAGCAGGTCAGGCATCATCTGTGAGGGGAATGAAGAAGTGTAAGTCTGAAGAAGGGCCCTGTCCCAAATCGTTGTGTGTTCCTTCCCTCCACAAGAATCCGCTGACTTCCTTCAGCACTTTGTTTTTTGCCCAATACCACTGGCACAATTTTATAATCAAGGAAGAATCCAAGTCTTTGGGCTAAACGATAAGTTTTGCTGAATAGAAATATTTATTACGGAATGAATTGAATGAGTTAAATTAGAAGTGCAGAATGTGTCTTTAATTCGATTTACATTATATATTTCATGATCTCAATGGCAAATGGTGGCTCCTTGGAAAAGAACAATTCATTAAACACTAAACAATGGCTGCAAGTATACTTTTTTTTTTAAAGAGCATCACACAGTAAGAGCAAATATAAAAATCTTAATCTGAAATGACTGATTATTCTTCAAAGAACAATAGTTCAGAGCAAAGAATCATTTTAAGCAAAGACGTTTAAATCTTTTGGCACTTTACAGAACAAAGTGATGGCAATGTAAACAAATAAATGCACAGCATGAACCTTTAAGCTTCTCTCTCAAATCTTAATGCAGGTTTGGATCTTCATCAAAAATGGGAAAAGATTTTGCACAATAATTTGTGCAATAACTTTGTATTTGGCAAAAATCTACTGGTACGCTCGTCCCAGTATTCAAAATAACTCAATTATAAGATTGGTAAAACGTGGGGGTTTTAAAACATTTCAACAGTTAGTGCAGTGGAACCTGTCACTTGTTTGACAAAAACGCTATTGGATTCAATGGACGAATGCACTAGGGTTCATTAAGAAGTCATTAATTTTCTGAGATGTTATATCCAGTTCATTTGTGTTAGCGTATTTAAGTAGGTTGTAGCTCTTCACAAAGTAATGGCGGAGGTATCTTTGCAGCACACATTTCTGAAGTTTCTTCACCAAACGCAGAAAACTTTTCTGGAACCTTTTCCAATCTTTAGGGTGTGGATATTTCTCACAGGTCCAGAATAGTAATGTCTGCAAAGAGAAAAGTAGATGGTTGTCACTTCTTCATTCAGCCCAGGGAGTCTGCACCAATCAACGATCACCCGTTCACATTAGTTCTATGTTTTCCCAGTTTTGCATCCTACACACTAGGGACAATATGCAGCAGCCAATTAACCTACAAACCTGCATGTCTTTGGAAAGTGGGAGGAAACCGGAGCACTGGAGTAAACCCATATGGTCATTGGGAGAATGTACAAACTTTGTACAGATGGCACCTAAGGTCTGGATTGAAATCAGGTCTCCGGCGCTGTGAGGCAGCAGCTCTACCAGCTGTGCCACTCCTAAACAAAACTATCTATTGCACTTGCGTTTGACTTGATTGTATTATTGATTTTCACTTTACCTTGATGCACATGACAGTAATATATCTAAACCAATGGCCAAATGCTATATTCAGCCTTTCTAATCCAAATCTCTGAGCAATAATATTTGACTGAACATTGATTATCTTTGTGTAATAGACAGGCTACATTGGCAATAATTGTAGTTAATTAATACATAGGATGCACAGCGGCAATGGTCAAGTATATTTAATGCAATTTAATTAACTGGGGATCATCTCATCTCACACGAAAACAATCATGCTGGGGTAGAACAGCAGAATGCCAGAGGCAGCATCAAAGGGCAGAGAAACAATGTCAATGTTTTAGGTCAAGGAGAAATTTGTCTCTGGGCACCAATACTAAATGAGCATATGAGTATTGGGCACAGAGGCCTGACTGCCGCACATTCAATTTACTGGGTCGAATCATGCTGGCGTGCAGCTCCCGTTACAGCAACAAGCCTCAACTGAGATGAATCCATTGTAGTTCTGGACTGGGATATGCCAAGTGACAGATGCAAGTCAATCCACTCCAAATGGGGGAATGCACCTCCCCAATGCAGAGACCCCACTGGTTTCAAAGCCGATTTCTGGCCTAATAAGTGAGCTGGCGAGAGGCAAGCAGGGCAAATTCTGGTAATTACTTTTCAACATTTACCCCTGTTTTCAATTTGTATTTATTTCTCAGCTCCTCGGTGCATTTATATTTAATTTTGATTTTTGAAAAATAATTCAGAAACTTTACAACATTCTTAATTTATACAAAACTGAATCTCAAAAATACTTTAGAACTATTACAGATCCACAACAGTTTATACAGGTGATGAGGCTCCATCATTGCCCTCACAATTCACATAAATTCTCCATATCTTGCAGCCTTTTTGTCCTCTTTTCATCTTTGGCGCTTGTCCACCTATCTACTAATCAACCTGAAGATGGACACAAAATGCCGGAGTAACTCAGGCAGCATCTTTGGAGAGAAGGAATGGGTGACGATCGGGTTGAAACAATCAACCCCCTCACTTGTATCCACCTCTCACTTGAAAGGCTTTGGCCCGCCCACATCTCTCTTCCCTCCAACCTGAAGAAGAGTCCCAACCTGTTACTCCAGCACATTTTTGTTTTTTGCTCAAGAATCCAGCATCTGCAGTTCTTCCTGTCTACCCCTTGACCCAGCTTCCTATTAACTGCTTACAGCGGCAGAGCTCAAGACTACTTGAGAGTACAAGTCTTCCAGCGACTTACTTGAGAATGAGTGGGAAATGATGCTTGACTGGCAGCCAGTGTACAGGTTCGTGAGTACAGGGGTGGTGTGTAAAAGGGACTTGTTTGTCTCTTATTCGCTTGCCTCTTCTTCATGTATTACCACCACATGCTATCTCCTGCCCCTCCTCTTTTACAGCTTCCTTTCCCATTTCCCTGCAATCAGTCTGAAGAAAGGTCCAGACCCGAAACGTCACCTAGCCATGTTCTCCACAGATGCTGCCTGACTCCCTGAGTTAGTCCAGCACTTTGCGTCTTTCTTTAGTTTGTCTCTCATATTCTATTCTCCCAACGAGGTAGAACAACCTACAAGGATCTTAAAAGGCAGATTGAGGTTAAAACGTTGGTCACAAATGGATTATCAGCACAAAGGAAAGACAATGACTCAGAAACCAAATTTCACTGGCAAATACAAGCAGGTGATCCTGACCATAGACCAAAATATGAAGGAGATATTCAGTCTTCCACTTGAGGGCACCAAACGTCGTGTGGGAATATTGAATGGTAAAAGTTGAAATAATTCATGGCAGTGTTAAAACATAGAACAGTACAGCACAGGAACAGGCCCTTCAGCCTACAATGCCAGTGCTGAGCATGATGCTAAGTTAAACTAATCTCCTCTGGTTGCATGTGATCCATATCCCCCCATATGTCTATCTTAAACGCCACTATTGTGTCGGCCTCCACCACCACTCGTGATGGTGATATAAATTTACTGTCGTCAATAATTCTGATAAACATGACCCATCAATAGGGATCTACCATCTATTAGTAAAAAACAGATAAAGTGCTGGAGTAGCTAAGCAGGACCCATTGAATTACTCCAGCACTTTGTGCCTTTATTTTGTAAGCCAGCATCTGCAGCTCCTTGTGTCTCCAGTAGCTATTAGTATTATGGTTAAGCTACGTTACTAGTGTGTAGATGGGGCATCTTAGTCGGCATGGGTAGTTGGGCCAATTCAACGATACAATTATACTTTATTGTCACATCTACAGTAAAATGCTTTGTTTAGCACACAACCCGGTATAATCAGGCAGCAGACCTCACCCAGGCAGTAGACAAGTGTGTCGCCACGTTTCTGGCGCCGACCATGTTACAAAAGTTCACCAAACAGTCCTATGGACCTGTTTCCGTGCTGTGTGAAGCTATGAATCTACTGCTCCCCATTTTGCTCTAAATCCACGTGTGAGAATAAGACTGAGACGGTTGAAGACATGCACATTGAATAACTGGAATCTGCTTCCAGATTACCTGGAGATGATAGGAAGTGATGACTGGTTTATTTCCAGGACACCAGTGATCTTCCTTCAGCTTTCTTATGACTTGTAAACACTTTAGACGACAGCCACCATCTTCATCCATATCCTCCAATAGCTCCTGCTCTGCACGTGTGAACGAGAGCTGCCAATGGTAATTTGATCGTGCCAGTAAATTGAATCCAAAAGACTGCCAGAACAGAAAGTAATGGGTATTGAGTTTACACAGCTAATACAGTCCATGGAACTATATTCGGCATGCAGATATTAACAATTCCTTCCACTCTTTGGCAAATAATATGCAGTTGCATAACAAACAGAGGAGGCATGGAGGCGCAGCAGTAGAGTTGTTGCCTTACAGTGCCAGAGACCCAGGTTCGATCCTGACTAAGGGTGCTTGTCTGTACAGAGTTTGTACGTTCTCCCCGTGACCTGCGTGGGTTTTCTCCGGTGCTCTGGTTTCCTCCCACACTCCAAAGAAGTACAGGTTTGTAGATTAATTGGCTTCGTGAAAATTGTAAAAAAAAGTCCCTAGTACGTGGATGGGATAGTGTCAAAGTGTGGGGATCGCTGGTTGACGTGGACTCAGTGGCCGAACGGTCTGTTCCTATGTTGTATCTCTAAAACTAAATGTCTTATAGAGTCATACAGGACAAAAATAGGCCTTCGACTCAACTTATCCATGGTGGCCAACATGGGTCCCAGCGTGGGGAAACTGTTGGGGGGGGAGGACACAAGGGGGAGCTGGCGTACTTTGTAACTTTGTCAGCGCCGTAGGTGGCTGCTATTTGTATACGTTGTGTTTTCAAGCAAAGAATCTTGCTGCCTAGTCACATGTGACAATAAAGTATTCCTATTCTCCATCTAAGGTAGTCCCATTTAGCCAAGTTTGGCCCATCTCTCTAAACCTTCCCCAACCCGAAACGTCACCTGTCCATGTTCTCCAGAGATGCTGCTGATGTCTCTAACAGTTTTATTTGTGTTTCTCAGTCTCATAATGGCTTCTTTGACTTTCATTGGCACAACTTTGGTCCTCATGTTGATAAACAGCAATAAAAGTCTCCAAAGGTGATGGAAAGACTGGAGGAAAGACGAGGTGCTGGAAACTCTCTTATACCTGCATTAAGGAGGTATTTAAACACACCTGAGCAATTACAAACACCTGTGAAGCCATGTGTCCCAAACATTATGGTGCCCTGAAATGGGAGGACTATGTATAAACACAGCTGTAATTTCTACATGGTGAAACCAAAATGTATAAAAATACCCTTTAATAAAATCTGACAATGTGCACTTCAACCGCATGTGATTTTTTCTATTACAAATCTCAAATTGTGGAGTACAGAGGCAAATAAATAAATGATGGGTCTTTGTCCCAAACATTATGGAGGACACTGTATCTAGCCTTCTGATCTTTCCTGTGTTCTATGTACCCTTTAGCTCCGAGACATCTTTTGTACATAATACCTTACCTCCCAGAGGGCAGATGGTCAGGATCGATATGAATTGTAATGCAAGGTATGGGTGGAGCTTCATGGATTGGGGTGAGCTGGAGAAAGAGGAAGAGGTAACTGGGAGAAGGGACATGGAGAGGAGGAGTGGAAGGGACGGGATAAGTGGGAAGGGAAAAGGAGAGAAAATGGCCTCCACATCCACTCTAAGCCTTCTTAGTTTAGTTGAGAGAAACAAGGCCTTTGGTCCACCGAGTCCATGCCGACCAGCGATCACCCTTTACACTAGCACCATCCTACAAACTAGGGACAATTTACAATTTACAGAAGCGAAATAAACCTACAAACCCTGTAAGTCTTTGGGATATGGGAGGAAAAGGTGCACCCGGAGTAAACCCATGCAGTAACAGGGAGAACGTACAAACTCTGTATAGACAGCTCCCAAAGTCAGGATGGAACCCAGGCCTCTGGCGCTGTTAGGCAGCAACTTTACTGCTGTGCAACCGTGCTGCCCACTTGTGTAACTCGTACTCAATTTATCATTAAACTTATCATCGTCATATTATCATTGAATGTTGCTTTTGTTGTTTCATACCTTAACCGTGCAAGCCTTTTCTTTTGATGGCCATCGTTTCAGGAATCGCGGCCAGCGTGCCTTTTTCGGCCAGTGGTTGGCGATTTCGATGGCTGGTACCAGCTCTGCTTCCACATGTTGTTCTGTGGTTTCCACAGCAAGTCGAATGGTGGGGCCGACACTCTCCAGGACATTGACTTTCCCTGTGGGCCAGAACAGAAATTTTCTTGTGTAGGAAGGAACTGCAGATGTTGGTTCATACCGACGATAGACACAAAATGCTGGAGTAACTCTGCGGGTCAGGCAGCATCTCTGGAGAACATGGATAAGTGACGTTTCGGATCAGGACCCTTCTTCAGACTGAAAGATAGAGTTGGAGGAGGAAACTGGAGGCGAGAAAAGGCCAGAACAAATCAGGGCCGGCAACAGAGGACTTAGGAAGGGTGGAGTCCATAATGGCCCAATGTTGGCTGGGAAGGTGTACTGACGAGAGGGATACAAGGATGCGAACAGTGGAACTAATAGGGTGACTAGGGTGGGCGAGCAGGAAGTGAGTGGGGGAGGGTGGGAATACAGGAGTTCCTTGAAATTAGAGAAATCAACGTTCATACTGCTGGTTTGTAAGCTGTGCAAGCGAAATATGAGGTGCTGCTCCTCCAATTTTCTTAACAGTTAAGTACCCACCTCCAGTTTAAATTCCATTTGGAATATTTTGGAGGACCAAGAACCAAGAAGCTAACGTTTAGGTGAGAAGACGCAATGTGCTGGAGTAACAGACAGGCAGGCAGCATCTCTGGAGAACACTGATAAGGTGATGTTTCGGGTCGAGACCACCCACAGTCTGATTGTAGTGGAGGGGGGGGGGGGGTGATATGGGGGAAGATGGAAGAGAGGAAGGGTTAGGACAAAGCCTGGCAGGTAATAGGTTGAAGAAACAAAGAACTACAGGTGGTGTTTTTTTATACCAAAGATAGCCACAAAGCGCTGGCGTAACTCAGCAGTCTGAGGGAAGGTCCCGACCGGAAACATCCCCCATCCTATTTCTCCAGAGATGCTGCCCGTCCCACTGAGTTACTCCAGTACTTTGTGTCTATCTTAGGTAGAATAGGTTTATACAGGCGAGGAGGGATCTTTGATAGGCAGATGGTTGGACAATAGCCAGAGAAGAAAAGACAGAAGGTGTGAGACAAAAGGATTGAAGGTTGTGAATTGTGAAGCTAGAGGAAAGAAATATACAGAATCATCTTTTTGTTTGCACTCGGCACAAAAGGTAGGGATGCATACATGATTATTTCATGTTCAAAGCCTGGCAAGTGATAGGTGGATACAGGTGATAGGTGGATACAGGTGAGAGGGGTATTGAATGGCAGATGGGTGGACAAATGTTAGCGATGAAAAGAAGACAAAAATGTGTTTAGATGAGGAGAGGAGTGTAATATAAGCCAGAGGAAGGAATAGAGGTGGAAGGGCATGATAGGGGGAAAGAGGGTGGTGGGGGAGGGGGGGGGGGATAGAACCACAGAAAATATAGGGGAAGAGGGGTGGTACTTAAAACTGGAGAATTCATTATTCATACTGCTGGGCTGTAAGTTACCCAAGTGGAATATGAGGTGCTGTTCCTCCAGTTTGTGTGTGGTCAAACTCTGGTAATGAAGGTTGCCCAGGACAGAAAGGTCAGTGTGGGAATGGGAAGTGGAGTTAAAACAGTTAGCAGCCAGGAGATCCGACAGGCCTTGGCAGACGGAGTCTAAATGTTCAGCGAAACAGTGTACGCTTGGTCATGCTGATGTAAAAGAGGCCACATCGGGAACACCAAAGCAAAACATGATCAAACGCAGGCTCGGCGATCGCTTCGCTCAACACTTGCGCTCAGTCCGCCTTAACCAATCTGATCTCCCGGTGGCTGAGCACTTAAACTCCCCCTCCCATTCCCAGTCTGACCTTTCTGTCATGGGCCTCCTCCAGTGCCATAGTGAGGCCCACCGGAAATTGGAGGAAGAGCACCTCATATTTCGCCTGGGCAGCTTGCAGCCCAGCGGTATGAACGTTGACTTCTCCAACTTTAGATAGTTCCTCTGTCCCTCTCTTCCCCTCCCCCTTCCCAGATCTCCCACTGTCTTCCTGTCTCCACCTATATCCTTCCTTTGTCCCGCCCCCCTGACATCAGTCTGAAGAAGGGTCTCGACACGAAACGTCGCCCATTCCTTCTCTCCTGAGATGCTGCCTGACCTGCTGAGTTACTCCAGCATTTTGTGAATAAATCCCTGAGGTTAGATGAGGTGCATGGGAACCTCTGTTTCAGCTGGAAGGTGCCAGTCTTCATTACCACTAAAATATCAGGATTGCACGTACAAAATGCAGAGCAGCACAATGTGCCGCAATAGAGTTGCTGCCTGACAGCACCGAAGACCCGGTTTCGATCCTGACTACGGTGCTGTCTGAATGGAGTTTGTACTTTCTCCCTGTGACTGCTTGAGTTTTCTTCGGGTGTTCCGGTTTCCTCCCACATCCCAAAGACGTACAGGTTTGAATGAATAAGTTTATTGGCCAAGTATGCATATAGGTTTGTAGGTGAATTGGCTTCTGTAAATTGGCCCTAGTGTGTAGGATGGAACTAGTGTACGGGCGATAGCTGGTCGGCACGGACTTGGTGGGTCGAAGGGCCTGTTTCCATGCTGCATCTCTAAACTAAACTAAAAAAAAAATTCTAATGAAATTGAGTACAAGCTAAAAATGGTATCATTCATTTGTCTAACATTTAACGCATGTAAGTGACAAATTTTGAATGAAAAGAAACAATCAGTAAAAGCAAAGAGCAATTGCATGGCCATGCAATAAGAAATTGTGGTGTCTGTCCAACACACACTGCCCCAAGTACCCGATTCCAAAGGGATGTTGTCCCCTAAACATCAGAATCGCGTTGTACTTGCACTGTGAACTGGCACTGTGAACTGGCACTGTAAAAGCATTCACTACAGCAATCACCATGCACATCAGAACGCCACTCTCCCATGCTCTTGAATGAAACAAGCCACTCTAACACAGTGCCGCATCAAAAATTATTTTTACCTGCAGTTAGAGGGCCTACCTTTCCTTTCATCCCAGCCAAACGTTTTACAGCTGTAAATGTGCCAAAACAGTTGTGTCTGTACAAAAGATAGACACAAAATGGTGGTGTAACAATAGCCAATAGACAATAGGTGGAGTAGGCCATTCGGCCCTTCGCGCCAGCACCACCATTTAATGTGATCATGGCTGATCATTCTCAATCAGTACCCCATTCCTGCCTTCTCCCCATACCCCCTTATTCTGCCATCCTTAAGAGCTCTATCTAGCTCTCTCTTGAATGCATTCAGAGAATTGGCCTCCACTGCCTTCTGAGGCAGTGAATTCCACAGATTTACAACTCTCTGACTGAAAAAGTTTTTCGTCATCTCCGTTCTAAATGACCTACCCCTTATTCTTAAACTGTGGCCCCTGGTTCTGGACTCCCCCAACATTGGGAACATGTTTCCTGCCTCTAACGTGTCCAACCCCTTAATAATCTTATATGTTTCGATAAGATCCCCTCTCATCCTTCTAAATTCCAATGTATACAAGTCTAGCCGCTCCAGCCTTTCAACATATGACAGTCCCTCCATTCCGGGAAATAACCTAGAAAACCTACGCTGCACGCCCTCAATAGCAAGAATTCAGCATGTCATGCAGCAACTCTGAAGAAAATGGACAGGCGACATTTTGGGTCGGGACCCTTCTTCCGACTATGCAGCTAAGCAATTTGCCTCGTTATGCAAGCTGATAAAATTAAAAATAACTGGGCCATTGATCCAAATCGAAAGCAGCTCACATTTAGCAAAACTGGGATTTTTACAATGCGAAACAAGACAGCTTAATCTATCTTCAGCTTGGTTTACGAAGGAAGGAACTGCAGTTGCTGATTTATACCAAATATTAGACACAAAGTGCAAGAGTAACTCAGCGGGTCTGGCAGCATCTCTGGAGAAAAGGAACAGGCGATGTTTCAAGTGGGATCCCTTCTTCAGACGGCACATTTCCTTGTTCCTTTTCTGCAGAGATGCTGCCTGACCTGCTGAGTTGCTCCAGGACTTTGTGTGCATCTTCAGCATAATTTATATCAGTTACAATTTGCCTCTGATCTCTACTCGCTCAGTAGCAGTGATGATATTAAACATAAGAGTATGATGTTGACAAGAAACTAATCAAGCGCAACATTTATGTATTATCAAAGTTCTCACCACAGGTGACTAATAGAGACCTGTGAGTTGCCAAACAGTCTGGCCCCCCCATGCATAGGCGGAATGAATTTCCATCTGTCATTCTGTAATTGGCAGCATTTCCATTGGAAGTTCCTTCTGGAGATGCTCTCTGGTGTGCTCATGGCAACGTTGCCAGGCTATTACTCAAACAAAAAGGCTTGGAACTATTATTTCCTTTAATAAAACATAGGAGCAGAATTAGGCTATTCGGCCCATCAAGTCTGCTCCGCCATTCAATCATGGCCGATTTATTTTTCCCCTCTCAAACCCTGCCTCTCCTGCCTTCTGCCCGTAAACTTTGACACCCTCACTAATCAAGAACATCAATCTCTGCTTTAAAAATACCCAATAACTTGGCCTCCATAGCAGTCTGTGGCAATGAATACCACAGATTCATCCCCCTTGGCTAAAGAAACTCCTTCTCATTTCCATTCTAAAGATACGTCCTTTTATTCTGAGGCTGTCCTCAGGTCCTAGACCGACCAACTCCTGGAAACAACAATGAAAAACTGAAGTTGTATTTTGGTCCCATTAATGTATACCTAGTATCTGAAGAAGATTTCTTGTTTTGCATCCGTCCTTTCCAAACCTCAGCTTTACCTTTGCCTAGTTAACGCAGTTCTCATAGCAACTAAACGCACCAAAGTGGGCACAGGCTTTAACTCAGTCATTTCACTTTCAGTTGTTCTAATCAGAAACAATATATCAAGTAGACTGAATGAGGAATAGATTGGAACTAAACAGCCACAAGTAAGATTCAGTCTATTATCTAAAATGATATCAGGGTGTGGAGAAAGTTATTGGGAAACATAGGCACTGCCATACCAAAGTAAAACCCGGATTTACTTGCAGATTGTTGTTTAGCAGCATTTTCCCGACTACATTGAGGGTGGCACAGTGGCAGAGCTGCAGCCTTACAGTGCCAGAGACCCAGGCCTGACTATGGGTGTGGCCTGTACAGAGATTGTACCTTCTCCCTGTGACCACCGGTTTCCGCCCACATCACAAAGACGTGTAGGTTTATAGATCAATTAAACTCCTGTCTCACTCAGGCGATTTTTTAGGCGACTAGGACGTAGGTTGGCGTAGGTGCGGTCGTAGGTGGACGTCCTACTCGCGACGATTGGGTCGCCGGTAGCTTGCCGTAGCTTGACGTCGACTAGGTGGTAGGTTGTTGTAGCTTGTCGTAGACATTGGAGTAGGGGGGTCCAGTCGCCGGTTTTTCGGTGACCTGCTACGAATATGACAGTCGCCGGCAGTCGCCTAAATAATCGCCTAAGTGGGACAGGCCCTTTAGTTTCTGTACATTGCACCTAGTATGTAGGATGCGAAAGGGGGATAACATAGAACTAATGAATGGATAGTCGGAGCAGACTCGGTAGGCCGAAGGGCCTGTTTCCATGCTGTATCTCTAAACTAAACTAATCATTCAATGTTTTAGGTTGTAACCCTTCTTCAGACTGAAAGACCTGCAATATCAACCGTCCATTCCCTCAACAGATGCTGTCTGACCTGATGATTTATACCTGTTCAGAGATCATGTTTAAGACAGAACATATGTAAAAGTTTAATAAAAGACACAATTGCTGGAATAACTCAGAGGGCCAGGCAGCATCTCTGGAGAACATGGATAAGTGACGTTTCAGTTCAAGACCCTTCATCATAAATGTTCTCCAGAGATGCTGCCTGACCTGCTGAGTTACTTCAGCATTTTGTGTCCTTATTTTGTAAACCAGCATTTGCTGTTCCTTGTGTCACCATAAGTAAAAGTAAGTACTTTGTACATTGATTAATGGTAAACCATCTATGCTTACCATTGACCAATGTACAAAATACCTTACCAACCCGGATCGTCACCGATCCATGTTCTCCAGAGATGCTGCCAGACCCGCTGAGTTACTCCAGCACTTTGTGTCCTTTTGTTTCTACTTTACACACAGATTTTGCCCTGATGCTGTAATTGACAGCAGCCAAGACAATAAGTAGTCCAACGTCTTATGTAAGACGTTGCTGAGGCTGTATTGTGTTCAGTTCTGGGCACCATGTTATAGGGAAGATGTTGATAAGTTGGAAAGGGTGCAGAGACTATTTATAAGGATGTTGCCAGGACTTGAGGGTCTGACCAACAGGGAGAGGTTGAGCAGGCTGGGACTGTGTTCCCCGGAGCGCAGGAGCACGAGGGGGTGATCTGAAAGAGGTGTATAAAATCGTGAGAGGAATAGATCGGGCAGACGCACAGAGACTCTTGCCCAGACTTGGGGAATTGAGAACCAGAAGGCATAGGTTTGAGGTGAAGGTGGAAAGATTTTATAGGAATCTGAGGGGTAACAAAGGGTGGTGGGTGTTTGGAACGAGCTGCCGGAGGAGGTAGTTGAGGTAGGGACTATTGCAACGTTTAAGAAACCATTACATAGGATAGGTTTAGAGGGATATGGGCCAAATGCAGGCAAGTGGGACTAATATAGCTGGGACATATTGATCAGTGTGGGCAAGTTGAGCCGAAGGGCCGGTTTCCACGCTGTATCACTCTATGACTGAGATTTAGTTAACAGAGGACACTACTGCAATTTATACTTTGTCACAGTAATTTCAGTGTTACCACTGAATGTTACTTTAGTAAAAATTATACATTAATCTGTTCCACATACTGACTTCTGCTGCCATTTCCTTGTTAAGGTCATGGCACACCAAGGGCGGTAAAACACAAGCGACCACAAAGATCGATGGGAAGATTTCCCAAACAACCTACTACATTTGTAGAACATGGTGTAATTTACAATTAGTGGCAAGTATTGATGGAACCACATGTACAAATGGATGATTGAAGGTATATAAATAATTTTAAACCACTCAGGATTATGCAATCATGCCAGTAAAGTGGAGGTAATTGATCACCCATTATAGAACTATATATTGTAACGTGACAAGCATTATGTTGCAATGAAAAACAATTCTTAATTTGTTTCAATAAATTCATCCTATATAACTCTTTACTATCACATAAATTGTGTTGCAAGTATCAGGGTACACAAAATTTGAGAATACCAGCCTTTGCTCCTCTACAGCACATGCTGTCTCCACTTTTTCATATTATTTACTGTATTTTCATAAACTTTCCCATGTTGAACATGGCTACTTGAATGCTTCTGGCAAATTACAGTAACATTTAACATTTAAAAAATCCTCAGCTCACATTGCGATCACATATATTAATTTATTGCCCAGTTATCAGATGACATCTTTGATACTGAACATTCATGACCTGCAGAGCATTCCTTTAATTACAGCCTACCATTAAATCACATCATTAAAAGCTCAAAGTGGTACATAATTGACTTGTGCATGTACTGGCCACCACCTCATTGTTAAAGCATTTTACAAAACCTTTCACGACCTCTGGTAATCCTGTAGCATGCTACAGCCAATGCTCTGCTTAGAATCGTAGAGAAACACAGCACGGAAACAGGCCCCTCGGCCCAACTCGTCCATGCCAACCAGGATCCCTAATCGAGCAAATGCTACATGCCTATGCCTGACCCAATTCCTCCAAACCTTTGTAGACACAAGGAACTGTAGATGCTGGAATCTTGAGTGCTGGAGGAACTCAGCAGGTTAGGTAGCATCTGTGGAGGGAAATAACAAGTGACGTGTCAGGTTGGGACCTTTCTTCAGTCTGCTCCTTCTTCAGTCTGAAGAAGGGTCCCCGACATGTCTGCTGGACATTAGTCATTGAGGCAGGTCACTTGCTTTTCTCAGGCACTGGTACGATAGATGCCAACCAGGTGAGAAGGTTCAGACCGCAGAAGTGATAGGTTGAAGATGTCCTTGAATATTCCAGCTAGTTGGTCAGCACAGGTCTTTAGTACTCGGCTAGATAGCTGTAGCATGATGTCCCAACTCATGAACTCAATACCATGACCGATGAAAGTAAGTGTGCCAAATACCTTCTTCACCACTCTGCCTACCTGTGTCAGCACGTTCCTGGAACCATGTACCTGAATCTCTTGTTCTCTCTGTTCTACAATGCTCCCCAGGGCTCTACCATTTCCTGTGTGCTTCTAAAGAAATTATATGGGATCCAGAACACCTACTCAAGAGTGCTACTTGTGTCATTGAGAGATACAGCACAAAACTAGGCCATTCAGCCACGCCAACCATTAAACACATGGATTTGGTAGCCCATTAGGGGTCTTTGTACAATGGTTTATCCAAAAGTCAATACTTCCAGCTGGAGCAGACAATATTATATTGCAGAAATATGGTAGAGGTTTGTGTGTAGAGGAACACCAAGCCAGATGTAACAGATGTAAGGAACCGATAGACACAAAATGCTGGAGTAACTCAGTAGGACAGGTGACGTTTTGGGTCAAGACCCTTCTTCAGACTGTTTATACATGTTCAGGCCGTCATACACGTATGTGTCTCCAACACGAACAAGGAGCAGCACAGGCTCAATAGTGCAAAGGGTTTCCCGTCACTGGACATTGAGTGAAATCATGTTAATAATGAAAGCAGAGAAAGAAAATATAAGATTTGCCTATTACTCACTCCTGAATTCTGACTGTTTTAAATGTATCGCTAGCCTCAAACTGTGCACATTTATGTACTTTAGGCCATTTGGAAAAAAATACACAAATGTTGGGCAGTTTTTTGTTTAAAAAAAACTATTTGTTCACATGTCTCCTTCCTCTGAGAGGACAAGCATTTCATAGAAACATAGAAAATAGATGCAGGAGGAGGCCATTTGGCCCTTTGAGCCAGCACCGCCATTCATTGTGATCATGGCTGATTGTCCCCAATCAATACCCCGTGCCTGCCTTCTCCCCATATCCCTTGATTCCACTAGCCCCTAGAGCTCTATCTAACTCTCTCTTAAATCCATCCAGTGATTTGACTTCCACTGCCGTCTGTGGCAGAGAATTCCACAAATTCACAACTTTCTGGGTGAAAACATTTTTTCTCACCTCAGTTTTAAATGGCCTCCCCTTTATTCTAAGACTGTGGCCCCTGGTTCTGGACTCCCCCAACATTGGGAACATTTTTCCTGCATCTAGCTTGTCCAGTCCTTTTATAATTTTATATGTTTCTATAAGATCCCCTCTCATCCTTCTAAACTCCAGTGAATACAAGCCTAGTCTTTTCAATCTTTCCTCAAATGTCAGTCCCGCCATCCCAGGGATCAATCTCGTGAACCTACGATGCACTCCCTCAATTACAAGGATGTCCTTCCTCAAATTAGGAGACCAAAACTGTACACAAGACTCCAGATGTGGTCTCACCAGGGCCCGATACAACTGCAGAAGAACCACTTTACTCCTATACTGAAATCCTCTTGTTATGAAGGCCAACATTCCATTAGCTTTCTTCACTGCCTGCTGTACCTGCACGCCAACTTTCAGTGACTGGTGTACAAGGACACCCAGGTCTCGCTGCACCTCCCCCTTACCTAATCTAACTCCATTGAGATAATAATCTGCCTCCTTGTTTCTGCCGCCAAAGTGGATAACCTCACATTTATCTATATTATACTGCATCTGCCACGCATCTGCCACGCATCTGCCCACTCACTCAACCTGTCCAGGTCACCCTGCAACCTCCTAACATCCTCTTCACAGTTTACACTGCCACCCAGCTTTGTGTCATCCGCAAACTTGCTAGTGGTGCTTCTAATTCCCTCTTCCAAATCATTCATATATATGGTAAACTGTTGCGGCCCCAACACCGAGCCTTGCGGCACTCCACTCGCCACTGCCTGCCATTCTGAAAAGGACCCGTTTCCTCCTACTCTTTGCTTCCTGTCTGCCAACCAATTTTCTATCCATGTCAACACCCTACCCCCAATATCATGTGCTCTAATTTTAGTCACCAATCTCACGTGCGGGACCTTATCAAAGGCTTTCTGAAAGTCTAGATACACTACATCCACTGGCCCCCCTTCATCCATTTTACTTGTCACGTCCTCAAAAAATTCCAGAAGATTAGTCAAGCATGATTTCCCTTTCATAAATCCATGCTGACTTGGACTTATCCTTTTACTGCTATCCAAATGCACCGTTATTACCTCTTTAATAATTGACTCGAGCATCTTTCCCACCACCGAAGTCAGGCTAACTGGTCTGTAATTCCCCGTTTTCTCTCTCGCTCCTTTCTTGAAAAGTGGGATAACATTAGCTATCCTTCAATCCACAGGAACTGATCCTGAATCTATTGAACATTGGAGAATGTTCACCAATGAGTCCACTATTTCTTAAGCCACCTCCCTGAGGACCCTGGGATGCAGACCATCAGGCCCAGGGGATTTATCATCCTTCAGTCCCATTAGTCTACCCAATACTAATTCTCACCTAATGAAAATTTCTTTCAGTTCCTCTACCCCCCTAGATCCTCTGTCCTCCAGTACATTTGGGAGATTGTTTGTGTCTTCCTTAGTGAAGACAGATCCAAAGTACCTGTTCAACTCTTCTGCCATTTCTTTGTTACCCATAATAATTTCACCCGTGTCTGCCTTCAAGGGACCCACATTTGACTTTGCTACTCTTTTTCTCTTAACATATCTAAAGAAGCTTTTACTATCCTTCTTTATATTCTTGGCCAGCTTTCCCTCGTACTTCAACTTTTCAGCCCGTATTGCCTGTTTTGTTACCTTCTGTTGTCCTATGAAAGTTTCCCAATCCTCTGGTTTCCCGCTACTCTTTGCTGTGTTATACATCTTTTCTTTTAGTTTTATTCCATCCCTAACTTCCCTTGTCAGCCACGGTAGCCTCCTACTCCCCTTAGAATCTTTCTTCCTCTTTGGAATGAATTGATCCTGCATCTTCTGGATTATGCCCAGAAATTCCTGCCATTGCTGTTCCACCGTCAATCCTGCAAGGATCCCTTTCCAGTCGACCTTGGCCAGCTCCTCTCTCATGCCTTCATAGTCTCCTTTGTTCAACTGCAACACTGACACTTCCGATTTAATCTTCTCCTTTTCAAATTGCAGATTAAAACTAATCATATTATGATCACTACCTCCAAGCGGTTCCTTTACCTTGAGTTCTCTTATCAAATCTGGTTCATTGGACAACACTAAATCCAGAATTGCCTTTTCTCTGGTAGGCTCCATTACAAGCTGCTCTAAGAATCCATCTCGGAGGCACGCTACAAACTCTCTTTCTTGGGGTCCAGAACCAACCTGATTTTCCCAGTCTACCTACATATTGAAATCGCCCATCACCACAGTGGCATTACCTTTGTTACATGCCAGTTTTAACTCCTACTGCATCTTACAGCCCACATCCGGGCTACTATTTGGGGGTCTGTAGATAACACCAATTAGTGTCTTCTTGCCTTTACAATTCCTCGACCAAATCCACAGTGACTCTACCTCGTCAGTCCCTATGTCTTCCCTCGCAAGGGACTGAATTTCCCTATGTCTTCCCTCGCAAGGGACCGCCTCTGCCCACCTGCCTGTCCTTTCTATAGGATGTATAACCCTGAATATTAAGTTCCCAGGCCCGATTCTCCTGCAGCCACGTCTCTGTAATCCCCACAATGTCATATCTATCAACCTCTAATTGAGCCTCAAGCTCATCTACTTTACTTCTTATACTTTGCGCATTCATATACAATACTTTTAATTCCTTACTCATCTCACCCTTCACATCAATCCCTATTACACTTGGCCATACTCTCCTATCCCTTTGTGAGCTTTCTTTCCCGTTAATTCTGGGATCATTAACTATCCCTTTACTCTCTTTCCCTTTAACTCCATCCTTGACTATCCCATTTCACACCACTCCCCCCCCCCTTATTTAGTTTAAAACCACCCATGTAGCAGTGGCAAACCTGCCCGCCAGAATGCTGATCCCCCGCCTGTTAAGGTGCAATCTATCCCTTTTGTACAATTCCCCCTCACCCCAAAATAGATCCCAGTGATCTAAGAATCTAAATCCCTGCCCCCTGCACCATTTCCTCAGCCACACATTCAGGTCGTGTATCTCCCTGTTCCTGCTCTCGCCAGCACGAGGAACTGGAAGCAAACCGGAGATAACCACCCTGGAGGTCCTGCTTTTCAGCATTTTTCCGAGCTCTCTAAAGTCACGCTGCAGAATATCCATCCCTTTCTTTCTGACATAGTTTGTGCCAACATGCACTACCACCTCCGGCTGTTCACCTTCGCCCTTGAGGATTTTTTGCACTCTGTCCGTGACATCCTGGATCCTGGCACCAGGGAGGCAGCACACCATCCTCGAATCCTGTCTGTTGCTGCAGAAACCCCTGTCCGTACCTCTCACAATGGAGTCTCCTACTACCACGGCGTTGCCTGACGTCGGCCTCTTTGGTTTTGGCTCAACAGCACTTTCTGCTTCGCAAGCCAGTCTGCCGCTCAGTGTGGCAATGTCTTCTTCCCCGACAGCTTCCAAGTGGGTGAACCTGTTCTCCAGAGGCACAACACCCACGGACCTTTGCACTCCATGTTTCCTTCCCATTCTCAGCGTCACCCACCATCTCTCTTCCAGTACCTTCGGTGTAACAATCTCACTGTAGGACTTGTCGAGGAATGACTCCGTTTCTCGGACGAACCTGAGGTCATCCACTTGCTTCTCCAGTTCCCCAACACGGTCCTTCAGGAGCTGTACCTGGATACACCTCTCGCACTTGTAGCAGCCAGAGGCACCAAGTGTCCTTGACCTCCCACATCCTGCAAGCATCACACTGAATCAGCTTGAATCACACTGAATTTCCACTCCCTTCAATCAGGAAGGTGGGTATGTTTCCTTACCATCCAGTCTGGGTAATCGCTAACCTTCTGAGCAAGAGTTTTCTCAGGGAATCTCAAGGTCTACATACACGTACGTGTCTCTAACACGTGTAAAATCTGGGAAGGATGTCAGGGCAGGGTTGTCCAATATTTCTGTAAAACCTGTTTAAAATATCATTTTGAAATTGACACAAAGTGATGTTTCAAGTCGGGACCTATCTTCAGACTTCTGCCTAACGTTCAGACAGTGCTAATGTTAAATGACATCTGGTGGGCCCATGCAGTGACGTGCAGTTCCTCATCATAGAGTCATAGGCCCTTCGGCCCAGCTTGCCCATACCGACCAACATGTCCCATCTACACTAGTCCTTCCTGCCCATGTCCCTCTAAACCTGTGCTATCCATGTACCTGTCCAAATGTTTCTTAAACATTGTGATAGTACCGTCGGTATAAGAAGATAACTGCAGATGCTGGTACAAATCGAAGGTTTTTATTCACAAAATGCTGGAGTAACTCAGCAGGTCAGGCAGCATCTCGGGAGAGAAGGAATGGGTGACGTTTCGGGTTGAGACCCTTCTTCAGTCTGAAGAAGGGTCTCGACCCGAAACGTCACCCATTCCTTCTCTCCCGAGATGCTGCCTGACGTGCTGAGTTACTCCAGCATTTTGTGATAGTACCTTCCACATCTACCTCCTCCAGCAGCTCATTCCATACACCCAACACCCTTTGTGTAAAAACGTTACCCCTCAGTATCCTATTAAATCTTTCCTACCTTAAACATGTCCTCTGGTACTTGATTCCCATATTCTGGGCAAGAGACTGCGCATTTACTTGATCTATTCCTCTCATGATTTTGTACACCTCTACAAGATTCATGTTCATGTGATAGGAATAGAAGATCACCCCTCACTCTCCTGCGCTCCAAGGAATAGAGTCCTAGCCTGCTCTACCTCTCCCTATAGATCAGGCCCTCGAGTCATGGCAACATCCTCATAAATCTTCTCTGCACCTTTCCAGCTGGACAACACGTGTCCCCACTTTGAAATTGTGATTCGTGCCAGGGTTGGCACTGTGTACCATACTGAAAGATAAGATGAAGTTACCAACTAGGACACAAAATCCATGTGTTTCAAGGCACATTCAAATTGCAGCAGGTAAAAAAAGTGCACCTCATCCCGTTTCAAAAACTTTCCTAACTCATTTTGACTAAAGAAAAGTTGGCGATGAATAGCAAGGATCACACACATTGCAGGTCACCCGCACAAGGTCAGAGAAGAACAATGACTGTGTCTGAACATTCGATGATCCATTAGCATTTCAGTGAAGTCTGCCAACAAAACCATTGAAACTTCCTTTTGGCAACTTTCTTCATTGTGAAATGTGCTGGGGCTCAGTGTGGTCTGTGGCTGCAATAGCATCTCAGCTAAGTGAGCTTCATTTGCAAGTGGACCCAATGGAGATCATTTTAACAGGCACAAACAAACCATTGTTGAGTAGCATTCATCTTAAAAATGCCTGCATCACAGAGTTAATGTGTAAGGGGAATGATAATTGTAGGCGCAGTGGTAAACTAGCTGCCTTGCAGCGCCAGAGACCCAGGTTTGATTCTGACTACAGGTGCTGTCTGTACAGAGTTTGTATGTTTTCCCTGTGACCTGCTTGGGTTTTCTCCGGGAGTTCCGGTTTCAACCCACACTCCAAAGACGTACAGGTTTTGTAGGCTAATTTGCTTGTTAAGATTGTAAATTGTCCCTAGTGTGTAGGATAATTTAAGTGTGCGGCAATTGCTGTTCGGCACGGACTCAGTGGGCCAAAGGGCCTTTGTCCGTGCTGTATCTCTAAACTAAACTAAAAACTAAACTAAATTAAATAATATAGATAGATTGCCTACCTTGAAATTTAGAAGACTGGATTGTGTTCTCAAGCAAGGCTTTGAAGATGACAATGACTTTGGATGGGACAATGTCACCTTCAATAGTGACATCTGATTGATGCCATTCTTGAGAACTCTTCAGGAACTGATCCACCTCCAGCCACTGGTGCAGCTTCTCGGGCTCTCGGACCGGCGAGATGAGCTTGGAGCCGCTCAGCGTATAATAACGCCACTGCCGCACTCTCCGTTCCATGTAGGCTGCCAGACCTCTCACCGGGATCATGACGACGAGCTGAGATGGTGACTGAACCTAAGAAAGAGCAGGACACCACTTGGAAACTACGATATCCCTCCAACGTTTCAATCCACACGGACATTTGAAATACTAACAAAGGAATTTGTTGTTGGGGTACGACCAATGATTCAATCAATGATGCAATGATATTTTATTGCCACATATATTTAAGTACAGGGAAATGCTTTGTTTTGCATAGCAGACCTCACATAAGCAGCAGACAAGTGTCGCCACTTTTAGCACCGACAAAGTTACAAAAGTTCACCAAACAGTCCTATCTACTGCCTACCACCACACGTGGCAGTTGGCCAGTACTACAAACTACGCCTTAAATAATACTTTGATTTAAGCAGAAATGTTTTGTAAAGTGCGTGTCCAATTTGATCATCAATGACTAAAAGTCAACTGATCAATACAGTTCAAAGCTAATCTGGGTTTGCCCTTTATAGATGTAGAAACAAGGAACTGCAGATGCTAGTTAATACACAAAGTGCTGGAGTAACTGAGCAGGTCAGGCAGCATCCCTGAAAGATATGGACCGGTGACGTTCCATGTCGGGACCCTCCTTCGGAACAGCCCAACCCGAAATATCACCTCTCCATGTTCTCCAGTGATGCCGCCCCAGACCTGCTCAGTTACTCCAGCACTTTATGTCTGAAATAATACTTGGATTAAAACTGAAATGGTTTTCTAAAGACTATGTCCAATTTGATCATCAATGACTAGAAGTCATCTGACCTAAACAGTTTGAAGCCAGTCAGGGTTTGCTCTTTACATCACTGATATTGGGACAGCAGTGTCATTAATAATCAGTAGCTAGCTTGTTTGAGAGAGTAAGGCAGTGGTGTGTTAAGTGGGAGATCAGCACATGGAGATAGTTTTAAAATAAAAGGATTGGAGAATATTACTATCTGTAAATCAACATTATTCTCCCTGTGCATGTAAATAGAATTTCAATTTGCATTCACCCTTTCACCAATCACTGAGCCTTTACTGAGAGTCACTACCTCTAGATATCACACCCAAGCAGCCATTATTCATTGACTCAGCTGTGACAGACAGCTGACAGTCAATCATGTTGAACACCACTTGTGGTTAGGCCCTGATTGATGGGATTGACTTTAGACTAGAGATACAGTGCGGAAACAGGCCCTTTGGCCCACCGAGCCCGTGCCGACCAGCAATAGTACGCGAGCACTATCCTACATACAAGGGACAATTTTACAACTTACCAAAGCCAATTAGCCTACAAACCTGCACATCTTTGGAGTGTGGGAGGAAATCGGAGCACCTGGAGAAAACCCACATGGTCACCGGGAGAATGTACAAACTCCCTACAGACAGCACCCATAGTCAGGATCGAACCCGGTTCTCTGGCACTGTGAGGCAGCAATTCTACTGCTGCGCCAGTGTGGCGCCCTGAGGATTTGCTGAGAATAAGTCCTGTGTAGCATGCTTCTAAAACGTGTTTAAATCTAATGAGGGTTGGTAAAGTCAACTCTCAGTTGCAGATGCTTATCTATATTGATAGAACCCAGCTGATCGAATTAGGTCTGGTGAAAAGACAAATTTGTATTGGGAAAAATACCATTATTGTACATCAATCTATTTTGTACCCTACTTCCTTTGAATGTAGACCCTTCTCTACAATGAGCCCTGCACGGGATGGTTTCAGCGAGACTGAATACAAGGAACTATGTGTTGTGGAGTTTCCACAGTGCTGACAATGAAAGTTTGGTTTGATTCAACGTCTGTTCAGAAGTTATTCTTATCTTGCTTTGTCCTTGTTGCTAAGCATTTCTTTTTATGTACGTCAGATGTGTTCTATTTTGCTGACAAATTATTTTTGCTGTCACGCCCCTGTTCAAATCCCTCCATTGTTGGCATAGACTATTATCATCAAACATATTGAAAAGCTCTATAAAAATTTGCATTTTGGCTGGTAAGCTTGATGTGTACTGGGAAATGCTCACTTCAATCTCCGTGAATCTAATATCAAAGCATGCAGAAACACAATGGGGGAAAAGAAAAACCAGCAGAACATTGTGTATAAATATTTGCTTTCTATGCTCACTGTGTTCTTTGAAATAGGATTTGTTACCTGAAAATATCTAAAGGATTTTGGAAACAGCCAAAATAAAGCAAAGATCTTTAAACCAAAGTAAGTAATCTTGTCGCAAATGGTAGGATATGCATTGATAACAGACACAAGGAATTGCAGATGCTGGTTTTTCCAAACAAAAACACACAAAGTGCTGGAGTAACTCGGTTGGTCAGGCAACATTTCTGGAGGACGTGGATAGGTGACGTTTTGGGTCTCAAGAAGGGTCCCAACGCGAAATGTCACCTATCCACGTTCTTCAGAGGTGCTGCCTGAATCACTGAGTTACTCCAGCACACATTGTGCTTTTTTTAACATTGTTAACACAGTTGGATAATATGGACGTGGAAAAGGTCTTGAAATATGGATAAAACAAGGGAGAGATGGTATTATCTAGAGACAGCAGGAAGTGGAAATATTCCGGGGCGTCACAAAATGGATTGAAGTTGAGAGAATGGGAAAGCGTTGGGATGAGAGGGTAGAGCTGTGGGAAGCAATTGCCAGAGATATACCTGGATGGAAGCAGCCTTTACTCGTTTCCCTGACAGAATTGCTGACCATTTAGCAACTACAGCCAGCTGGTCCTAGCAAAACAAACAAATCATGATGTTTCGAGAAAGAAAAGTCGACATAAACCATTCATTCAAAAGAAAAGAAAATCAGAGAATTCAGAGCAGCATTAATTCAGAGAAAAATGATATGTGTTGGGAGAAAATCAGCGAGACTGAGAACATGGAATTTGTCTTCATATGTACGAAATAAAACAATACAACTTAATACAGGGAATAATGTATCTCTCAAAGTTCTGTAAAATAATTAAATGTGCATATAACCCATTCTTCACATCTTTGTACAATAGACCTTTAATTCAACATTGCCCAATTCATTGCCCAAATCTGCCCTAAGTCAGATTTAAAACTATTGTACTAGAATAATCACAAAACTGTACAAAATAACAAACATTTCAATTAATGAAAAATAATTACATAAAGAAACATTTTTGAAATACCAAGGTATTATTTACATATCAACTCAGATATCAAACAGACTTGAACTCTCAACAATATCAGATATTAGAGACATAAGCAACTGCAGAAGCGGAAATCATACATAAAGCACAAAGTGCTCAAGTAACTCAATAGGATCATGAATGGAATGGGTAGGCAACTTTTGGGGTCAGGACCCTTCTTCAGACAGATATCTTCTTCCGATAGATACTAGGTAGACATTAATGGGACCAAAAAAACAACGTCAGTTCTTCATTGTTGTTTCTAGGAGTAGGCCAGTCCAGGATCAGAGGACACAACCACAGAATAAAAGGACATGTCTTTAAAATGGAGATGAGAAGGAATTTAGGTGGCGATCTGCAGAATTCACTGTCACAGACTGCGGAGGCCGTGGATAGGTGACGTTTTGGGTCTCAAGAAGGGTCCCAACGCGAAAGGTAATTTGGGTATTTTTAAAGCAGAGATTGGTAGGTTTTTGATTAGTAAGGGTGTCAAAGGTTACAAGAAGAAGGCAGGAGAATTGGGGCTGAGTGGGAAAAAATAGATCAGCCATGATGAGCTGAATGGCCTAATTCTGCTCCTAAGTCTTATGGTCCTATTATGCTCCTAACAGCACAATGCTGGTCAAACCAAATTTCTGGACTCAAATTAAGTTGTAATGATTTTCATCACAGGTGATTTCAGCATCATTCTCATGGCTCTGGGAGTTCAAATGAATTCAGAAAAAAACCCGCAGAAAAAGGATGATTTGCCCCTGGTTGAGACCATAAATAACTGAACTATATCCAGTTATTATTTAGGACTTCAAAGTCTCCTTAAATAACAAACACCACTCCTTGACATTTACCTCTCCTCTTCAAAAACCGAGGAATGCCTTTGGCTCCATTGTGCCGAAATTCCTCCATTTCATGCTCCGTATCTTTCGCAAAAACTCACCGGAAAAAAATATGTTTTTGTATAAAGTAATTTCCGAGCTCTTACTTGAACTCTCTTGACTGTGTCCCTGCTGGTCTTACAAATAGCAGGAGATTGTGAGGAACTAGAGAGAGGTTTGCTACAATGATGGAATATCACCAACATCATGTCTCAACTCTTTACTCTACCATGGAAGGACCAGTAGTATGGAAGGGAGATAGTTTTACATCAGGTAGAAACAAGGAACTGCAGATGCTGGTTAATGCACAAAGTGCTGGAGTAACTCAGCAGGTCAGGCAGCATCACTGGAAAACATGGGTAGGTGATGTTTCGGGTTGAGACCATTCTTGCAGATGATACTAAGCTGGGGGGTAGTGTGAATTGTGAGGAAGATGCAATAAGGCTGCAGGGTGACTTGGACAGGTTGTGTGAGTGGGCGGATACATGGCAGATGCAGTTTAATGTAGATAAGTGTGAGGTTATTCACTTTGGAAGTAAGAATAGAAAGGCAGATTATTATCTGAATGGTGTCAAGTTAGGAGGAGGGGGAGTTCAACGAGATCTGGGTGTCCTAGTGCATCAGTCAATGAAAGGAAGCATGCAGGTACAGCAGGCAGTGAAGAAAGCCAATGGAATGTTGGCCTTCGTAACAAGAGGAGTTGAGTATAGGAGCAAAGAGGTCCTTCTACAGTTGTACCGGGCCCTGGTGAGACCGCACCTGGAGTACTGTGTGCAGTTTTGGTCTCCAAATTTGAGGAAGGATATTCTTGCTATGGAGGGTGTGTAGCGTAGGTTCACTAGGTTAATTCCCGGAATGGCGGGACTGTCGTATGTTGAAAGGCTGGAGCGATTGGGCTTGTATACACTGGAATTTAGAAGGATGAGGGGGGATCTTATTGAAACATACAAGATAATTATGGGATTGGACACATTAGAGGCAGGAAACATGTTCCCAATGTTGGGGGAGTCCAGAACAAGGGGCCACAGTTTAAGAATAAGGGGTAGGCCATTTAGAACGGAGATGAGGAAGAACTTTTTCAGTCAGAGAGTGGTGAAGGTGTGGAATTCTCTGCCTCAGAAGGCAGTGGAGGCCAGTTCGTTGGATGCTTTCAAGAGAGAGCTGGATAGAGCTCTTAAGGATAGCGGAGTGAGGGGGTATGGGGAGAAGGCAGGAACGGGGTACTGATTGAGAGTGATCAGCCATGATCGCATTGAATGGCGGTGCTGGCTCGAAGGGCTGAATGGCCTACTCCTGCACCTATTGTCTATTGTCTATTGTCTATTGGCAACATATAGAATGCAATCAGAAGGAATTCCTTAATGGGATAAGGAATCGGAAGCACATATAATCTTCCACTCTCTATGAATACTAGAACACTAGTGAGAGAATAAAATGTTAAGGTATTGCTGGAATCTTTTCCATGTGGTGAAGTAAAAGTTGCTTATTGCAGAACATAGCAACACAATCGAACCTATTGTTATGCAGCACAGAGACATGGTAGTGCAGCAGTAGAGTCGCTTCCTTACAGCACCAGAGACCTGAGTTCAATCCTGACTACAGGTGCTGTTTGTACGGAGTTTGTATGTTCTCCGTATCACTGCGTGGGTTTTTTTCGAGAGCTCTGGTTTCCTCCCTCACTCCAAAGACATACAGGTTCATAGGTAAATTGGCTTTGGTAAAATTGTAAATTGTTCCTTGTGTGTAGGATAGTGCTCTTGTATGGGGTGAGCTGGTCGGCATGGACTAAGCGGGCTGAAGGGCCTGTTTCTGCGCTGTAACTCTAAATGTAAAGTCTAAACAGCAACACAATATAACCTAATAGGTTATAAATAGGTTATATATATTTAACCTGTTTAATATATAAAAGGTTAATGTTATATAACCTTTAATATTAATTTTAAGTTTGTATATAAACCTTAGCCTATTAAGGTTATAAAATAATTTCTGGTTATCTTTTCAACAGGTTTAATGTAGAGGTTAAAATAGGCTTCTCAGCTAAAATGAAGTCCACTGCTAACAGAATTCATCGAATAAGCTGGCTCGCTTAGAAAAACAATTAGTGCTGAGAAAAATAATCTTGCTTACTTGGAAGAATAAGTAAATCCTGAGGCTTCAGATCATGCAGCCTCAAGGCCAAAGGGAAGCAGACGAGACAAACTCTCCTTCCCAGAGACATTGGGATTAGCTCAACTAAATAATTCCTGTTCCCATACCTAGTCTAAGAAACATTGTTGACTGTTGTGTGCACATTAGCGATGTAGTGCAGGCTTATTGAGTACATAGTGCAAATGAACTCATTGGATTTCACCTCAAACAGCGATCTGGAAAGGTGCCAGGACCCACGAGTTCTCCAGTCAAGGCTGCTGTCGAAGGAATGTTTTGACTAGTTCACTATTGCCAGACAGAAGTATAGTTTTGCTTTTTTAGTGGTAAATTAGCTAAGCAGAAAGATCCAAGCCACTGTACATAGAACGCCACAGCACAGGAACATGCCTATCAGCAATGTCGGTGCCAAACATAATGCCAAGTTAAACTAATCTCCTCTGATTAGTTTATGCACATGATCCATGTCCCTCCATTCTCTGTACATCCACGTGCCTATCTAAAAGCCTCAAATGCCACTACCACCCCTGACAGCGCATTCCAGGCACAATAGACAATAGGTGCAGGAGTAGGCCATTCAGCCCTTCGAGCCAGCACCGCCATTCAATGCGATCATGGCTGATCACTCTCAATCAGTACCCCGTTCCTGCCTTCTCCCCATACCCCCTCACTCCGCTATCCTTAAGAGCTCTATCCAGCTCTCTCTTGAAAGCATCCAACGAACTGGCCTCCACTGCCTTCTGAGGCAGAGAATTCCACACCTTCACCACTCTCTGACTGAAAAAGTTCTTCCTCATCTCCGTTCTAAATGGCCTACCCTTTATTCTTAAACTGTGGCCTCTGTGTAAAAACTAAAAACATCTCCTTTGAACTTTGCCCAACAATGTTTAACAAACAGGTTTTTGCGAAAAGTCTTGCAAATTCCTACACATTGATGGTACAGGGTGAAAAAATGGTGCAATAAACATATTGCCTGCCATTTTCAGATATGAAGTCTTACAAAACCACACCTTTAGGGCTGCAACTGGGACAGATATAGAAAGTTTATTTGCATTCGCAACACATGTCAGCAAGTTTGCACTGATAGCAGTGCAAAGAGATAATAAAAAACAGAGAGTTTTGCTTAGATCTCTCCCATTCTAACTCCCAAAGATCCATTCACCTTATTTCAGGCCCAACATGTGATGCAAAGGAAGAAGGTAATAGAAGTGGAGATGCCAACTGCACTCCGATAAAGGAGTTATGACCAGGTCATTGGAGAAGTCAATGATAATTTGCTGAAAACCTCTTGCTTCTAACAACATGCTTATACAGGCCCACTACCGATTTTCCACCAGCTTTAGTTTCAGAACCTTTCTGGTTTTATCTGTTCTGCTGGCTCTGGCCAGACCGGAGTTCCAGAGCCCCGGCCACAGGAGGGAAATTCGACCAGCCGATCGGCGCGGACATCCCGATGAAGGACAAAGGAAGCTAAAACATCCCTAACCACATTGTTATATACTGGCATCTGCATGCCTAGTTTTTTTTTGTTATCTCATAGTTAAACTGTGTAAAGGCATTTGATTTAAGGCAACAAAAAGATTTAGAATTGAATTTTAGAAGTTACTAGACCAAGTGGACCCGTTGGGCCCAAACCTCTCCTGCATTGGTGCAGCACCCTCTCCTCTTCCCCTCCCCTCCCCTCACTCCATCCCCCCTCCCTCCCCTCCCCCCCACTCCATTCCCCTCCCCTCTATCCCCCTCAACCCCCCTTATCCTCCCTCTCCCCCCCCCCCCCCCCCTCCCTCCATCACCCGTTCACACAAGTTCTAATTTATCCCACTTTCTTATCCTCTCCCTACACATTAGGTAGCAATTTACTGTCTTTGAGATGTGGGTGGAAATCAGAGGAAATCCACGCAGTCACAGGGAGAACGTGCAAACTCCACACACACAGACAACACCCGAGGTCAGCATCAAACCCGAGTCTCTGGCAGTGTGAGGCAGCTGCTCTACCAGCTGCGCCATTTTACTGGTATTCAACTTTCTTGTTCCAAATATAATACTCAATGAAGCTTTTAATTTCACAGATAGCAGAGCCAACCGTAAAACTAGCAGGATTTACCTTGATGTTATCATTGTTAATCCCTGAGTGGGAAATGGGCTGGAAACGACTATCCTCTCCACTGATCACCAAAGTCAATTCCTGAACGATGTTGTAAACTTCTTCCTCGGTCTTTGAAACCTTCCGGCGACGCAAGTCCACCTGTCATGGAAAGACGTGAGATGATTCTAACTCCCCCCCCTGGACTCATGAACACGTACTGAATCAAAATATAGAGAGCACGGGCCAAAAATCCGAGCTCGCGGATCGGAGATGGCCTTAAGCAGCATGGAACAACGGTGGAGGACATCGACAACTTCGCCAGGAACTCCGACCCAGTGCCGCCCTCAGGACAATAGGCCTTTAAGACCATGTCACAACTATACATTTTTAAGGATTTTTAAACTTGAAGTATACAAGGTAGCGTTAGAAATGTGGTGACATGTGTACTGCAGTGTAATCTACTATTTACTTTAGACTTCAGGGATACAGTGTGGAAACAGGCCCTTTCGGCCCACCAGGTCCGCGTCAACCACCGATCGCCCGTGCAGTAGCACCATCCTCAACACTAGGGACAATTTACACTATTTACTGAAGCCAATTAACATACAAACCTGTATGTTTTGGAGTGCGGGAGGAAATTGGAGCACATGGAGAAAACCCATGCGATCACATGGACAATGTACAAACTCCATACAGACAGCACCCATAGTCGGGATCAAACACGGGTCTCTGGCGCTGTGAGGCAGCAACTCTACCACTATGCCGCCCCAAGTCTCTAACTGCTGCAGTTCTTTGTGACTCTCTGAAAATGTTCCATGTTGCATATCACTAGCTGACTGGCACCTTTGAGTAATTGTGGGTGATCATGTGGCTGCTGCCTTCAAAGAAGCTTTGATATCCACATGCAACACACCGATCAAAATATTAAAAAAATCAAACTCCTTCGCATTTGAAAAGTACAATTATGTAAAATATAAAGTATGTTTTTTCAGTACAAATGATTTATAAAATTTATAAAAAATACATGGCACTATTGTAAGGCAGAGACAAACGTACTCACCATTTTGTATGTTTGTACCTGCATGTCTGAGGTTCAGTGGGTAGAGCAAGCTCACAATGTTGTCTCGGAGGGGTTTAAATGAGTAACATTTTACACTGTTAATAAGTTACTACGAACAGTTTCATTCTACGCAAAAATCTCACTCGTCTCACTCCACGAGTTAAAAGACCTGTGTCAAAAGTCACAGCTTGTTTATGCATTAACACCAAATTAGATATTGCAAGGCCCATCTGCGACACTTAGATTGACAATAAACGTCATAATTCAACCTTTTATTGTTTTTTCATATTAGTTTAGTTTAGAGATACAGCGTGGAAACAGGCCATTCGCCCCAACGAATCCACACCGAATAATGATCATCCGTACACTAGTTCTATCCTACACATTAGGGACAATTTACCCAAGCCAATTAACCTACAAACTGACACGTCTTTGGAATGTGGGGGGGGGGGGGGGGGGGACCCATGCTGTCATGGGGAGAACGTCCAAACTCCATACAGTCAACTCCCCTAGTCAGGATCAAACCCAGGTCTCCAGCTCTGTAGGGCAGCATCCCTACCGCTGCACCACTGTGCCGCCTCAATGGATTGTCATAAAATATCCCACAGTTTCACTAATACTCTGCAGGAAAGGAAATTTGACATCCTTACCCAGTTCAGCCTTAATGTGACAAAGGAACGTGTCAAGCTACACAGTTGAAAACTTGTTTGGGATGGATGTTAAATGCTGTCCTTATGAGAAACACCACAATAGGGGACGGGATTTCACTCCGGGGGGGGGGGGGGGCACATGAATGGCCAGGGTGTTTTGTTTAAAGACAGGTGTGAACACCACTGACTAGAACACTATTGAAGGCATAGACAATGTATGAAGTTTTCCCACAGTTTTTTCCCCAAAATCCAAGTTATCAGTAGTTACATTAAATAGTCAAGGTTTTCATGGAGATTCTTCTTGCACCTCACTAATCAATTCATCTCCAGAGATGCTGCCTGTCTCGCTGTGTTACTCCAGCACTTTGTGTCCCTCTCTACTTCGAGCTATCTCTGACTCAACCAAATACCCAACAAGGACAGTTACCTGCCTAACATGGACCATAACCTGCCAAAACCTGAAACATCCATGATTTACCTCTCCACAGATGTAAAGTTACTCAACCTCCATTATTATACCAGATTTCAAGGAACTGTAGATTTCTGCTTTTTAACAATTTTTGTCAACGGTGTCTTATAAGGGCTATATCAAATGTTCTCTGGAAGTCCATACAAGTTATTTTGTTGGGTATCAGATCATTACTTTGGCCACCTATACAAAAAGCCTTAGCTAGGTTATCCAGGTATGAATGAGTGATATACAGTACCTTATCAAAGCATCTTCCAAACCCAGGTCTTTCCCGTCTGGGAAGGGCAATAGTAACATGCTCCATCTGCAGACTTGGTTCCCTCGTCCCCTCATTACCCCAACCCATATTTTGGGACTCCACACTCAATGACACTGAGGAAGTCCCTTATAATCAAGTCCGCAGTTCAAGAGCAATTAGGGGTCGACAGGTAACACCACATCTTGTAAAATTATAAAAACATTCAACGCCTGGTTTGGGAACAGCTCCATCCAAGACCGGAAGGAATCGCAGAGTTGTGGACGCAGCCCAGTCCACACGCGAACCAACCTCCCTTCCTCTGATTCCATCTATACCTCATGTGCCTCAGCAAGGCCAACAACATAATCAAGGACCAGTCTCACCATGGACACTCCCTCTTCTCCTCTCTGCCATGGGGAAAGAGGTACAGAAGTTTGAAATAGCACACCTCCAGATTCAGGTACAGTTTCTTCCCAGCTGTTATCAGGCAACTGAACTGTCCACTCACCAGCTGTAGAGCAGTCCTGACCTCCCATCTCCCTCAGTGGAGACCCTCGCACTATCTATAATCGGTCTATACTGGACTTTATCTAGTTATTCCTTTATCCTGTATCTATACACTGTGGACGGCTTGATTGTAATCATGTATAGTCTTTCCGCTGACTAGATAGCACGCGACATAAAAGCTTTTTCACTGTACCTCAGTACACGCAACAATAATAAACTAAACGGTGGCATTCTCTTTCAAACATTAATTTACAAGACTCTAATAATTTTTCATTCACAGATTGAAAAGCAAAGAACTGCAGATGCTGGTAACTAGATCTACGCAGTGTTCTGATGAAGGGTGATTGACCTGAAATATTTACTTTTCTTTCCACAGATGCTGTCAGACCTGCTGGACATTCCAAGCGCTTTCTGTTCTTATGTTGACTACAGATGTTGTGCTAACTGGTTTCTTTCTCTCGCCCTTTTAAAAATAGTGAGGAGATAGGTGATATTTTCCAATCTAAATGAATGGTCGATGATTCACAAGACTTCTGGAATGGAATCTGAAGAAAGCTTCTGTTTATCTGTTTTTTTTCAAATAAATACTGAACTTCTTTGGTTGTTTATTATAGGTTTTTGTGGGGAATATTTGTGGCCACGTAAACTGGTGCTGAAATCTCGAGCAAGGAACTGCAGACGCTACAAACCACAAGGTGCACTTAAAAATTAATCGAAATGCTCAGCAGGTCAGGCAGCATCCGTGGAGGGAAATGGACAAACGAGGTGTTTATTACGGGTACTGATCTCCCCACCATCGAAGGGATCCACAGGAGGAGCTGCCTCAAAAAGACCCACACCACCCTGGCCACACTCTCCTTTCACTCCTTCCATCGGGAAGGTAGTTCAAGAGCCTGAAAACTGTAATGTCCAGGTTCCAGGTTCAGGAACAAGCTTCTTCCCCACAACTAACACTACAGCCTCCAAATAGGTTCTGAACTATATAGACTTGGGAACATTATTTTTGCACTATTGTTGTCTATCTATTTGTCTATTTACATGTTTACATATCTGTTATGCTGCTGCAAGTAAGAATTTCATTGTTCTGTTTCAGGACATATGACAAGAAAACACCCTTGAACTAAATGTATGACTCCTTATTTTCTCATTAACATCCACCACCACCTCCAGTAGATTGTGTAGAACAGAAAACAGTACAGCACGGAAACAGGCCCTTCGGCCCACAATGTATGATGGCAAGTTACACTCATTTCTGCGGGGGAGGGAGGGAGACGATGGCGGTCACTTGACAAATGGCCCGGTAACTGGGGGTCTTAGCTTCCATGCCCTCAAGGTCATCTGCGTGAGGCTCCCCCTGGGGAACAAGGGCTGAAGAGGGCCGTGCAAGGAGTGGGACAACAGTTTGCGGGACGACAGGGGTGTAGGTGACGGCTGCAACAGGCCTTTGTGGCCAGCTGCAGCTGGGACTGCAAAACGGTGCCAAAATGGAGACTCTTGTATACAGACTCAGGGGGCTGTTCTGTACATTCTGGTGTAACCGGGGGATTGTGCTAATGTATGGCGATAGTCTTGCTGAGTTGTATGCAAAAAAACTATTTCACTGTACTTTGTCACATGGTAATAAAGAAACCATTGAACCATTGATATCCACTTGCCTATCTAAAAGTCTCATAAACCCTATTATCATATATCTGCCTCCACCACCACCCCCGGCAGCATGTTCCCGGCACACACCGCCCTCTGTGTTAAAAAAATTGCTCCCTCGCCTGTCTCATTAGTCTGTGTCCTTGCACCAGCCCGCCACTTGGCTATTCCACAACTCTGCTAGCCAGCATCCTGTCTAAACCTCTCCATTAACAAATTATTTATAATGTCTGCTTCCCATGTCCTGACATACACCAGAGCTTTCTCAGCCAGAGCTTGCTGATCTATATTAGTCTCAGGCCATCAGCTTCCTCAGCACTTGTTCATGAGCGTCTGAAGAAAGGTCCTGACCTGAAACATCGCCCATTCTTTTTGTGTCTATCTTCATCATGCACTTGCTCAATCCTCCCATAGCTTCATCCTCTCTCCCCCTCCTCCTGCCCTAATGCCCTCCCAGTCAGAGGAAGGCCGCAGTTTCCCCTCTCTGATTCTGCATTTAAATCTATTCCCCTCACGATCATATACTCCTAAAACAAAAGGAATAGATAGAGTAAATGCTAGCATTTATTTCAAGAGGGCTAGACTATAAAAAACAGGGATGTAATGCCAAGGCTCTATAAGGTGCTAGTCAGGCCGCATTTGGCCCTATCGTGGGCAATTTTGGGCACCGTATCTGAGGAAGAATGTTCTGGCTCTGGAAGGGACCACAGGAGGTTTAAGAGAATGATCCTGGGGATGATTGGTTTAACATATGATGAGTGTTTAATGGCACTGTGCCTGTACCCGCTGGAGTTTAGAAGATTGAGGGGGGAACCTCATTGAAACGTACCGAATAGTGAAAGGCTTGGAAAGAGTGCATGTGGAGAGGATGTTTCCACTGGTGGGAAAGTCTAGGTCAGCCTCAGAATTAAAGGACATTCTTTTAGGAAGGAGATGAGGAGGAATTTCTTTAGTCAGAGGGTGGCGAATCTGTGGAACCTTTGTCCATCTGTGGAACTCAATATCCATTGACTTGGCCTCCACAAGGCTGTGGAGGCCAAGTCAATGGATATTTTTAAGGCAGATATTGACAGATTCTTGATTAGTACGGGTGTCAGGGGTTATGGGGAGAAGGCAGGAGAATGGGGTCAGGAGGGAGAGATAGATCAGGCATGATTGAATGCCGGAGTAGACTTGATGGGCCGAATGCCTAATTCTGCTCCTATCACTTAAAAATCTTTCCCTTTCAATCATGAATATCTGGTGGTGCTTTTTGTGTTGACTTCACTCACAGAATTCTCCACCAACCTGATTCTGGATGTAAAAGGCAAGATCCTCTTCTGTAAGCTCAACCATTTCTGTCAGAGCTCTTCACTCCTCCTCAATATCGTCGGCCTTTATACTTATATTCCATTGCCCATGCTCCCGGGTAGCTCCGCTCTCACTGACTGCTCCTTTAGAAATAAAAACCCAAGCATTATAGTTTCCTGGGCCCATTTTGTATACTCCCTTGTTCCAGTATAATTTTTTTCCTCTATCATTCAAGTTTATCTGCAAATTTATATTGTATGAAACACAATATAAATGGCAGCACGGTGGTGCAGTGGTAGAGTTGCTGCCTTACAATGCCCGAGACCTGGGTTCGATCCTGACTACAGGTGTTGTTTCTACGGAGTTCGTACATTCCCCCTGTAACCTGCGTGGTTTTTTTCCGGGTGCTCCGGTTTCTTCCCACATTACAAGACATACAGTATAAGAAAATAACTGCAGATGCTGGTACAAATCGATTTATTCAAGACATACAGGTTTGCAGGTTATTGGCTTGGTATAATTGTAAATTGTTCCTAGTATGTAGAGGATTGTGTAGGTATGCGGGGATTGCTGGTTGGCACAGACTCGGTGGGCTGAAGGGTCTGTTTCCGCACTGTATCTCTAAACTAAACTAATTAGTAAGGTATCAGGGGTTATGCGGGAAAGGCAGGAGAATGGGGCAAAGGGGGATCGATAGATCAGCCATGATTGAATGGCAGAGTAGACTTGATGGGCAGAATGACCTAATTCTGCTGAGAACTGACAGACTTCATTCAATTCTTCTCCTATTTACACCAGGGGAGATGTTGTAGAAATCCTCCTTAGTTTGGTGTAGTTTAGAGATACAGAGTGGACACAGGCCCTTCGGCCCACCTACACACCAGGGACAATTTACAGAAACTTATTAACCTACAAACGCGCATGTCTTTGGAATGTGGGAGGAAACCGGAGCTCCCGGAGAAAACCCACACAGGTCACAGGGAGAACATACAAACTCAGTACAGACAACACCCATAGTCAGGATTGAACTCTGGTCTCTGGTGCTGTAAGGCAGCAACTTAGTTTTTAGTTCAGATTCTTCACTTGACCTTCCGTTTTTATAACAGTTTCACTGTGGTTCTTGTTGTTTCTCCATTGTTATCCCTCCATTCCATTTCACCATACCATATAATACCCCTCTATTGCTTTCTACCTTTTTTAAACAGAACATAGAACAGTACATCACAAGAACAGGCCCTTCAGCCCACAATGCCTGTGTCGAACATGATGCCAAGACTAATTCTTATCTGCCTGCACATAATTCATATATTCTCCATTCCCTGCATATCCATGTGTCTATCTAAAGTCTCTTAAACACCACTATCATATCTGCCACCACCACTACCACAACACATTCCAGGCACCCACGTGTCCCGCACATCTGCATTAAACTTTGCTCCTCTCACCTTAAAGCTATGCCCTCTAGTTTATATTTCCAGGGGGAAAGGTTTTGTGTCTACCCTCTCTATGCCTCTCATAATTTTTCTCTACTTTCCTCAGTAATATAAAGGTCTCCCCTCAGCCGCCAGCATTCCAGAGACACCAATCCCCAAGTCTGTCCAACCTCTCCTTATAGCTAATACCCCCTAATTCAGCCAGCATTCTGGTAAACCTCCTCTGCACCCTCTCCCAAGCCTGTACACCCATCCTGCAAATGCATTATCACGTTAACTCTGATATTCATCATTCCGCTATCATTATAATCCAACTCTACCGTGTAAGGTTACGTTACTGTGATCCCCTGCCCTTCCCTCTCTATAAATGCAAAGAACTTCTCTCCTGGAGTTTAATCTCCCGTTCCGTTGGACAAGATGCAGGCTTACCGTGAATGCTGTGGGTGTTTGGAGTTACTCTCCCCTTCACCCGAGTATCTTTCACCACCAAAGACAACAACCCATAACGCCCCGACCGCTTTGACTGACAGAACTCTGGCCCTCGAGTTCCGCCGGGTCCTAGCGCCCGACCAACTCCGGCAAAAAAACCATAAAGGGTCGCTGCAAGCAAGAAACACTTTCCACCCCACGGTGCGATGGGATGGGGGGGGGGGGTGATGGGGGGGGAATGGGGGGGTGATGGGGGGAATGGGTGATGGGGGGGAATGGGGGGGGGGTGATGGGGGGAATGATGGGGGGGAATGGGGGGGGTGATGGGAGGGAATGGGGGGGGGGTGATGGGGGGGGGTGATGGGGGGGTGATGGGAGAATGGGGGGGTGATGGGGGGAATTGGGGGGGGTGATGGGGGGGGGAATGCTGGGGGGGGACAAGGCTGGGGGGGGACAAGGCAGGGGGGGGGACAAGGCAGGGGGGACGACAAGGCAGGGGGGGGGGGGGCAAGGCAGGGACGACGACAAGGCAGGGGGGGGGGGGGGGGGGCAGTTAACGGATTAACCCGACGTGCCGTCACTTCTGCAAATCCCCAGGTTCTCATACTGCCCTTTAAACTCTAAGCAGTGCGCACCCTAAATTCCTGCAGATGAATTTTAAAGTAAAGTGGGTTTTTTTTTGAAAGGACACAAAGTGCTGGAGTAACTCAGCGGGCCAGGCAGCATCTGTAGAGAGCATGAATATGTGATGTTTAGGTCGGGACCCTTCTTCAGACACTAATAAATAAACATGTTTTTGGGAGTGTGTTAAGTCAAAAGAGGAATTTGCTTGTCGACAAGGAATGTATCGAATGCCCTTTTTTTTAAATTGATCAGTGTTGTTGCGAAAATATGAAGTGTGTGCCTACTTCAACAATTTGTATTTTTTTAAAACTATTATTAACATTTCAGTCTTTGTGATTTCACTGTTGAGAGAGATAATGACCACCATATTAAATAGTGTGTGCTTTAACTTTAAATAGTGTGTCTCATCATTTTAAACTTCTACAGGAAGTAATTTCTGCACTGGCCTGTTCTGAACAGTGGAAATCGCCCAGCTCGTATTTTGATAAAGTACTACTTTATCTCGAATGCCGGGATACCAGTGTCAGGAACCGCCCTTCATTGAATTACATACCATCAGGTCAGTCAATAAGATTAATTTCACTCAAATACAGTCACCTGAAAACCTTTTTAAAATTTCATTTTCGAAGGTTTGATCAAGAGTTTCAAAAATAAAGCAAAATTATTTCATCTATGGTAAGGTTTAAGTTCTTACATTTTCTAGGCCATGTTATGATTTTACAAACTTTGGTTTGGCTTTTCTATTCACTATAAAATGGTAATTTTAATTTTCTGTATTTATTCAACAAAAAATATTTATTAGTCAGCAACCTATTAAAATAATCCTCACTGTATAATAATTTTGAGTAAATGATTAACAATTGCAAAAAAAAAGTGCTGGAGTAACACAGCGGTCAGGCAGCATCTCTGGAGAACGTGGATCGATGACATTTTGGGCCAGGGTCCTTCTTCAGTAATTTCTTACTTGGAAGTTATTTAAAGCTAATTATATAGAACAGTAGAGCACAAGAATAGGTCCATCGGCCCACAATCTGTGCCAAACCTGATACCAAAACCATCACTTATCTACCTGCACAGAACCCATAACCCTCCATTCCCTGTATATCCATGTCCCTATCCAAAAGTCTTTTAAATGCCACTGTTGCATCTGCCTCCACCACCACCCCCGGCAGCGCGTTCCAGGCACCCACCACCCTCTGTGTAAACAAAACTCACCCACACATAAAAACATAGAAAATAGGTGCAGGAGGAGGCCATTCGGCCCTTCGAGCCAGCATGGCTGATCGTCCCCAATCAATACCCCGTGCCTGCCTTCTCCCGATATCCCTTGATTCCACTAGCCCCTAGAGCTCTATCTAACTCCCTAGAGCTCTATCTAACTCTCCTTTAAACTTTGCCACCTCAAGCTGTGTTTGCTTAGAAATTAATGCATCACCGACAAATCTGACTGAAAGAACAAAACAAACATTTGAAAGGTAAATCTCTACTCAGTGTGCAGACCAGAGGGTAAGCAAACAGAATTCTCCAGCATTCTCCTATCTTCTCCACATATACCGACACCCTCACTAATCAAATGTCCTGTCCTGTTTGCAAACTTACCCATGCACATCAGATACGCCACAAACATAACATGTTATACTCTAGACCATGCAATTTTAGATTTTTGTACATTTGAAGAAGCATATAATGAGTATCCCTGATTATAACTTCTATATTTCTCTATATACACAGATATGATGGTCGTATGATTTATTCTCTAATAATCATCAGATCCACAATTAACCTCAGTGTAAAATCTTGGTCAATATTTGAAAGGAAGTTTGAAAAATTATTAATTGAGCTGAATTTCACATTGCTAAATGTGGACAAAATTAAGTTTAGTTTAGAGACGCAGAGTGGAAACAGGCCCTACAGTCCACCGAGGCCACGCCGACCATCGGTCTCCCGTTCACACCAGTTCTATGTTATCCCATTTTCTCATCCATTCCCTACACACTTGGGGCAATATACAGATGTCAATTAACCTACACACCCGCACATCTTTGGGATGTGGGAGGAAACCAGACCACCTAGAGGAAACCCATGCAGTCACAGGGAGAACGTGCAAACTCCACACACACAGACAGCACCCGAAATCAGGATCGAACCCGGGTCTCTGGTGTTGTGAGACAGCGGCTCTATCCACTGCGCCACTGTGCTGTCCTACTCTGATGGAACTGGTAGCAAGTGACATTTTGAGGATCAGCTTTTCTTCTCTGACCTTAATTTCCTTTCCTTGGCTGCTAATTTTCCACCTGCCACATATAGATTAGTGCCAGGGGATTAGGCAGTGGGTAACAGGCAGAAATTGGTCAGGATCGAACCCAGGTGTCTGGCACTGTGAGGCAGCAGCTCTATCAATTATGCCACTGTGCCATCCTCTACAGTTCCTTCCTTTTAAAATGAAGATAGACACGGTACGGTAGCGCAGCGGTAGAGTTTCTGCTTTACAGCGAATGCAGCGCCGGAGACTCAGGTTCGATCCTGACTACGGGTGCTGCACTGTAAGGAGTTTGTACGTTCTCCCCGTGACCTGCGTGGGTTTTCTCCGAGATCTTCGGTTTCCTCCCACACTCCAAAGACGTGCAGGTATGTAGGTTAATTGGCTGGGTAAATGTAAAAATTGTCCCTAGTGGGTGTAGGATAGTGTTAATGTACGGGGATCGTTGGGCGGCGCGGACTTGGTGGACCGAAAAGGCCTGTTTCCGCGCTGTATATATATGATATGATATGACACAAAATGCTGGAGTAACTCAGGGGTCAGGCAGCATCTCTGGGGGAAAGAAATAGTTGACATTTCGGGTCAAGACCCTTTTTCAGACCCTTTTCTTGGGGCTGAAGAAGGGTCTTGACCCAGAAACGTCACCTATTTCTTTTCTCCAGAGGTGCTGCCTGACCCCCTGAGTTACTCCAGCATTTTGTATCTATCTTCGGTGTAAACCAGCATCTGCAGTTCCTTCCGACACAGTTCTTTTTTAAATCCTTAGTATTTAACCATTGACTCCATCCAACAAGTCTCATTCGGGCAGCTTCCTGTCTAACCCACTCTGTAATCAGAATTCTCCCACCATTTTTCAGTATTCCTAACTAAACTGTTAATTATTACCTTGCCTGTACTTTAGGAAGGGTTCGCTCGTTTCTCAGAGGCTACTGGACCATATCCCACCATATCTTGCTGGCTAGGTTTTGTTGTTTGTTTAAATCCTTGTGGATAGTTTAGTTATCTCTACCTGAAAGTCTAAAACTATTGAAGTGAAAAGAAAGTAAACCACAATCTTACGCATCTGTGTATATAACTGGGTAATTTAAAAAACATTCATCGTGCATTACTTAGATTTGATAAAGTTTTAAAGCATAAACTATTCCATCACGAATGGGCTAAGTCACAAGAACAGTTGGATCAATATCCTTTATCAGCTCAGTAAACACGTGTTTACTTTAAATTAATTAAGCTAAAGAGAATCAAACACCACTGGGGAATATTTGTGGACAAGCACTCTGAGACTGGGATCACAAGCAAGGAACTGCAGATGCTGGAATCTTGAGCAAAACACAAAGTGCTGGAGTGAACTTAATAACTGACTTAAAAATTAATATAAATGCTCAGCTGTTCAGGCAGCATCTGTGTGCAGGGAAATGGACAGATGACATTTCAGTCTGAAGAAGAAGTCCCAACCTGAAACGTCGCCCGTCTATTCCCTCCACAGATGCTTCCTGACCCACTGAGTTCTTCCAGCACATGTGTTTTGCTTGGGAAACAACTGTCGTGTGCTGTTAGCATTGGACGTGTTAAGGCGTTCATTGCACTGTGATTTATTTACACAGTGGCGCAACGATAGAGTTGCTGCCTCACAGAGCCAGATACCCGAGTTTGATCCCATGGGTGGTGTCTGTACGGAGTTTGTACGTTCTCTCTGTGACCATGTGAGTTTTCTCCGGGTGCTCTGGTTTCCTCCCACACTCCAAAGGCGTGCACGTTTGAGGGTTAATTGGCTTTGGTAAGTTGTAAAAAATTGTCCCTAGTGTGTAGGATAGTGCTAGTGTACAGGATGATTGCTGATCGACACAGACTAGGTGGGCTGAAGGGCCTGATTCCGCACTGTATCTCTAAAGTCTATAGTCTAAAGTAAAATTTGGATTGAGAAATTCCTATCCGCATCAATCTCTTGTTCGCAATGTCTTGCCCAGGCAAATTTATTGCTGTAGGTGGCAAATTCAAAGGTTTTCATCAATTTGGCAATTCAAAACAACTTTTGTCAAAACTATATTTAAACCAACTCTAAAGTGTACATTCCTAGCAAGGAACACACCTGGTAGAGAGCACCACTTGGTCACGGATAGTCATCCACTTAAATTTCTTTTGCACCCTTCAATTCTCCTGAGGCACATTCAGAGAGTAAAAAAAACAGATAACCTACACCAAGCTGTTGCAGCTAATTGTAAGTGATAAACAGCATTCTGGAGAGAAACAGTAATTTGGAAGCATGTCACTGGATCTAAACTGTGGACACCCCACCAGCTGTACCTTCACCAGAATGACCGCAGCTGTTCATAGAATTAACAGCTGTACAGCACGGCACAGGCACTTCAGCCACTATGTCTGTGCTGAACACTATGTCGTGCCAATAAACTATTCTCGTCTGCCTTCACGTGATCCATATCCTGCCAGTTCCTGCATATCCATGTGCCTATTCAAAAGCCAGTTAAACACCACTATCGTATCTGCCTCCACCACCACCACCACTGGCTTGTTCCAGGCACACACTACTCTCTGTGTAAAAAAAAGCAACCCCCGCACAACTTTAAACTTTGCCCCTCTCGTCTTAAAGCTATGCTCGCTAGTCCTTGACATTTCCACCCAGAGAAAAAGGATTCTGACTGCCCACCCTATCTATGCCTTTCATAATTTGATATACATCTGTCAGATCTCCCCTCAACCTCCAATGTTCCAGGCACCAACCACTCTGTATTTAAAAAAATCTATTAGCAAATAGTTCTATTGAGGCAAAAGAAAACAGCATCTGTTCTACCCTTGAATATTGACCAGATAAAGTAGATAACTTGATTTAGTCTTTAGAGATATAGCGCGGAAACAGGCCTTTCGGCCCATTGAGTCTGCGCTGGTCAGCGATCACTTTGCAACACTACCCTGCACAATAGGGACAAATTACAATTTTACTAAAACCAATTAACCTACAAACTGCACGTCTTTGGAGTGTGGGAAGATATCGGAGCACCCAGAGAAAAACCCTTGCAATTACAGGGAAAACATAGAAACTCCATACAGACAGCATCCGTAGTCAGGATCGAACCCGGATCTTTGGCGCTGTAAAGCAGCATCCCTACCGCTGCGCCACTGTGCTGCCCCGGCATACTGGCAGAGTATTTCTGTACACTCTGCCACTGTTCACAAAGTTTATTTACTGTAGGCATAGTTAAACATACACTGTATGGGCATAAAGGTGTTCAGCCTTATTTGTTTGCTGTGGTTACATATTAGAAGAGGTTTTATTCATTACCAATTAGGCACAAGTCTGAACATAGAACAGTTCAGCACAGCAACAAGCCCTTTGACCCACACTGTCTATGTCGAACATGATGCAAGTTAAATTAATCTCCTCTGCCTGTATATAACCCATATCCCTCCTATCCCTGCATATCCATGGTGTCTATCTAAAAGCCTCTTAAACGCCACTATTATATCTGCCTCCACCACCGCCCATGGCAGTGCGTTCCAGGCACCTACCACCCTCTCTGTACAATACTTGCTGCACACATCTCCTTTAAGGAGATGCCACCCTCATTAGAGAAAAATGATCCACCCTCATCCTTGCCACCCTCAGAGAAAAATTATCTATGGTAAGTAACTCAGGAACAACTTCTTCCCCTCTGTTATCAGGCTTCTGAACTGTCCTCAATTTAAGTAGTGTACTATCCGATTCACAGCCATACCATGGCGAATATTGGACTTTGTCTCTGGATGCTACGATGCTGAGAACTATATTTTGCACTCTGTACCTTCCCCTTTGCTCTACCTATTGTACTTGAGTTTGAACTGATTGTAGCTATGTTTGGTATATTTAAAAAAAGACACAAAGTGCTGGAGTAACTCAGAGGGTTGGGCAGCATCTCTGGAGGACATGGATGGGTGACATTTTGTATCGGGACCCTTCTATCCAGGTTCTCCAGAGATACTGCCCGACCCGCTAAGATACTCCACCACTTTGTGTCTTTTTTTGTTACCCAACATCTGTAGTTCCTTGTCCCTATGTTATATCTAATCGGTCTAGATATCAAGTAGAACAAACTTTTTCACTGTACCTGTACATATGGCCTAAACAAACCATAACACCACTCTTACTTCCCATTACTCTAGAATACTGGAACATAATTGATCGAAGCTCCAGTCACTGGAGATTATTCAAAATTGAAATCTTTCAGCCATTAAGTGGTACAAATCGATAAGGAGCACTACTGGCAGATTGCCACGTTCAATGCCTGTTTTACTACTAATAATAGTACATTGAACATTTGATTTTGGAGGCAGCATGGCCCTACAGCACCCTGCCCATAGGTTTGGAGCCCTGTTTGTGGCCTATTTAGTGTCATTTATATATATTTATATACATTATATATATATATATATATATATATATAGATCAGTTTACGATACAGAAAACACATCTGTGTGTATGTATTATCTATATATATGTGTATGTATTAGCTATATACACCGATAAGCCAAAACATTATGACCACTGACAGGTGAAGTGAAGGCAGCACGGTGGCGCAGTGGTAGAGTTGCTGCCTTACAGTGAATGCAGTGCCCGGAGACCTGGGTTCGATCCCGACTACAGGGGCTGTCTGTACGGAGTTTGTACGTTCTCCCCATGACCTGCGTGGGTTTTCTCCAAGATCTTCAGTTTCCTCCCACACTCCAAAGACATACAGGTACGTAGGTTAATTGGCATGGTAAATGTAAAAATTGTCCCTAGTGTGTGTAGGATAGTGTTAATATGCAGGGATCGCTGGTCGGTGCGGACCCGGTGGGCCGAAGGGCCAGTTTCCGCACTGTATCTCTAAACTAAACTAAACATTGGTTATCTTGTTACAATGGCACCTGTCAAGGGGTGGGATATATTAGGCAGCAAGTGAACAGTCAGTTCTTGAAGTTGATGTGTTGGATGCAGGAGAAATGGGCAGGAGTAAAGACCTGAGCAACTTTGACAAGGGCCAAATAGTTATGGCCAGATGACTGGGTCAGAGCATCTCTGAAACGGCAAGGCTTGTGGGGTGCTCCCGGTCAGCAGAGGCGAGTACCTACCGACAGTGGTCCGAGGATGGACAAACCACAAACCGGCGACAGGGTGTTGGGTGCCCAAGGCACATCGATGCGCGAGGGCAACGAAGGCTATCCCGTCCTGACCGAACCGACTGTGGGAAGACGACAAGCCGGTGGAGGGAGTGTGATGCTCTGGGCAATGTTCTGCTGCGAAACCCTGGGTCCGGCCATTCATGTGGACGTCAATTTAACAGGTGTCACCAATCTAAACATCGTTGCAGACCAGGTGCAGACCAGATGATATATAACATCAAAACAAAACACAACATCACTCTTGCTCCCCGTTACTCTAGAATACTATAACATAATTGATAGCAGCTCCAGTCAGTGGAGATGATTCAGAATTTAAGCCATTAAGTGACGCAAATTGATTAGAAGTACTATTGGGTTCTTTTACTTCTTTTCATTGCTTTTACTACTGAAAGTACATTAGCTGAGTCATAGACTCATACAGCACTGAAACAGGTCCTTCAGTCTAGCTTGTCAATGCCGACCAAGATGTCTATCGATAGGAGTCCCATTTGTCCACGTTTAGCCCATATCCCTGTAAACCTTTCCTATTCATTTTGTTATTGTGTGGTTTAGGTTTAGGTTTATTATTGTCATGTGTATTGAGGTACAGTGAAAAGCTTTGTTTTGCATGTTATCTAAACAAATCAGACATACTATACAATATACTGTACAAGCACATCAAACTTAAATACAATAGATAAAGCAAACGGGAAGATACAGATTGCAGAAAATAGTTCACAGCATTGTAGTGCATTGCTTAAAGGGCGGCAGTGGCGCAGCGGTAGAGTTACTGCCTTACAGCAGCAGATCCGGGTTTGATCCTGTCCATGGGTGCTATCTGTGTGGAGTTTGTACGTTCTTCCAGTGATCGCTTGGGTTTTGTCCGGGAGCTCCAGTTTCTTCCCACATCCCAAAGACGTGCAGGTTTGTAGGTTAACTGGCTTCTGTATATTTGTCCCTAGTGTGTAGGATACAATTCGTGTAAAGTGACTGCTGATCGGTGTGGATGTGAAGGGCCTGTTTCCACGCTGTATTTTTAAAACTAAACTAAACTAAAACAGCATGTGAGGTTCGCTCGGTTGTTCATTCACACAGGACAGGAGTTAACTTCTGACACCACATATACTCATATGAGTTACAGATGCTCAGTGCTTTTTTAAATAAAACAAATAGGTGCTGGTACACTTTAACGTAAAATAATAATATCTGGACATAAAGTCAAAACAAATAAATGTTCTAATTCATTAGCTTATGTTATCCATTAGCTAAGCACAATCAATAAAGATTCACGTTACTTTGCCGTATAAGTAATGGCATTTAACATTATCAGATGCCAGTACACCGTACCCAGTGTTTAACATCACCAGGACCATATATACTGTGTTGTTATTTGACCAAAAAGATGAAAATAATTGGGGTTTTTTTGGTTAAGAGTGAAAACTGGATCAAACCAATCCATATCACTCTCAAGCATCAGGGCAATTAAAGATTTTCTTTGCCCTTTCCCCCCTAATTATGTTTCCACACATGCGCCATAAATAAACATACTGTCGGGTTGCATCACAGCTTGGTTTGGGAACAGCTCTGCCCAAGACTGCAATAAATTGCAGAGAGTAGTTGATGTAGCCCAGTGCATCACACAGACCTGTCTCCCCACCAATGACTCCATCTACAATTTGCGTGCCTCGGGAAAGCAACCAACATGATCAAAGACTTATCCCGCTCCGGTCATTCCTTCTTCTCCCTGCTCCCATCCGTCAGAAAGTACAGAAGCTTGAAAGCGTGCACCTCCAGGCTCAGGAACAGCTTCTTCCCCTCTGTTATTAGGCTTCTCAATGGTCCTTCCTTAAGCCAGGGTACTGTCCAATTCACCTCTAACCCATTGCGGGCATTGGACTTTGTCTCTGGAACTGATGCGTTACAATGCTGAGAACTATATTCTGCACTCTGTATCTTCCCCTTTACCTATTGTATTTGAGTTTGGATTGATTGTATTTACATATGGTGTATTAGATCTGATTGGATAGCAGGCAAAGCAAAGCTTTTCACTGTACCTCAGTACACGTGACAATTATAAACCTAAACCTTTAAAAGATCAACAGAGGAGAAAATGGTATCCGAGAGCCTTTAATTATTTGGCATCTTATGGTATTGGGCACGTCTATTAATATATTGTGACACTTACAAATCCATAAGTTTCTTCCCTGCAGACATGGCAAACTCAGTGATCAATACATCAGTGTAAGCGTGGCATATGTTGCAGCTTAGTTTAGTTTAGAGATACAACATGGAAACATGCCCTTTGGCCCACCGAGTCCGCGCCGACCATTGATCACCCCGTACACTAGTTCTATCCTACACTCGGGACAATTTACAGAGGCCAATTAACCTACAAAGCTGCACGTCTTTGGAATGTGGGTGTAAACCGGAGCACCCGGAGAAAACCCATGTGGTCACGTGGTGAACCTACAAACTCCACACAAACAGCACCCAAGGCCAGTATTAAACCCAGGTCTTTGCTGGAGCAACTCTACTGCTGCTCCACTGTGCCACCCAGCACAGAATTGCAGCTAGCAATACCGAGTCAGAAGTGAGTCAATGGTTATAAACAAATAAGCTGTCTGCTGGATATACTAATGGCACAGGCAAACCGGTGTGAGTGAAAACAGTGAACAAAAGTTATAAACAAAAATCAACCCAGCCTGAAACGCCATCTGTCCATTTCCCTCCACAGATGCTACCTGACCCGCTGAGTTCCTCCAGCACTTTGTGTTTTGCTCAGGATTCCAGCACCTGCAGACTCATGCCAACAAATAAATTAAATATAAATCAGTACAACCAAATGGCAAGTAAATTTTAAATGAGGAAAAGATGCTTCGTTGGAACAATTAGGTACGGTTCAAAAGGCATAAAAGCAGAATCAGGCCACTCGGCCCTTCGAGTCTGCTCCACTATTCAATCATGAGTGATCTATCTTTCTCTCTCAACCCCATTCTCCTGCCTTCTCCCCATAACCTTTGACACCCGTACTAATCAAGAACCTGTCAATCTCTGCTTTAAAAATACCCAGTGACTTGGCCGCCACCACCGTCTGTGGCAATGAATTCCACAGATTCACCACCGTCTGGCTAAAGAAATTCCTCCTCATCTCCACTCTAAAGGTACGTTGTTTCATTCTGAGGCTATGGCTTCTGGTCCTAGACTCTTCCACTACTGGAAACATCCTCTCCACATCCACTCTATCAGGGTGGCCCATACATTGGGTGATGCTCTCAGAATTAAGTTTATGTAAGACCATAAGACATAGGAGCAGAATTAAGCCATTCGGCCCTTCTAGTCTGCTCTGCTATTCGATCATGGCTGATCTGTTTTCTTCTTTTAAGTGCGGTCTCGTAATTTTGTCTGGATTAAAGGAGATGCTCGACCACCAGTTGCCGGCAAATGTTTGGTGGGCCTGTACTCCAAATGTGGTCCAACCAAAGTCCTATAAAGCTGCATCATGACTTCCTGAGTCTTGTAGTCAATGCCCCTCTTTGTAAAACATTTCTAGGCAGCAGTGATCATTTTGTGTTGTTGACAGAGTTCACTGCATTGAGGAGGTGGTTGCTCTATCGTGGGTAGGCTTTTCCCTTTGAGAGTGGGGAAGATTCCAACAAGGGGACATAGCTTCAGAATTGAGGGACAAAAGTTTACGGGTAACATGAGGGGTAACTTCTTTACTCAGAGGGTGGTGGCTGTATGGAATGGGCTTCCGGTGGAAGTGGTGGAGGCTGGCTCGATTTTATTATTTAAGAGTAAATTGGATAGGTATATGGATAAGAGGGGATTAGAGGGTTATGGTCTGAGTGCAGGTAGATGAGACTAGGTCAGGGAGAGTGGTCGGCGTGGACTGGAAGGGCCGAATGGGCCTGTTTCCGTGCTGTAGTTGTTATATGGTTATATATGGTTATTGGTAATGAGACCTGCACTTTCCTTGAGCAGACACATACTTGCAATGATCACAGATCTTCCAGGTGTCCAAGGTGTGACAGATAACACTGTTTCAGGCTCTCCAAGACACACTCCAGACTCCCCATCTTTGAGTCCATCCACACTTCATGCTGCCTTGGAAAAGCAGTCAACATAATCCAAGACTTGTCCCACCCTGGTCATTCCTTAGTTTAGTTTAGAGATACCTTCTCCCCGCTCCCATCTGGCAGGAGGTACAGAAGCTTGAAAATGCACACCATCATACTCAGGAAGAGCTTCCTTCCCTCTGTTATCAGGCTTCAGAACGGTCCTTCCATAAGCTAGGACGCTGTCCGATTCACCTCTACTCCATTACGGACATTGAACTTTCTTTGTGGAACTGGTGCGCTACACTGCTGAGAACTATATTCTGCACTCTGTATCTTCCCCTTTGCTCTACCTATTGTACTTAAGTTTGGTTTGATTGTGCTTAAGTATAGTATTACCTGATCTGTGGATAACATGCACAACAAAGCCTTTCACTGTACCTCAGGACATGCGACAATAATAAACTCAAACCTAAATCTACATTTGGTTCTCTGTATCTTGCTCTTTTTGCTCTATCTATTGCACGAGTTTGCTTGATTGTATTTATGCATGGTATTATGTGATCTGTTTCGATGGCATGCAAAGCAAAGCCTTTCACGGTACCTGTGACAATAATAAACTTTAATCAAAAACTTTATTCTGCATCTTTCCCTTTGCTCTATCTATTGAGTTGAGTTTGGCTTGACTGTATTTATGTATAGTATTCTGATCTGATCGCAGGCAAAACAACGTTTATCTCTCTGCCTCAGTACATGTGATAATAATAACCTAAATATATTACAAGGGTTATCATTCCCTGAAGATGCAATGGAAAGGGAAATTTCTCAAGGTCAACACGATGCGTGCAAGGATCTTGCATGACTCATTTAATCCCAGGCAGCAGTATTGACCTGATATCAATTAGTGGATGAATGTGTCAGCCAACACTGTGGATGGCAGCATTAATTAAAATTAACAATGTAGTTACAAAACCAAACATTGCACTCAAAATGCACGTGCACTTTCACTGGGGACCGGATTATTGTCTAGAGCAATACGAGTAAGCATGCGTTAACACTGGAGTGCAGGTACAATGCTCCTATTTAGAGAATTATTTCTAGGCCAGCTATAATTCTACCAAGGTACTGTGCTTTGAAAGATTAACGGCGTAAATGAAATGGCATCAGGCAGAGTGGTGCAGCAGGTAGAACCGCTGCCTTACAGTGCCAGACTCTTGGGTTCGATCCTGACCGTGGGTGCTGTCCATGCGTGGAGTATGTTCGTTCTCCTTGTGACCGCGTGGGATTCCTCTGGGTGCTCCGGTCCCCCCCACATCCCAAAGATGTGCATAATGGAAGGTTAATTGACCTCTGTAAATGACCCCTAATGTGTAGGAAATGGATGGGAAAGTGGGTTAGCATAGAACTCGTGTGAACGGGTGATCGATGATTGGCGTGGACTCGGTGAGCCGAAGAGGCTGTTTCCATGCTGTATGTTTTAATCAAAGCACACTATTTGCAGTCATAAGGAACAGGAGTAGAATTGGGCCATTCGACCCATCAAGACTACTCCGCCATTCAATCATGGCTGATCTATCTCTCCCTCCTAACCCCATTCTCCTGCCTTCTCCCTATAACCTCCGACACCTGTACTAATCAAGAATCTATCTAACTCTGCCTTAAAAACATCCATTGACTTGGCCTCCACAGCCTTCTGTGGCAACGAATTCCACATCACTTTTCAAATTCTAACTAGAGTAGCAAAAGAATAGATTGAAACCTTCAGTCAGTTGGCAATGGTACAGCGAATGAGCAGAATATTGAGACAATATCTTTCACCTCCAAAGTTGAATATCCAGTCAGATCAGATTGATTTAAAACCTATCTCAAACCTGGGATTGTGGTACCACAGTAACGTCTGGTCACCAACTTGAAAAGCCCAACCGATGAATCCAAGACACTGCATACCTTCTCGTTGGAGTTCAATTGCTTTGGAATTTCAGACATAAAACATTTTGCAACACTCTTCCACTACAACCTCACCAGGAGTACAATAGAACAGCTGCAAACTTGGGAAATATTTTAATGTTTTTATGCTGCTGCACGTAAGAATCTCATTGTTTTTCTGTACATATGACAATTGAACACTCTTGACTTAGTTAGTTTAGAGATGGGTGACTTTTTGGGTCAGGATCCTTCTACAGAGTGATTTCAGGAGTGGGTGGTGAAAGAAAACTAGAAGAGTGGAGAGGCAAGACAAAGCTTGGCAGGTCATAGGTGAACACAGGCGGGGGGGAGGGTTGATAGGCAGATGTTGGACAAAGGCCTGAGATGAACATGCACGAGATGTGAGACACAAGGATTATAGTGTTGTGAATTGTGAAGCTGGAGAATTAACGAGGTGCAAATTGTGTAGGAGGGAATGTTGGTGGAGGGAAGGGGAGGATGCGTTTTGTAGAGGTTACCTAAGGACGGACAATTCGATGTCCAAAAGGTGTGGCGTCTTGTTTGCTAATTTTAAAAAAAAATTGTAGTTCAGGTGCCAAAAGACTAATTGGCTGTCTGCAAATTTTGACAGATGGAATCCTTTAATTGTGAATGACTGGCATCCAGAAAGAATTGCAAAAGCAGCTGCTCGTCCAGTCAACCACACTTGAAATAATGAGTGATGGACTAAAATAGAATTTTGCCATAATTTATCACAAGCGATGACCAAATGTAAACAGTACTGCGATAAACATCAAACACACTCAGCAAGACCACCAGCATAATCAAAGACGACTCACACCACCGTCACTCCCTATTCTCCCCTCTTCATCTACACCTCACCAGCACAATCAAGGATGATTCGCACCCTAGCCACTCCCTCCTCCCCTCTCCCATCAGGCAAGAGGTATGAAAACGCACATCTCTAGATTCAGGGACAGTTTCTTCCCAGCAGTTATCGGGCAACTGCACCATCCAACCAACAACTAGAGAGCGGTCCTGAGCTACTATCCATCTCATTGGAGGCCCTCGGACTATCTTTGATCAGACTTTACCTTACACTAAATGTTATTCACGTTATTCCCTTTATCTTGTAACCGTACACTGTGGATGGTTCGATGCATTGTCTTTCCGCTGACTGGTTAATTTTGTTGGCATGCAACAAATGGTTTTCACTGTACCTCGATACACGTGGCAATTAACTAAACTCAACTAAACAACCGTGGGCAAGAGGATTTACCGATCGTTATCTAAAATGCAAGCAGGGTCAGGGTACCCAACTACATTCAGATTTTTATCATGCGCACAAGGTCTTTGGTTACTACAAAATCAATTTCCGCAAAATGTGTGGCATTTTTTCAGCTAAGCCTCCCATGAATTTTAATCACATGGCATATTCAAAGTAATCAACTGGATTAATATAGTGTACAATATAGTTTATTTCCAAGAAATCTGGATCAGTAAGAAAACATACATACATAAATTGTACAAAGTGTTGGAATTAGAATTAAAGCATTGGAATTGAAATTAGAACTAGCCCCAAAACTAGTTCTAACTCCAAAATATACGAACAATTTATTCCAAAATGTGATTAGTACACATAATACAAACAAGGAATGTATTCAATGTAATGTATACAAAAGGGAATACACGAGGAGATAGTTTGGTACTTGTATTAAGAAGTCAGCTTGCTTTTTGTCATAGGAATTGATCCATTACCATTTTAGCAAATACTTCCAAAACTCGGATTCTGAACCAAGACTTTGCAAGCTGAAAACAGAATAAAACTCTTCTTAATTGACAAGACTGGCAGAGGCAGAGTTAAGTCGACCATGTAGATGTGTCCAAACATTGGTAAGGATGAATTTCTTTGGTATAGACAGGGAATGAGCATTACTACAAATTAAAGCACTTTAGCTCACTGGTCCCAATGCAGTAGCAACTTCCATGACAGATAGCCATTTGGGAAAGATTTGACAAAACTTAAAAAGGAGTGATGTACATTTGTTTTCAAACACTTTTGAACCACAATTCTTCAAGGGTTACCAGGATTTAATAACCACTTGGTGAAAAGTTGGCAAGTCTTTAATCTTTCTCTCAAGGGAAGAATGATTAAATTTGGCAAGAACTTTTTCCATTTTGTTATAATTGCAATTGCAATGCTTTGCAGCATACATCTTCACGTCTATTATATATTTTCAATGTTGGTACTGGCCACTGAAGATGCAATTGTAGAGCATTTGCTTTCTGGCCACTATTAACATTGTGTTCCATTTAAACTAATTTTGTACCTACAAGAAAATAATATATTATTGGTCCAGGCAAAAGTATAACTATTTTCAAGAAGAAGTGGACATTTAAAAAAAAACTCTCTTGGAAGTTACACTTGGGAGATATTGCCTCAAAGAAATAATTTACTTTGCTAGTATAATTGAACTCTTAAAAAGTGTTTGGTCCTTGATTCTAATTTCAACCTTTAACATATTTTCAGCTTATAAAAATCAAATGTGCACTTCAGATAGTTCAGAAAATGTTTCCTTACATCAATGGGATCTGGTTAACAGAAATATTCTCTCTATTAATGTCGCTCATTTCATGAAACTAGTTTGTGTGATCTTAACCCAATTTTTTTTTTAATGGACAAAGCTGCAGCATTAAAATACCAACAAACAAACATGATCTGAGAAGAAACGATAAAGATTAGTTATTGAATACAGTGTAGAAAAATAATTGCAAATTCACTTCAAGGGAGTTTGCAGAATGACACCATGCCTAAGGAGAAGTTCTTTATGGTTGTATTAGACGACAAAAGGAGAATATATTCCATTTTCAGAACCAGTCTCCCAAAATAAGCGTTCCTCTCCCCTAGATAAAAGGCCCATTTACACCTTCGGTAAGTAAAATGGCCAAGAACATACAGGTCAGCATTATACATTTCCAGCAAATATATATAATACTTCAAATACAGTTTTTCTTTTATCTAGCAATCAACTTGAAGAATTTCCCAAAACAGAAAATAAGATGATAATTAAAAATTTGTACCGCATTTCATTGCACTTTACAGGCATTAGGCATTTCACATAGAATGCACTGTTTTAAAGTACAGCGACTTACAACTTAGGGCAGCATGGTGGCTCAGATGCTTCTTTCCTACTGGTGGTGCTTTCATAAATACAATCCAGAAAGTCAGAAAAGGATGTTTTTACCACACAAGTCGTACCTCCGGCACGAGTGGTGGTTTTGTTTATGAACTCGAGACTTAAAATTTGAGGTAGGACCAAGTACCGTCTAGTTCAGAAATAAACACCTCCAAAGCAACCAAGCCGAGAGAGGCAGGAGAAAGAGGGTGGATGCCAAGAAACACAAAGAAAAATGCCTCACCCAGTACAGGATGATCAGAGGTTATGGAGTGGAAATGAGGAACTGCAGATGCTGGTTAATGCACAAAAAGGACACAAAGTGGTGGAGTAATTCAACAGGTCAGGCAGCATCTCTGGAGTACATGGATAGGTGGCGTTTCAGGGTGAGAGGGTCAAGTCTGAAGGATCCGGACCCGAAACATCACCTATCCATGTTCTGCAGGGAAGCTGCCCGACCCGCTGAGTAACTCCAGCACTTTGTGTCCTTTCTAGCAAATTAAGTTAGTCAGGCCCCGTTGCCAAGTTCACTTATTAATCACAGCACTGCAAGGTTCACATTATTGTTTGAACGTGTATCCTGTAAACATCCTGAACATTGTAATGCCAGTAAGGTTTCAACTGGCATTACACTTATCAATAAATAAGCAGGGTATACATGAAAAACAGTAAACTGTAAAAGTAAAGTGCTTCTTACAGTATTGCACTCTCATTAAAGTGTAGAATATTCTTCACGTTACTGGATCAACGCTGTTCCTTCATCGGCAGCAAAATCCTCTTCACTCTCACTGCTCTCTTCAGTGGGATTTACGACATTTGCCTGAAAATAAATATATAATTTGCAGTTAAGTGAAGAAAAATAGGCTGAGATTGACCACTATTGCAGTATTTTATTGTAATTCATCTGGCCTTTATTTTAAATAAAGCAACTTTAAAAATATATATACATACACATAGAGGGTGGGGGGTATATGGAATGAGCTGCCTGAGCAGATAGTTGAGGCAGGTACAATCACAACGTTTAAATGACATTTGGACATGTACATTAATAGGTTTAGAGGGATATGGGCCAAATGCAGCCAGGTGAGGCTAGTGTAGATGGGACATGTTGGTTGGTGTGGGCAAGTCGTGCCAAAGGGCCTGTTTCCAGGTTGTATGAGTCCTGAGTAATGAAGAGACGGTATGCAACCATCATCATTAATTAGTGTACAGAGGAGAATGTATCTCCAGCACTTTGTTACTGCAGCACAATGTGTCTAGACGAGAGCTGTCCATCACTCAATTACACTGGTAACACACCACTCCACTGACCTGTGAAACCACTACATCACATTTGTGATGCGCAATGCTGTAGAGGTCAGAGATCTTTTCCGGCACAGGTTTATTCAGCGTTTCAGGCAGAAGTAAGCACAGGACCCCTGCCAGCAGACCGGCAACTCCAAGCACCACAAAATGCAATGACACCTGAATGGATTTCTGTGAATGAATGAATGGAAGAAAGGCCAATAAACACAAAACTGAAGGTATAAATGACTCTGGGCATTGGATAAGGCAGCCAAACACAAGAACCAAAAGCACATAAGCAAACATTCTTCAGTCAAAATCTTTAAATACAGATGGTTATAGTTGGCCTCAATCGCATCTCCTAACAAGCAAATGTTCCAGAGTATAAGAGGTCCAGGCATTTCATAATAATTGAGGAGATACCGTGCTCCCTCAAACCAATACTTTGGTTGAATAGAGTTGATTGATTGAACGTGCTGACCAGCGATCACCTCCATACACTAGGGGCAATGTACAATTTTATCAAAGCCAATTAACCTCCAAACCTGTAAGTGTTTGGAGAAAAACGAGGGGTATCTTTTTCACTCAGAGAGTAGTGGGTAAATGGAATGAGCTGCCAGAGGAGGTAGTTGAGGCAGGTACTATAACAGCATTTAAAAGACATTTGGACAGGTTCAGAGGGATATGGACCAAAGGTTCAGAGGGATATGGACTAAAGGTGGGCCTACTGTAGATGGGGCATCTTGCTCCGTATGGGCAAGGTGAGCTGAAGGGCCAGTTTCCATGCTGTATGACTTTATGACACTATTTCCGCCTGCCTTCTCTTCCCAACACTCCAAGTTGCAACTCTCGAGAACTGGATTGAGCAGTGCAGACTCAGAGTCAGCGATGCCGGCTGGAGGGTGGCTATCTACTCCTGCTCGCTCTCCCATCAACGCTCCCATCACCGTGATCCTCTCCTCTTCCACACAACTTCCCCTCATGTCTGACTTGCATACAGTTTGGGATTACGAACTGTTCTCAGGAACAGTTGTGGCATGGTGGTGCTGCGAAAGAGTTGCTGCCTCACAGTGCCAGAGACCCAGGTTCAATCCTGACTACAGGTGCTGTCTGTACGGATTTTGCAGGTTCTCCCTGTGACCGCGTGGGATTTCTCCGGGTGCTCTGTTTTTCTCCCACATTACAAAAATGTAGAGATGTGTAGGTTAATTGGCTTCTAGTGTGTAGGATAGAGCTAGTGTACGGAGTGACCCTAATGTGTAAGGAGTGGATGTGAAAGTGAGATAACATGGAACAGGTGTGAACGGGTGATCGAAGGTTGGCGTGGACTCAGTGGGCCAAAGGGACTGATTCCATGCTGTATCTCTAAATTAACAGAATCCTATTATACCGTGGCAATGTCTTGCTGTTGCTAAATGCAGAACACACAAGGCATGAAATGCCCTTTTAAAAAACTCTCCAAAACCTAAAGAACTCTAATTCTCCATGCAGTTAAAACTGATGGTCAACATTTGTCAACGTTGCCACATGGAAGTATAAACCCAAGGTTTAGTGATTAGACGTTATATATTATTGCATGCACATTAAAGAACACATATTCCAGAAATAAGATTGAAGAAGGGCCCCGACCCAAAAAGTCACCCATCCATGTTCTCCAGAGATGCTGCCTGACTCACCGAGTCACTTGTGTCCTTTCCAGAAAATAAAACACCTAAAATTATACAGCTGTCCTACATATATTCAATGAAAGTATTAAAATCATAATGCCAGGCCATTAAATTAAGTTCATTCTGTGCATCTTAAGTATATTAAGATGCTTATGTTTAATTAACTTTTGAAAATTGGTCTATTTTTTTTAATACAATAAATTAAGGGTTTAACAAAAAGCTCAACTTCCACAGGCAAACTGTAACTCACAGAATTTTAAATATCTCAATTTACAGAAAAATCTCATAACCAGCCACTTGACACAAATCCATTGTTTTGTTTAGTACATTTCTATACTTGCCCAACCCAAGTGAAAATGGTCATGTTTCAGGCAAAAAAAAAGTTTTCTTAAATGTTATTAATAAATTGACACTGATATCTTATTGCACCAGAGTTGACAAACTCATGGAATGCATAGTATCAGGAAGAAATTATAGCAGCTAGGTCAAAAGAGAAACATGCAAATAAAATGAGAGAAGCAGGGTGGGTGGAAATCCCTGTCCTATATAAACCAGAAGATGATGCAAATGCTGGAGTAACTCAGAAGGTCAGGCAGCATCCCTGGAAAACATGGATTAGGTGATGTTTCAGGACAGGATCCGTGTCCAGTCCGAAGAAGGGTCTCGACCCGAAACATCACCAATCCATGTTCTCCAGACGCTGCCTTGACTTACTCCAGAACTTTGTGCCTTCTTTTGTAAACTAGAGTAGAGTTGCTGCCTTACAGCGCCAAAGACCTGGGTTTGATCCTGACTACGGGTGCTGTCTGTATGTTCTCCCAATGACCACTTGGGTTTTTTCCGGGTGCTCTGGTTTCCTCCTACACTCAAAGTTAATTTGCTTTGGTAAATTGTAAAAATTGTACCTAGCGTGCAGACAGTGCTAGTGTACAGTGCGATTGTTGGTCGGCGCGGACTCAAGGGCCATAGGGCCTGTTCTGCGCTGTATCTCTGAAGTCTAAAGGTTGATAATGGAACGTAATGTGTATTTTCCTGCCTTCAGAGTTGAATTAATTATTTCTAGATATCAATAATCCCATGCTCAAAATCATTTGATGGATTTATACACTAAATAGAAGAGCATTCAGCTTCATGTTCAACTATGACATTAAAGCACAAACTCGTAGTAGTCACATTTTCCCCCTCAGTTTGATCTTTGGTTACTGACAATCAAAGACAATAAAAAAATAATAATCCACTATACAATAGTGTCATTCACTATTTTGATGTTACAGTTGTACAAGATGTTGGTGAGGCCGCACTTGGGGATCGTGTTCGATTTTGGTTATCCTGCTGTGGGAAGGATATTATTAAGTTGCAAAGAATGCAGAGACGGTTCACGAGGACTCAAGGGCCTGAACTACAGGGAGAAGTTGGGCAGGCTAGAACTTTACTCCTTGGAGCACAGAAGGTTGAAGGGTGATCTTACAAAGGTATATAAAAATCATGAAGGGAATATATAGGATGAATACAAAGTAGGGAAATCAAGAACCAGAGGACATAGGTGTAAGGCGAGAGGGGAAGATTTATTAGGAACCCGAGGGGCAACCTTTTCACTCAGAGGATGGTGGGTTCATGGAATGAGCTGCCAGAGGTTACAAACTTCAATGTCTTTCTCTGCCAGAGACAACTGCTATAACAGCATTTTAAATACATTTGGACAGGTACAAGGATACAAAAGATTTGAGGGATACTGGCCAAATGCCAGCAATTGGGACTAGCCTAGATGAAGCATCTTGGACAGCATGGACGATTTGGGCTGAAGGGTCTGTTTCATGCTGTAGGACTTCTAAGATGGAAAATACTGAGAAATCCTTTTATTGGCCAATTGAAGTCTGCTCTTTCATGTAAACAATGTTGTAAAAGGTTTCTAATTACACTAAAACATGTCCAAGTACTGTCAGAGATGACCCAGTGCATAACTGGTGACCTGCCAAAGACAATTCTCAAGTCACTGCCATATACTCTATAGAAGTTAAAGCAGGGGAAATAAAATTACACAAAAAGATGTAACTAGTGGAATGTGATGCAAAAGTGTCACGTTTAATCTAACGCAGGAACTACCAGACATTTTGCCTGTCAAAATATCTATAAACCTTTATAGCAAAATTGACTTGGGTGGCACAGTGGTACAGCGGGTAGAGTTGCTGCCTCATAGCGCCGGTGATCAGAGTTTGATCCTGACCTCGGGTGCTGTCCGTGCGGAGTTTGCATGTTCTCCCTGTAACCGCTTGGGTTTCCTCCAGGTGCTATGGTTTCCTCCCACATCCCAAAGATGTGCAAATTTGTAGGTTAACTGGTCTATGTAAATTGTCTCTAGTGTGTAGGGAGTGGACGAGAAAGTGGGATAACAGAAATGGGGTGAACGCGTGATCGATGGCCGGTGCGGACTTGGTGGGCCGAATGGCCTGTTTCTATGCTGTGTTTCTAAGCTAAACTTAGATGAAATTAGACACAAAATGCCGGCGTATTTCAGCGGGACAGGCAGCATCTCTGGATAGCAGGAATGGGTGATGTTTCGGGTCGAGACCCTTCTTCAGACTGAGTCAGGGGAGAGGGAGAAACAGAGATAAAATATGAAAACGAGATAAAGGGGATGGAGATCAAGGCAGATGTAGAATAGGTCATTGTTCGCTCGGAGAACAATGCAAACAAATCAAACAGAGATAAAATGTAATCGAGTTCAGTCAGACTGGGCGGAGAACTGGGAATGGGGGACGGATGGAGTGCAAGGGTTACTTGAAGTTAAAGAAGTCAATATTCATACCGCTGGAGTGTAAGCTGCCCAAGCGAAATATGAGGTGTTGTTCCTCCAATTTGTGCTGGGCTTCACTCTGACAATGGAGGAGGCCCAGGACAGAAAGATCAGTGTGGGAATGGGAGGGGGAGTTAAAGTGTTTAGCAACCGGGAGATCAGGTACATCAGGTAGGCGGACTGAGTGGAGGTGTTAGCGAAATGATCGCCGAGCCTGGGCTTGGTCTCGCCGATATATAGTCCACACCCGGTACAGAGGATAGAGTGGATGAGGTTGGAGGAGGTGCAAGTGAACCTCTGCCTCACCTGAATAGCCTCCTGGGGTTCATGGACGGAGTTGAGGGGAGGTATAGGAACAGGAGTTGCATCTCCTGCTTTATTGGGGAGGGGGTGGTTTGATTGGGAAGGGACGAGTTAACCAGGGAGCTACGGAGGGAACGGTCCCTGCAGAGAGCGGAAAGGGGTGGAGATGGCTAGTGGTGGGATCCTGTTGGAGGTGGCGAAAATGTTGGAGGATTGTGTTCTGTATGCGACGGCCAATGAGGTGAAAGATGAGGACTAAGGGGACTCTGACCCTAAGTTTAAGCTCCGTTAAAGGCTGTGCTTTATTTTGAGATGGGAAACAAAGGTACTGCTAATATAATAAATTTGCATGAACACCCAGTGCTTTCCAAATGCCTTCCTTGGGTGCGTGCCAGTTATCAAGAGCAGAGGAATATCAGTAGTGACAATCACCTGTCAACATTTCCCTTTCATCTCAATTGAGTACACTCCTGCTGTACACGAATGCAGGAGAGAAGCTAATTAGTGCACTGATTGTTGCTTTGATTTTCAACAAGCAAATTAACTTAGCTGGCAGACTAACACAGCAACACTGAATATTTTGTTTCAGTTAAACCTGCAACAGTATTCCGAATCACCATCTCAAGAATATGCCAGAAATTGGCAATACCGGAATATTGCTCAGACCATTTTAGAGCCGTATGTTAGCAATCCTTATTGCATTTGTATTCACAGCAATGTGACATCTTAAGAAAGATAATGCAGGATCAATATTTACTTCCAATCAGGGGGCTAACGATCTCTAATAATAGATAGACTTCCATGCAAGATGGCGCTGAAGCCAGGTGACTCTCTGCCTGCTGACCCCAGAAGTGTTGTCTGCTACCATACATTACAATCGCTCCACTCTTTTAAACCTTTATTTCAACAGCAACATTTCTGACACTAACAATGCTCTTCTTAATCACCTCTCAGATTTGTCAATTCTTTGACTACCAGGAAGCATTATTCCCTTTATCCTGTATTTGCACACTGTGGACGGCTTGATTGTGATCATGGATAGCACACATCAAAAAGATTTTCACTGTACCTGACAATAATAAACTAAACCAAACCAGATAACCAAGGCTGAGATGTGTAATTACAATCAAACTATGTGTTTAACTGTAATTATACAAATATGACCCTTACTGGTGTTTTAATGCAAAAAAAACACAAAACTACTCATCGACAATAGAAAAACAAAGACAAATCAGGTGGCTATAGTAAATGAGCAAGTTACTTTGGGTACATTTTTTCATGAATTGAAGCAAAAATAAATCTATTGGTTTGGAATTTATCGGTTCCAAAGGAATGGAATTCAACATTAATCTTGGGAAAGCTAACCACAAAGGTTGATAGACACAAAATGCTGGAGTAACTCAGTGGGACGGCAGCATCTCTGGAGAGAAGGAATGGGTCACATTTCGGGTCGAGACCCTTCTTCAGACTAAACGTCTGAAAAGCCATCCATACCTTCTCTCCAGAGATGCTGCCTGTCCAGCTGAGTTACTCCAGCTTTTTGTGTCAATCTTCAGTTTAAACCAGCATCTGCAGTTCCTTCCCACACATAACCACAAAGGTTAATGTGTTCCAGATCACAGGCCTCAATTTGACATTCAATATGGCATTTTCTACAGGTGTTCAACACAGATCAACAGCGGGCAGCTGATAATCGAGGCTGAAAGCAGCTCATGAGCAAAAACAGGTTAAAGAAACAACAGAAAATCCCATGTAAGCAATTGCAGAGAAAATGAAATAAAGTTCGGGATGTACCCAAGGAGTAAGTGTTAATTTTAGAATTAAAAATGTTTCACAATGTTTGAATACATTCTTTTGGGAACAAGGTGGGGAAGGAGTAGGCAATTTGGCCACGTTTCCAAGTTACAGCTGAGCTTCAACATTTTCCTGCCCTATCCTCAATGTTTTGAAGAACTGAGATAAAGATTCATTGATATTTTGACAAGGACTGTGTTTCATACTTCAATGTCCTCTAATATCTACTAAATTGAACCTTGCATACCACGATTTCCTGAACTCCCAGTAATATGCTGGTCTTTATGTTATATCAATATAATAATTAAAGCTCAAAAGAATACAAAGCGCTTGAGAAATTCAGCAGGTCAGGCAGCATCTCTGGAAAACATGAATAAGTGACGTTACAGATCCTTCTTGAGACATTACTGTGCTGCACAGAATGGTAAATAACAAATAAAATCTGATATAGACACAAAGCGCTGGAATAGGTCAGACAGCATCTCTGGAGGAGGATGGGTGACATTTTGAGTTCGAACCCTCCTTCAGATCCGACCCGAAACTTCACCCATCCTTTTTCTCCAGAGATGCCCCATGACCTGCTGAGTTACTCCAGTTTAAACCAGCATCTGGTTCCTTTCCATAAATAAAATCCGTCCTAAAACTCACCTTTAATTTATAACCTTTGAGATCAATGAACATCCAAACATACTTCTAAGATTTCATTAACAAAATGCTCATTACCAACTTAGATTTACTGTAGTAGGACTGGAAGACAAACTGAATCAAGTAGCCAGCTTGGAAGGGGAAGGATCTAATGGGGTCTGCAACAGAAAAGAAAAGACTGCAGACTCACCAGCGATGGGACAAAGGGTGCAATGATCCCACCAATTCTGGAAGACATAGAACAGATTCCCATTCCAACATTCCTATAGGAAAGCAGCAAAAAATAAAATTAGTTGAAACTTTGACATACAAATTCACAAACTCATGCAAGAATGGCTCAGTGCAGAATTTCACACCATTGAAAATCTGAAAAAATGCTGATGTACCATCAGTCAACAAATACCTCAAAATAGTTTATAATTAAGATTTGGTCCGATTCTACTTTTACATCGTGAATCCTGACAGAGTTGCTAAAAAACAAATAGGGATTTAGAGTGATGTTCTAAGGCCACAGAGACCTCCCAGGAATGATTATGATGAGCATTTGACATCACTGGACCTGTACGCACTGAAGTTTAGAAGGATGCGGGTGGGACCTCATTGAAACTTACCGAATAATGAAAGGCCTGGATAGAGTGGATGTTTCTACTCATGGGAGAGTCTAGGACCAGAGGCCATAGCCTCAGAATAAAAGGATGCACCTTTAGAAAGATGAGGAGAAATTTCTTTATTCAGAGGGTGGTGAATCTGTGGAATTAATTGCCACAGAAGGGTGTGGAGGCTCAGTCAATGGATATTTTTAAAGCGGAGATTGATAGATTCTTGATTAATATGGGTGTCAGAAGTTATGGGGTGAAGGCAGGAGAATGGGGTTGAAAGGGAGATTGATCAGTCATGATTGAATGGCAGAGTAGACTTGATGGGCCAAATTGCCCGCTTCTGCACCTATAACTTATGAACTCAAATGTAATAGAACGTAAGAATTGGTTCCAAGTTACATCAGTAGATAAAAATATTCAAACATCGGTGTAAAGAAATATAAATTCAAACTAGTGGGTAATGCTACTGCCTCACGGCGCCAGAGACCCAAATTCGATCCCGACCTCAGATGCTATTTGTGTCGAGTTTGCACGTTCTCCAGGACCATGTGGGTTTCCTCCGGGTGCCCCGGTTTCCTCCCGCATCCCAAAGATGTGCCAATTAACCTATAAACCTGCACGCCTTTGGAATGTGGGTGGAAACTGGAGTATCTAGGGAAAACCCACGTGCTCACAGGGACAACATGCAAACTCCGCACAGACAGTGTCCGTAGTCAGGATCAAACCCGGGTCTCTGGCGTTGTAAGACTACAACTCTACCACTGCACCACTGTGCCGCCCTTTGCCTGGGGAAATAAATCTTGCTGGCATCATTAATGTGAAAAGAATAAATTGAAACAAATACATTTTTTAAAAACTGGGATTGCAAATGGAATATCAGAAATGGATGATTACAGTCACTCTCCAAATTTCACTGACCACAAACTTACCTGACTGAGGTGGGAAAGAGCTCAGAGGAATAGATGTAGACTACATTAAATGCAGCACTTATAGACAGTTTACCCAGAATACAGGGAGTTTGGCTAATTACAAAGGACATGAACCCAGTGCCTGAAAAAGAGTGTATATAGATTCAGTTATATGAAGGTTTTGCATTAAATTCTTAAAATAATAGCAATAATATTGCAAATTTAATAGCAAATATCGAAGGCTGGAAAACAAATACACAAAAGGAAAGGTTTTTCTCTGAAAATAAATCTTAAAGCTGGTCACAACCAAGAAAATGCACTCAAAGTTTCAAAAATAAGTTACACAGACACACTTACAGCATGGATACAGGTCCTTTGGATCATCTTGCCCAAGTTGAATGTACAATAGCAACAAAAATAAATAAAGTTCATGTGAAATGCAAGCCATTTAAACCAAGATACCATCGTCTCTCCATGAAGTGTTAAGTATTCTGAAATAGGGGAGAATTCAGATTGTGGCCACAATTAAAATAAACATCAAAAGCTTTGGTGCCAAGATTTCAAATGGATATCATGCTTACTATAGTTTTAATATTAGTTCAGATGTTTCTGCACTTAACAGACTCAGAAGCATAAAAATGTCAATGTCATTAATTCTCCTCTGAAGGAGCAGTGGCTATTTGGAATGTAGAATGAAAAAGCGTAGAGATTGCATTTTAGTTCAGTTTCATGATGGTTTAGTTTAGTTATGTTTATTGATAGACCGGTAGCATAGCTGGTAGAGCCACTGCCTCACAGCGTGTGTGTGTGTGTGGAGTTTGCACATTCTCCCTGTGACCTTGTGGGTTTCCTCCGAGTGCTCCAATTTCCTCCCACATCCCTGACATGCAGGTTTGTAGGTTAATTGGCCCTCTAAATTGCCCCTAGCGTGCAGGAGTGGATGAGAAAGTGGGGTAACATAGAACTAGTTTGAATGAAAGATAGACACAAAAAGCTGAAGTAACTCAGCGGGACAGGCAGCATCTCTGGAGAGAAGGAATGGGTGATGTTTCGGGTCGAGACCCTTCTTCAGACAGTTTGAACGGGTGATGGATGGTCAGTGGGGACTCAGTTGGCTGAAGAGCCTGTTTCTGCATTGTATCTCTAATGTCTAAAGTAAACCATCAGGCTCTTGAACACAGCACAACACTAACCTCAACAATGTACTTCTATGAACCCCTGACTGTCAAAAGTCATTCAAAATTTATTCAAATAGATTTAGTAATAAACTGAGCATGAAATATTAACTATTAGTATAGCAGTTTCAATGATTTACATGCATGAAACATCCGAGCCATATTAACATAGTAATGAAGGACACACACAATGCTGGACGCTGGAGTAACTCAGTCAGGCAGCATCTCCGGAAAAAAACCCTTCTTCAGATCCGAAACATTACCCATCCTTTTTCTCCGGAGATGCTGCCTGACCCTCTTGAGTTAATCCAGCACTTTGTGACTATCTTTGGTATAAAACAGCATCTGCAGTTCCTTCCTGGATAGGTGACAATTCGGGTTGGGACTGTTTTCAGACAGAGCCAGCATAGAAAAGAATAATCTTCTAATACAGGTATCAATTACCCAGAGGTACAGAAATAAACAAATAACAAAAAGGAGGTTTAATTGCGCACGTATAGTGCTGTGACCTTCAATCACATGATAAACATGCAATTTGTCTGAATAATTGTTATCTTACCTTTAGTCTCTGGAAGCAAAATGATGATAAGACAAGCTGCCCCTCCCACAAGCAGAAACCCTGCAAGTGTTCGCCTGCGACCTGACCTAATGGAACAACAAGGCACAAGAAACAGCAGTTCAAATACCACCAATGCCCAGCTCCACGCCATGTTTTGAATATAAGTTCATAAGTTCTAGGAGCAGAATTAGGCCATTCAGCCCATCAAGTATTCTCCGGCATTCAATCATGGCTGATCTATCTTTCACTCTCAACCCCATTCTCCAGTCTTCTCCCCATAACCCCTGACACTCTTACTAATCAAGAACCTGTCAATTTCAGCCTTATAGATATCCATTGACTTGGCTTCCACAGCCGTCTGTGGCAATGAATTCCACAGATTCACCACCCTCTGACTAAAGACATTTTTCCTCATCTCCTTTCTAAAGGTACGTCCTTTTGCTCTGAGTCTATGCCCTCTGGTCCTAGATTCTCCCACTGGTCATATTGAATGGCGGTGCAGGCTCGGTGCAGCCATGATCATATTGAATGGCGGTGCAGGCTCGAAGGGCCGAATGGCCTACTCCTGCACCTATTTTCTATGTTTCTATGGTGGAAACATTCTCTCCACATCCAGTCTATCCAGGCCTTTTACTATTCGGTAAATTTCAATGAGATCTTTCCTCATCCTTCTCAACTCCAGTTTGTATAGGCCCAGTGCCATCAAACGCACATCATACGTTAACCCACTCATTGCTGGGATCATTCTCGTAAACCTCCTCTGTACCCTCCACAGTAAACTCTCTAAATCAACTAACTGATGCCTCTTTGCTGATGGATTTACACAAATCTGTTCTCATCTCCCCTGATGAGTGGTGCGGCTGGTGGAGATGCAGCCTCACAGCTCCAGATACCCGGGTTCAATCCTGACCTTGAGCGCTGTCTGCGTTAGTTTTCACATTCTCTCTGTGACCACGTGGGTTTCTTCCCGATGCTCCAGTTTCCTCCCACACCCCAAAGACTTGCGGGTTTGTCCCTCTGTAAATTGCCCTCTAGTGTGTAAGGAGTGCATGAGAAAGTGGGAACAACATAGAACCAGTGTGAATGGGTGATCGCTGGTTCATGCGGACTCGATGGGCTGAAAAGCCTGTTTCTCCTCTGCATCTTTCAATCAATTCAATTAATCAAAAGTGTCACTATTACTCCAACGGACCAGTTAAAGTAAAAAAATATCTAGCTAGTGGCAACAGCAAAACAAAAAGAATCCTTCTTTCAATTTACAAGAATTATTATTTAATAGGACTGTGTCATGAAATCAGATCATGTCACTAACAGCAAATGCTATGAGATGATTTGATGAGTTTATAAAAATGACTTCAGGACCACTCATTTTTATAATGCCATATCATAGCACAAATAAAAATCATTTTGACTGGAAAAGTAAATCAGCTAATGCCAATCTAAATCAGGAAAATAAAACATTGATCTGCATAGCACAGGAATGGGCACTTCAGCCCACGTTTATGCCGAACATGATGCCGTTAAAACCTCTCATTTGCATGTACATGACCCATATCCACCTGTTCCCTGCACTTCCATGTGCAGATCCAAAAGCGTCTTAAATGTCACTATTGTAATTGCCGATATCACCACCCCTGGCAGCACATTCCAGGCCCTCTAGTGCTTTTTTAGACTTTTTTTAACTTTAGGAGATACAGTGCGGAATCAGGCCCTTTGCCCTACCGAGTCTGCGCCGACCAGCGATCAAACCATACACTAGCACTATCCTACACACTAGGGACAATTTTACCGAAGCCAATTAACCTACGAACCTGTACTTCTTTGGAATGTGGGATGAAGCACTGCATCTCTACCTGTAGAAATCCCATGCGGTCAAAGAACATACAAACTCCATACAGACAGCACTCGTAGTCAGGGTCGAACCAGGATCTCTGGCGCTGTAAGGCAGCATCTCTACCACTGCGCCACTGTGCCGCCCTTAAATGTTGGACATTGCCATCCTCAGAAAAATGTTCTGTCTACCTTATCTATGCCCCTCATAATTTTATATACAATTATTTCGGAAAATAAGGCAAACTTTAAATAGTAAGAGAAATATTTTTGGAACATGAGATTTAAAATCAGCTTACCAGGTACGACTCAACAGAAAGAGACAGATAGGATATGAAGGCAACTCCGCCAATCCAGAGAGCGCTATGTTTAGATATCGATCGCCACCCAGGTCCCCTGCACTTAGAGTCAATCCATAGTAGACAAGACTGCATATTAACCTCATAGAGAACAAAAGATCAAAAATTATTAAAAAGTCTCTGCCCCAGTTTTACTACTGCAGCTCAAACTATTTGCTTTAAGTTACTTTCATCATGTCACGAATAGTCATAGTCATTCAGCATGGAAACAGGTCCTTCGGCCCAGCTTGCCCATGCTGACCAAGATGCCCCATCCATACTGGGGAATCAAGAACCAGAGGACATGGGATTAAGGTGAAAGGGAAAAAGATTTAATAGGGACCTAAGTGGCAGCTTTTTCTCGCACAGGGTGGTGGGTAATATGAAACAAGCTGCAAAAGGAGGTAGTTGAGGCAGGTACAATAGCAACATTGAAAGAACATTTGGTCAGGTACATGGATAGAAAAGGTTTAGAGAGATATATGGGCCAAATGCAGGCAGGGGAGACGAGCGCAGATAAGGCATGGCATGGACAAGATGGGCCTGTTTCCTTTCTGTATGACTATGACACTTGTGTACTATACAATAATTTATATGAAATTAAGCATTAACAATCTAATAGAGTAAAAGTCTGATAAGATTAACATATAGCACCTGGCAAAAACCCACGCAGTCATGGGGAGAACGTTCAAACTCTGTACAGATAGCACCTGTAGTCAGGATTGAACCAGAGTCACTGGCGCTGTAAGGCAGCCATTCTACCGCTGTGCCACTGTGCCGCCCCTTTAATGTTTATAAAGCAGTAAATGTTTATAAAATTTCTGTTATCGGTTACACTGATCATAGATTCGGAAGATAAAGAACGTAACCCCCCTGGGATGTGCATCCCAACTGCTTGGCAGCTGCTCTTGTCCAAAATATGGAACCTGTACAGTCACCACTGTTTATAGCAGGTGTCTTTTATCAATACAATTTGCTCACTATACATCGTGGAAAATGATCCAGTTGATTCTCCCGCTATTTCATAACAGGAAACTTGAACTAATCAAAATAGCTGGATTTCTAAGTGCAATTTACAAAGGGCTGCATTTACGAAAGGACCATCTAATCAACTTTTCCACAAGTGAGTTGGATACACGTGAAAAAAGTGCAAGGCCAAGAGGGCTTACATGGAAGTGGGACAATTTCCTTCACTTGTTTAAAGATCTGGCATGGGGAATGCTGATCTGATTGATCTGCCTCTGTAGATACAAGAGACTACAGATGCTAGAATCTGAAGCAAAAAATACAAAACAAAAACTGCTGGAGGAACTCAGTGTGTCAGGCTATTTTTGTCACTGAGGCTGGGAGATGTGACCTGCTGAGATCCCCCAACATTTCTTTTTAATCTTTCACTGTGGTACTTGTTTTGATGATAGATATAAATGACAGGAAGCATGTAGGCATTTTAGAGGACCATTATAAAGATGTACAAAAAAAGCAGGAGAATTGTTTTGGAGAGGGAAAAAAAGAGTGCAATTCGCTCCTTCTAACCCCAGTTCATATTAATTCAGAAGGTTCAATGTTTTCTTCCCAGCTGCTATCAGGCAACTGAACAATCCTATCACCAACTAGTGAGCGGCCCTGACCTATCATCCACCTCTTGGAGACTCTCGGACTATCTTTAATCGGACTTTACTGGACTTAATCTTGCTCTAAACATTATTACCTGGACTTTATTTTGCACTAATCGTTATTCCCTTTACCCTATATCTGTACACTGTGGACAACTTGATTGTAATCATGTATAGTCTTTCTGCTGACTGGATAGCACATTAAAAAAAAGTTTTTCACTGTAGCTCTTTTCAATAAATGTGACAATAAACAAACTGATAAAGGGAATGACATTTTATGGAATATAAAATTATTTTTCAGTATCAAGCCTTGTGATAATGAAATGAAAGAAAAATTAAGTGTTAAATGGCATCTTTCATAGGCTATAAAAGATTTTATAATTGTTAGGTCATAGAATAAGTTCTACAAATTACTAGTTTCTGTGATCTATTTAATCCAGTCACTGTTACAATGAAAATAATGGGAATCCAAAACAAAATCCCAAAAGTTAATTTTCTGACAAATTTTAGGGAAATACAGAGAAGAGGCTATCTTTAATCCAATTCATAGTCCCAACATAACCCAAATGATTCAAATGAAGGAACGATTCAATTGATTTAAAAAAACAAAGTGCTGGAGTAACTCAGTGGGTCAGGCAGCATCTCTGGAGAACATGGATAGGTGACGTTTCAGAGTGCTGGAGTAACTCAGTGGGTCAGGTAGCATCTCTGGAGAACATGGATAGGTGACGTTTTGGTACAAGACCCTTCTTTAGACACGTTCGCCATAGATGCTGCCTCACCCGCTGAGTTGCATCAGCACCGTATCTCTTTTTTGTAAACCAGCAACTGCGGTGCCTTGTGTCGCCATTTTGCATCGGGATCCTTCTTCAGACTGATTGCAGTAGAGGGGAGAAAGCTGGAAAAGTGGTGGGTATGGGACAAAGTGATAGGTGGATACAGATGATGGGGGTGTTTGATTGTCAGATGGGTGGAGACAGTGACAAAGGCTAGAGATGAAAAGGAGACAAAAGGGTGTCCGATAAGAGAAGAGTGAAATGTAAAGCTGGAGGAAGGGATGGAAGTGTAATGTAATGGGGGGGGGGAGGGGGGGAGAAACGGCAAGGGGGAGCAGGATAAAGTTCTATTGTATCGTATCAGATTGTGGGAAAAATGGATGTTCAGTTCATTTTTTGCAATTTTATATTTATCCACCTGAAAAAATTGAGAATTGGGTTAAATCTCAAGCCAAAGATAAAAACCGACAAGAGTTCACCCTTAATCATAAAACTACAGTCATCTTTGAATGCCACTGAAAAGTACAGTGAAAAATATGGGATTACAGCGAGCTAGATCCAAACCGAATTTAAACTCAGTCTTGATAATCTGTGACAGACACAAAAAGCTGGAGTAACTCAGCAGGTCATGCAGCATCTCTGGAGAAAAGGAATAGGTGATGTTTTGGGATGACCCTTCTTCAGACTGAGAGTCAGGGGAAAGGGGAACGAGAGATATAGATGGTACTTAGGACAAATGAATGGAAGATATGCAGAAAGCAACGATAATCAAAGAACTCCAGGTTTTTGTGTCTGTCTTGATAATATGTGAATGCCTTTCTTTGAAAGCACATTGGGACTATTTGAAGGAGCAAAGCAGTATACTGCAATAGATTTTAGGACATACCACACAAACATTAACACCAGGGTCCGTTCCAAGAGAATTCGATGCCGGAAGAGATCAAGAACATTAGCCTTTTCCCCAATGTTTTGGGCAGTCGTTGGCTTGAGGCTCACCATAGACTTCTGCTGGCCATTCTTTTTAGCAAAGCTTTCAAGGATTTGCTCGGCTTCGCTCCATCGTCCCTGAGCATACAGCCATCGGGGAGATTCCGGGATACATCTACCATCACAAATACAACATCTTTGTAAAAATATAACTGTTTAGTTGCTGGAAAATGCAAGCATGCTGCTCCCTGTTGGAAACACTTATCAACAGGCAAGATAACCATTAGACATTCAATGATACTTTATTGTCACATGTACCTACATACACAAAGCGTCTCCAAGTTTTTGGCACTGACAAAGTTAGAAAAGTTCCCATTAGAGTCATGTTGGTCCCTCCTTATTCTTGGCACTTCCCCCATCCTCCTGCTGGGTCCCTCTGTTCACATAAAAACAGAATTAGGCCATTCAGCCCATCAAGTCTGCTCTGCCATTTGATCACGGCAAATCTATATTTCCCTCTCAACCCCATTCTCCTGCCTTCTCCCTGCAACCTTTGACACCCTTAATAATCAAGAACCTATCAATCTTCACCATAAAAATACCCAATGACACAGTCGTCTCTGGAAATGAATTCCACCGATTCATCGCCCTCTGGCTAAAGAAATTCCTCCTCATCAATTTTCTAAAGGTACGACCTTTTATTCTGAGGCTGTGCCCTCAGTCTTAGACTCTCCCACTAGTGGAAATGTCCTCTCCACATCAACTCTATCCAGGCCTTTCATTATCCGGTAGATTTCAATAAGATCCCTCCTCATCCTTCGAAAAACAGGAGCAAAATACAAAGAATCACATGAGAAAGTGGCATAAGATAGACTAGTATGAACGGGTGATCGATGATTAGCGTAGACTCGGTGGGCCGAAGGACCTGTTTCCATGCACAAATCCAAGGGGAAAAAAGATGGACTACCCATTTCTATTGACAAGAACAAAGAGGAACATGGTGGAAGTGTTTAAAATTAACAGATTCAGACACACTGAAGCCAAGGAAACTTTACTGAATGGTGCTAAAACTGGACTTTACTTTATTAAGCATCAACACCCGAGGTCAGGATCAAACCCGGGTCCCTGGGATGTGAGGCAGCAGCTCTACCTGCTGTGTCACTGTGGCACATGTTACATGAAAATATAAAGAAAAGAAGAGGAACTTATTTGTTCATAGAGTCATACAGTGTGGAAACAGGCCCTTCGGCCCAACTTTCCCACACCAGCCAAGATTTCCAAGTTACACTAGTCCCACCTGCCCGCGTTTGGTCCATATCCCTCTAAACCTGTCGTATCCACGTACCAAAGGAGGAAGGTTGTGTCTCTGGATTTGATCCTGACCTGCGGAGTTTGCACGTTCTCCCTGTGACCACGTGGGTTTCCTCCGGGTATTCTGGTTTCCTCCCACATTCCAAAGATGTGCGGGTTTGTAGGTTAATTGGCCTCTGTTATATCGCCCCTAGTGTGTAGGGAGTGGATGCAAAAATGGGATAACATAGAACTAGTATGAATGGGTGATTGGTGGTGGGTGTGGACTTGGTGGCCTGATGGGCCTGTTTCCATGCTGTGCCTTTCAGTGAATCAATTTAATTACTATGCTTTTGTTGGATATTTCTGCCACATTAGTGAAAATGGGACTAGCTTAGACGGGGCATCGTGGTCAGTATGGACAAGTGGGCCAAAGGGCCTGTGTCCGTGCTGTATGACTCCATGCCAGCTAGCATACTCACAAAGATGGCAGCAGAATGATTACTCCTTCAATATTGACCACAATAGCCAGTACCCGCCAGGATCGAATAAAGTATCCAACCAATGCATATAGAGATATCCCCACAGCGAACGAGAGGCTCTGTAATGAACCTAAAGGAGGAAATATGTTATTTATAAATTCTACATTCATTTCAAGTTTAATCATGTTAAAATTATAGTTAACATTTCTTAAACGGCAGCAAGTACTAGAATTATGAGCAACTTTTCCAACGATAATACTTCTATTTTCTCCCCTAAATTCTGTACAATGGATTTCATATAAAAACCAAAGGCAGCTTAGTGGTGCAGTGGTAGAGTTGCTGCCTTACGGCGGCGCCAGAGACCCGGGTTCAATCATGACTATGGGTCCAGTCTGTACAGAGTGCATCTCTGTGGGTTTCCTCAGGGTGCTCCAGTTTCATCCCATATTCCAAATATGTGTGGGATTGTAGGCCAAGTGGTCTCCGAGTGTAGGATAGAACTAGTGTGTGGGGTGATCGCTAGTCAGCACGGACTTGATGGGCCGAATGTCCTGCTTCCACGCTGTATTTGAAACATTCCCAAATGCTCTAAATGCATCATTTAAACATTCTCATTCAAACTTGAGTGTAAATGACAGTTGTTCTTTAGACTCTAGGCACATTAGTTTCAGATATTAAATAGAAGAGACACAACATGACAGGCTTTAGTTTAGTTTAAAGATACAGTGTAGAAACTGGCCCTTCAGCCCACCGATTCCGCACAGACCAACGATTCCCATTACACTAGCACACACTACACGCTAGGGACACTTTACAATTTTTACCAAAGCTAATTAACCTATAAACCTGTAACCTACAACCTTTGGAGTGTGGGAGGAAACCAGAGCACCTGGGGAAAAACAACGTACTCACGAGGAGAACATACAAACTCCGTACAGCCCGTAGTCAGGATCAAACCCGATCTCTGGCGCTGTAAGGCAGCAACTCAATCGCTGCAACACTGTGCCGCCCGTCACAGGGTGGGTAAGGAGAAGGCATGAGATAATGTTAAAATCAACCAGAGTTGCACTTTGCCTTACTCCAGACTGAACACTATATTGGGTAAATGTCAGAGCATGATAGCACTGGACTTTCATTGGCTATAAAAGATTTTATAAATCTGATAATCTCAAGTCATACAACGTTTCACGAATGCAAATTACTCCCTTCGGTACTCCCTCTATATTTAATGCAGGCCCTGTAACAACGAAAATAACGGGAACACAAAACAAAATCCCAAAAGATAATTTTCTGATATATTTCAGGGGAACACGGAGAACAGGCACTCTTCAATCCAATTCCCGGTCCCAACATAACCCAAATGATTGAAATAAGGGAAAGATGTAGTTGTTCACAAAAAAATATATATATTTATACAGCGCCAGAGACTCAGGTTCGATCCTGACTATGGGCGCCGTCTGTACGGAGTTTGTACGTTCTCCCCGTGGGTTTTCTCCGAGATCTTCGGTTTCCTCCCACTCCAAAGACGTACAGGTATGTAGGTTAATTGGCTGGGCAAATGTAAAAATTGTCCCTAGTGGGTGTAGGATAGTGTTAATGTGCGGGGATCGCTGGGCGGCGCGGACCCGGTGGGCCGAAGGGCCTATTTCTGCGCTCTATCTCTAAATCTAAAATATCCCTTTATTCGTCCCACACCGGGGAAATTTACAAACCACTGCTGGAGTAACTCAGCGGGTCAGGCAACATCTCTGGAGGACATGGATAGATGATGTTTTGGGTCAGGACCTTTTTCAGACTGATTGTAGTTTAGGGCGGCACGGTGGCGCAGCAATAGAGTTGCTGCCTTACAGAGCCAGAGGTCGACCCTGACTACGGGAACTGTCAGTACAGTTTGCCTGTTCTTCTCATGACCACGTGGATTTTCTCCGGGTGCTCCAATTTCTTCCCACACCCCAAAGATGTACAGGTTTGAAGGTTAATTGGCTTTTGTAAAAAAATTATAAAACGCCCCTAGTGTGTAGGATAGTGCTAGTGTACGGGCTGATTGTTGGTCGACGCGGACTCTGTGGGTCAAAAGGCCTGTTTCCACGCTGTATCTCTAAAGTCTAAAAAGTCCTACATCCCCAATGAGGTAGGTGGAAGAATGGGATTACGCCATAGTTTATGGGATGACCATTCTGAAATCTGAAAACCCAGGGGCAAGAGATACCTTGTAACAGTGTGTCTGCACCTCAGGGAAGATAAAGGAACAGGTTACTGGAGCACAGCAAATTGTTTCCCTGCTATTTATTTTGGCATTACCCTGTTTTATGAAGAAGGCTTGAAAGAGGAAGGATCTTCATAGATAGGTTCTCTAGACCAATTTTATTTTCGTAATCTAAATCGTAACAGTCAGGGCAACTTAATTAACAACGGGAAGCATAGAGTACTGCTAAACCACTCCTGTTCCACAAGAACATTGGTAGAAAAACAGAAGTGAATTATCAGTACAGCGTTCATGTGCCTCTCTTTTCCATCACTTTTTTAAAAGTTGCGTTGGTATCTTACCAGTTATTGCCCAGTAAGAAACAGGCACATACTCCTGGAGCAGAACGAAGGACACCAACGACATTCCTCCATTGTTGACACCAACAAAGAAACGCGATGCCAAAAAAATCTGGTATGTCGGAGCAATTCCACTCACAATGCCAAACAATATATCCAGAGCAAGACCTGGGAGAAAATACATTACATTTACAATTCATTTGGAAGCACAACAATTATTAGCTATGGAGAAAACTATTAGCTACAGAGCTAGGGAAAATTGGTTAACTAATTAGACTTCTTTGAACAAATCGTCATAAAATCAGTCATACTGCACGGAAACAGGCCCTTCGGCCCAACTTTCTTGTGCTGGCCAAGATGCCCCCTCTATACTAGTCACACCTGCCCACGTTAGGCCCATATCCCTAAAAACCGTTTCCCACCCACGTACCTGCCCAAACGCTTTTTTGAATTCTGAATATTCTTTGGAAGCATTTCTGTTGATAGAATCATACTTCCTGGAAACAGGCCCTTTGGCCCAACTTCCCATGCTGACCAAGATGTTTGTAAACATGTCACCTGCAAAGTTTACCACCATACCTGTCAAATAAACTTTCTTTCTCCCAAATCGATCCGAAACTTGTCCAAAAGTGATAACACCGATCAAGACGCCAAAGAAATACATGGAACTGGCCATGTTGATTTTGTAGGAGGCATCACCAATGAGGAACCACTGTCAAATTAAACAAATGTAGCAGTGAGATGCAGTTCAAATTACAGTGCAATTAATTCCAAGTAAGTAAACACTTAATTTTAAAGTTCACAATAGTAGCAATTATTTTTGGCAGGAAGACAAAATACCATTTTGTTTTAAGAGACTGTGTCATGCCTCATTTCAGTACAATTAGAAACCAGACACCAAAACAGTTTATCCCTCATATTCACCGTATGTAGTCAATAAATACAAAAGTGTAGAAACATAGAACTGTAGAAGCTGGTTTAGTTTTGAGATACAGCAGGGAAAGAGACCCTTCGGCCCAATGAGTCCACGCTGACTAATGATCACTCATGTAATAGCAGCGCATTTGGAAAGCAGTGACAGGATCGGTCAAAGTCAGCATGGATTTATGAAGGGGAAATCATGCTTGAATAATCTTCTGGAATTTATTTGAGGATGTAACAAGTAGAATGGGTAAAGGAGAGACAGTGGATGTGGTGTATCTGGACTTTCAAAATGTCTTTGACAAGGTTCCACACAAGAGATTAGTGTGCAAAATTAGAGCACATGGTATTGGGGGTAGGGTATTGACATGGATAGAGAACTGGTTGGTAGACAGGAAGCAAAGAGTAGGAATTAACGGGTCGCTTTCAGAATGGCGGGCAGTGACTAGTGGGGTGCAGCAAGGTTCAGTGCTGGGACTCTTTATTTACAATATATATTAACGATTTAGACATTTCCCATTTTGCGGGTGACACAAAGCTGGGTGGCAGTGTGAGCTGCGAGGAGGATGCTATGAGGCTGCAAGGTGACTTGGATAGGTTGGGTGAGTGGGCAGATGCATATAATGTGGATAAATGTGAGGCTATCTACTTTGGTGAAAAGAACAAGGCGGCAGATTATTATCTGAATGGTTTCATATTAGGAAAAGGGGAGGTACAACGAGACCTAGGTGTCCTTGTACATCAGTCACTGAAAGTAAACAAGCAGGTACTGTAGGCGGTGAAGAAAGCTAATGGCATGTTGGCCTTCATAGCGAGAGGATTTGAGTATAGGAATAAGGAGGTCCTACTGCAGTTGTACAGGGCCCTGGTGAGAACGCACCTGGAGTATTATGTGCAGTTTTGGTCACCTAATTTAAGGAAGGACATTCTTGCTATTGAGGAAGTGCAGTGTAGGTTCACCAAGTTAATTCCCGGGATGGCGGGACTGACATACGATGAAAGAATGGATCAACTGGACTTATATTCACTGGAATTTAGAAGGATGAGACGGGATCATATAGAAACATATACTGTAAAATTCTTGGGATTGGACAGGCTAGATGCAGGAAAAATGTTCCCCATGTTGGGAGAGTCCAGATCCAGGGGTCACAGTTTAAGAATAAGGGGTAGGCCATTTAGTACTGAGATGAGGAATAAACTTTTTCAGCCAGAGAGTTGTGAATCTGTGGAATTCACTGCCACAGAAGCAGTGGAGGCCAATTCACTAGATGTATTCATGAGAGAGATATAGCTCTTAGGGCTAACGGAATCAAGGAATATTGGGAGAAAGCAGGAACAGGGTACTGTTTCTGAATGATCAGCCATGATCATATTAAATGGCAGTGCTGGCTCCCACCTACTCCTGTTTTCTATCTTTTTATTCACACTAGTTCTCTGTTATCCCAATTCCTCATCTACTCTCGACACAACTCATTTACCTCTATCAAGGTTTTTTAAATGTATAGTTTAGAGATACAGCTTTGAAACAGATCCTTCGAGTCCAACGGCAACCATCGATCACCTGTACATTAGTTCTACCCTACACATTGGGGACAATTTACAGAAGCCAATTAACCTATGAACCCGTGTGTTTTTGGAACATGGGAGGAAACCGGAGAAAACAGAAGCAGTCATGGGGAGAACGTACGAATTCCGTATAGGCAGCACCCGTAATCAGGATCAAACCAGTCTCTGTCCCTGTAAAGTAGCAACTCTGTCGCCGTGGCACTATGCTGCCTCACCCAAAATACACAAAAGGACAGGAAGTGCTGAAGTAACTCAGCTGGTCAGGCAGCATCTCGGGAGAGAAGGAATGGGTGACGTTTCGGGTCGAGACCCTTCTTCAGACTGAAGAAGGATAAGTGATGCCTTGGATCAGGACCCTTCTTCAGACTAGTTGCAGAGGTGGGTGGGGAAAGAAAGCTTGAAGAGTGTAGGGGCAGGACAAAATGTGGCAGGTCTTAGGTGAACACAGGTGAGGGGGAGGGGAGGTTTGATAGGCAGATGGTTGGACAAAAGCCAGAAATTAACACACACAAGATGCGAGACAAAATGGATTACAGAGTTGCAAATTGTGAAGTTAGGGGAAGTCCAAAAATGTGCTGTTCGCCAGAACTATCGCCTACCTCTGTAATAACAGATGAGAAACCTGGATCAAAATGAACATGTCTGTGAATTTCACTCTTATTTGTCACTCTAAGCCAGTGCCGAAACTGCTGACTCTCGTTGGCTGTGGTGTTATCCTGGCTTTGATCAGATGGAAGGTTTCCAAAGTCCCAGTGGAAAGGAGATGCAGCTCCAACTATGGTCATGAAAACAGCATGAGAAGCCACAAAGACCTAGAGAAAGATACAAGTGAATGAGCTTAGCCAGTGTCAGTCACCCATGTCAAACACACATTCAACAAATTAACCGAGAGATCAGCACAGCAAAAATCACACCACTGTTTGATGTGAAAATTGTCAAGGATTAATTCAGTCTTCCAATCTAGTGCAAAAGTCCTTGCACTTTTGTTTCCTCACCTGCACACCCGCCTACAGTGATGGGGTTTTCTGTCTCACTGCAATTCCAAAGGAAGTGTTTGAAATCTCCATCACCTCACGGATAAAACATTATTCCTCCTCTCGAATCCTTCCATCAATCATCCCAAGTTATTGATCCTACCTATCCTCATTGGTATAATTTTCAAGTCTTGGCAACTGTCTCTGCAATCATTTATTTTCCAGAATGCGGTGACCAGAACTCTGCATAACGCTATGGTCCAGTTAGTTACACACTGTTCTAACAATACCTCCTTCCTCTTCCCTTGCAATGCCTTGGCTAAATGGAGATAATCTTCCCATGTGCCTGCTCAATCACCTGTTGACTAAACACACTCGTTTTCAGGGGTTATGTTTCAATGCAAACACATCATGGGTAAAGAATTAAATATTAATTCTAATCCAACACACACAAGTACATATGCATACATTCCTCCCATCACCTCATGGTTTCTTTGAACTATCCTTAATCGGACTTTATTGGACTTCAATGGTATATCTTGCACTAAATGTTGTTCCCTTTATTCTTTATCTGTGCACTGTGGACAGTATGATTGTATTCATGTATAGTGAGTACACAAATATATACATACATATACATATATCAATATACACACATACATATACAATGTGTAATAGGAAGGAACTGCAGAAGCTGGTTTAAACCGAAGATAGGCACAAAATGCTGGAGTAACTCAGCGGGACAGGAAGCATCTCTGGAGCGAAGGAATGGATGACGTCTCGGGTCGAGCCCCCTCTTCAGACAATGTGTGTATATTATATATACACATATACAATATGCACACACACATATACATATATATAAAACTGTTAGATGAAAATAAAGTAATCTCAATTTTAAGCAAATACAAGGAATGAAATGTAGAAACAAGAAACTGCAGATGCCGGTTTACAAAAAAAAAAACAGAGTGCTGGAGTAACAGTTGATCAGGCAACATCTCCGGAGAACATTGACTTTTTGGGTTGGGACCCTTGTAGGGGTGGAGGGGAAGAGAAGAGAAAGCTATCACAGGCAACATCATGGGTTGGGACCCTTCTTTGGACAGCAGCTTTCTCTCCCCCCTCCCCCCTCCCCCTCACCCCCCCCACCCACCCACCCACCCCACCCCCCCCCATCAGTGCCGACTTGAGACGTTGCCTGTCCATGTTCTCCAGAGATACTGCCTGACCCGTTGAGTTACTCTAGCAGTCTTTTTTTAATAAGGAATTAAATATTTTCATATGCAGATATGAAGCAACTATTAGATTTGGATAATGCATTTAACATCTCATTTAACATTTTTCGCAAATATCATACGTAATGAAGGATTCAATTGTGTATGTATACTAGATGCAAGCTGTTAGGTTTTCTTTATAAGAATTTCATTGTCCCATTGTTAGTAGAAATGACAATTAAACATTCTTAACTCTTGATTAGAATAAAGCAGTCTCATTTTTAAGCAAATATAACATGGGTATGAAATGAAATATTTTCACTTGTTTATAAAACAAGTGATTAGAATTAGATTAGATTAAAGAAGTCTCATTTTAAGGAAAAATATGGAATGAAATATTATGTGTATACGGAACAAACTATTAGATTAAAATAAAATAGTGTCTCATTTTAAGCAGATATTTGGAAATAAATATTCTCATGTACACAGGATGCAAACTATTAAACTAAAATGAAATAATGTCTCATTTTAAGGTAATATATAGAATGAAATATGTGTATATATAGAATGTAAACTATTCAATTAGAGTAAAATAGTGTCTCGTTTTAAAGAAATATATGAAATTAAGGTATTATGTATGTAATATAGTATGCAAACTATGATTGGAATAAAATTGTTTCTCGTTTTAAGGAAATACATGGAATGCAAACATGATACAAACTGTTAAATTAATCGTTAACTGTTAAATGGGTATATAATGGGTATATAAATTAACTATTCACACGTGTGATTAAGGTGCAAACTGTAGGATGAAATTAGAATAAAGCAGTGTTTCACTTGTAAACAAATATATGGGACGAAATGCAAACTTAGATTAGAATCAAACAGTGGTTCATTTTAGCTGGCAGACACACGATTAAATTTTGGCAGTTCTTCCAAAAGTCTATCTGCATCCATTATTAAATTCCACCAGCACTGACACACCAGTAGTATTGGGGGGGGGGGGGGGGGGGGGGGGTATTAAAAGTTAAACTTGCAAGAGTGATTTGTCCCATGTGTTAATCTGACACAAACTATTAAAAGATTGGAATGGTAGGTCTCTCCACCCCTGTGCTCCCGGTCAGGAACCTTCATTGCCTGGAGAAGTGACTGAGTCACACACACTGGCCTTAATGCTCCCCCATTACTCCCTCCCTTCCTCTCTCCTTCCTTTTTCTTTCTCTCTCTCCCTCTCTCCTTCCCTCCCCCCCCCCCCCTTCTCTCTCCCTCCCTCTCTCCCTCCCTCCTCTCTCTCCCTCCCTCCCCTCCCCCCCCCTTCTCTCTCCCCCCCCCCCTTCTCTCCCCCCCTTCTCTTCCCCCCTTCTCTCCCCTCCCCTCTCTCTCCTTCCTTCTCTCTCTCCCACCTCCCTCTCTCCTTCCTTCTCCCTCTCCTTCCTTCTCCCTCAATTCTCTCCCCTCCCCTCCCCTCATTCTCTTCCCCTCCCCCCTCTCATTATCTCTCCTTCTCTCTCTCTCTCTCTGTCTCTCTCTCTCACCTGCAAGACGGTCAGCAAGCACAGCAGGTAAAGCTGCCGCGGCCCCACCGTCTGCATCACCTCGTCGAGCCCCATGTCGAGAGGGAGAGGGAGAGGGAGCGGCAGCGGCGCCGCCTCCTCTTCCCAGGGCCGGGCCGGGCCGGGCCGCCTCTCAGCTGATGGAGGGAGGCGGGGCCTCGGCCTGTCTGTCACCAGGGGAACCAGACACGTCAGCCAACGCCTTTGGTTGTCCATGGACTTGCTGCTGGAGTGCAAAGTCATAGTCAGTCATACAGCTGGCAAACAGGCCCTTCAGCCCATCCTGCCCATGCTGACCCGGATGCCCGATCTGCGCTGGTTCCCACCTTCCTGCTTTTGGCCCATATCCCTGTAAACCTTTCCTATCTTTGCACTTGTCCGTGCCTTTAAAATGTCTTGGCTCCATTGCCAGAGTGGCATTTATGAGACCTGGAATGCGCTGCCAGGGGTGGTGGTGGAGGTAGATATGATGGTTCCATTTTTCAAAGGCTTTTGGTTAGGCATGCAGGGAATGGACGTTTCAGGGCGGCACAGTGGCGCAGCGGTAGAGTTGCTGCCTCACAACGCCAGGGACCTGGGTTCGATCCTGACCTCGGGTGCTGTCTGTACGGAATTTGTATGTCCTTCCTGTGACCGCGTGGGTTTTGTTCAGGTGCTCCGGTTTCCTCCCACATTTCAAAGACGTATAGGTTTGTGGTTTAATTGGCTTCTGTAAATTGTCCCTAGTGTGTAGGATAGAACTAGTGTAGGAATCGGCCATTTGGCCCACCGTGTCCACATTGACCAGTGTGCACCCATCCGTATTAAACCCATCTTCCAAGTATTACAAACTTTATCCATGTTTTCCAGAGACATTGCCTGACCCACAGCATTTTGTGTACTTTTTTCCAAACCATCATCTACATTTCCGTTTCTACAAACTTTATACCACTGTGTTCATTGATGATTATGAGACAGAAAGGCAAGTTTATAATTGGGTTTTGCTTTTGTGAAATTACTGAAGAAATAAATTTTGAGATTTTGAAGAGTGTGTAAATGCAAGAACAGTTCACCATTTGGTAAAACTGCTGAAGAGGAACCTTATGGACCCAATTAAAACCCAAAATACCATGGGCGGCACAGTGGCGTAGTGGTTGAGTTGCTGCCTCACAGCCCCAGAGACCCGAGTTCGATCCTGACTACGGGTGCTGTCTGTACGGAGTTTGTACGTTCTCTCTGTGACTGCATGGGGTTTCTCTGGGCGACTTTAGACTCTAGAGATACAATGTGGAAACAGCCCCTTCGGTCCTTACCAAAGCCAATTATCCTACAAACTTACAAGCTGATGTAACCCCACTTTTAAAGAAAGGAAGGAGAAAGAAATTATAGACCAGTTAGCCTTACATCGGTAGTGGGGAAGATGCTTGAGTCGATTATTAAAGATGTAATAGCAGCGCATTGGGAAAGCAGTAACAGGATCGGTCAAAGTCAGCATGGATTTATGAAGGGGAAATCATGCTTGACTAATCTTCTGGAATTTTTTGAAGATGTAACATGTAGAATGGATAAGGGAGAGCCAGTGGATGTGGTGTATCTGGACTTTCAAAAAGCCTTTGACAAGGTCCCATACAAGAGATTATTGTGCAAAATTAGAACACATGAGAATTTGGGGTAGGGTATTGACATGGATAGAGAACTGGTTGGCAGACAATAAGCAAAGAGTAGGAATTAATGGGTCCTTTTCAGAATGGCAGGCAGTGACTAGTGGGATGCAGCAAGGCTCAGTGCTGGGACCCCAGTTATTTACAATATATATTAACAATTTAGACGAAGGAATTAAAGGTGACATCACCAAGTTTGCGGATGACACAAAGCCGGGTGGCAGTGTGAGCTGCAAGGAGGATGCTATGAGGCTGCAGGGTGACTTGGATAGGTTGGGTGAGTGGGCAGATGAATGGTAGATGCAGTACAATGTGGATAAATGTGAGGTTACCCACTTTAGTGGCAAGAACAAGAAGGCAGATTATTATCTGAATGGTGTCAGATTCGGAGAAGGGGTGATGCAACAAGACCTAGGTATCCATGTACATCAGTCAGTGAAAGCAAGATAGAGCTCTTAAGGATAGCGGAGTCAGGGGGTATGGGGAGAAGACAGGAACGGGGTACTGATTGAGAATGATCACATTGAATGGCGGTGCTGGCCCGAAGGGCCGAATGGCCTCCTCCTGCACCTATTGTCTAAAGTAAGCATGCAGGTACAGCAGGCAGTGAAGAAAGCAAATTGCATGTTGGCCTTCATAGCAAGAGGATTTGAGTATAGGAGCAAGGAGGTCCTACTGCAGTTGTACAAGGCCCTGGTGAGACCATACCTGGAGTATGCAGTTTTGGTCTCCTAATTTGAGGAAGGACATTCTTGCTATTGAGGGAATGCAGCGTAGGTTCACCAGGTTAGTTCCCGGGATGGTGGGACTGACATATGATGAAAGATTGGGTTGACTGGGTTTGTATTCACTGGAATTTAGAAGGATTAGAGGGGATCTTGTGGAAACATATAAAATACTTAAAGGATTGGACAGGCTAGATGAAGGAAAAATGTACAAAAACTTTTTCACCCAGAGAGTTGTAAATCTGTGGAATTCTCTGCCACAGAAGGAGTAGAGGCCAATTCACTGGATGTTTTCAAGAGAGAGTTAGATTTAGCTCTTCGGGCTAAAGGATTCAAGGGATATGGGGAAAAAGCAGGAACGGGATACTGATTTTGGATGATCAGCCATGATCATATTGAATGCTGGCTCGAAGGGCCGAATGGTCTACACCTGCACCTATTTTCTATGTTTCTATGTTTCTAAACCTGTACAGTAGGTCTTTGGAAAGTGGGAGGAAACCTGGAGGAAACGCACGAGATCACAATGAGAATGTACAAACCTCCTACAGACAGCACCCGTAGACAGCATCAAACCCGGGTCTCTGGCGCTGTAAGACAGCAACTCCACTGTTGCACCACCATGCCGCCCCGGTTTCCTCCCACAATCCATAGACTTGTAGGTAATTGGATTCTGTAAATTGTTTCTAATGTGGAGGATAAAACTAGTGTATGGGTGATCGATGGTTGGTGTGGACTCAGTGGGTCGAAGGGCCTGTTTCCATGCTGTATCTCTAAATATATATATATATAGTAACATAATGATTAGGCTAAATGATGGAAAGTAAGAGAGCAGTGGTAGTGAATGTTGTTCCATTTGGAGGGGCTGCAGATGCTTTTCGCTGAGTGTTAGGACCAACACACTATGCTACCATGTCAGTGCCAAATACAGTTGGGTTGAATTTAACAGAGAACTGATTATTTCATGGCCATAGCAGGATAAGGCCTTGCCAGTTAGGATGTGAAAGTTGTTTTGGCATTGATATTTATTCTGGCGAAATACAAATTGAATAGAAAATCCGTTTTGCTCCCAGGAATATGTCCTAATAACTCCAGCACAATGTTATGATAATTCTTCAGTTCATCAACAAAAAGATAGCTTGGGGCAAGAACCAGGCAATTTAATGCACTTTCAAATTGGTGTCTTTTCAAATACTACCCACCAAGCAACTATTTACAGTATATATCCGTTTTCGCCCTTTGAATCTGTCGATTGGCAGGGGTAATGAAGAAGGAGATACAACAAATTGCAGATGCTGGTATGCACAAAAACAGACACAAGGTGCTGGAGTAACTCAGCAGGCCAGGCAGCATCTTGTGGGCAGGTGATGTTTCGGGTCGGGTCCCTTCTTCTTATTGTGAATACTGTAATTAACTTTGGTTGCCTTCAGAAATTTGTCACCATTCTACACCTGGTTAATGAGTGCACACCCATTTCTCCCATTACCTCCATCCCTCACCCTGCTTCTTTCCCCTCCTCATTTCCCATCATTTCCCTTTTCTTCTCCTCCTCCTCCTCCTCCTCCTCCTCCTCCTTCTCCCTCCCTCCCTCCCTCCCTCCCCCGACTGTCCCCTCCCACCCACATCCTTCTCTCTGGCTTTACATTTCACTCCTCTTCTCTCCTTATTTGGCACCCTTTTGCATACTTTTCAATTCTAGCCTTTGTCACTCAAACCCAATCAAACCTTCCTCACCTGTATCCACCTTTCAATTGCAGGGCTTTGGTCTCTTATTCAGCTTTGCTCAAAGATCTACTTGATCCTAAGAGGCAACTTTGTTACTCAGAGGACGGTGGGTGTAAGGAATGAGCTGCCAGAGGACGTAGGTGAGGCAGGTACAATAAGAGCATTTAAAAGACAGAATGCAGAAACAACATATTGCAGATGCAAGTTTATTGAAAAAACACACAAAGTGCTGGAGTAGCGGTTAGGCAGAGCACTTTGCATCAACATTTAAATGTCACAAAGTGCTGAGGTAATTCAGCGGCAGACCGCATCTCTGGAGAATATGGATAGGTGACATGCTCGATATGTTCTCCAGACACTTAAAAGACTTTTGGACAAGTACATGGATAGGAAAGGTTTAGAGGGATATAATAATAATAATAATAATGCATTACATTTATATAGCGCTTTTCATATACTCAAAGACGCTTTACAGGAATTTAGAGAACATAGGGAAGTGAATAAATAGATAAATAAGTAAACGAACAGAGAAAGGAGACAGAAGGTGAGGTGACCTTCAGTGGTTGAAGGCAGTACTGAACAGGTGAGACTTCAGTGATGTTTTGAATGAGGTGAGTGTGGAGGAGTCTCTGACGGTTTGGGGTAGTGAGTTCCATAGGGTGGGAGCAGCGATGGAGAAAGCCCTGTCCCCCCAGGATCTGAGTTTGGTCCGGATGTGGGGGGATAGGAGATTGGCAGCAGCAGAGCGGAGGGTGCAGGTGGGAGTGTGCCTGTGGAGGAGGTCGGTCAGGTTGGATGGGGCTAGGTTATGGAGACCAAATACAGGCAGGTGGGACTACTGTAGATGGGGAATCTTGGTCAGCATGGACAAGTTGGGCCAAAGGAGCTGTTTCCGTGCTGTATGAGTCTTATCACCATGCTGGAGGAACTCAGCGGGTCAGGAAAGCGGTTCCTGGTGCTGATTGTTACCAGCTTGTAAATTGGCATTTACTCTCTAGGTGGTGCTGCAGTCACTTGCTTTTAGCTTCAGGAAAGTAGAGCAAAAAGTTTGGATAGATGGTTCGGTTTGAGTTTATTATTATCATGTGTACCGAAGTACAGCAAAAAGCCTTTGTTTTGTAGTACTGTACATAAACACAATCAAGTCAAAACTCAAGCACAAGCAAAGGGGAAGATACAGAATGCAGAATATAGTTCTCAGAATTGTAGTACCCCAAGAGTCAAGAGTTTTTATTGTCATTTGTCCCGAAACGGAACTGAAATTCTTACTTGCAGCAGCACAACAGATATGTAAACATACTACTCTGTAAACACCTTAATAAACAATAAAAAATGTTCCTAGACAAAGTGTCCGCAATGGGGTAGAGGTGAATCGGCCAGTAACCTAGCTTATAGAAGGACTAGATTAAGGAAGGACTAATCAGAAGCCGGCTAACAGAATCATAGAGTGATACAGTGTGGAAACTGGCCCTTCGGCCCAACCTCCCCACACTGACCAACATGTCCCAGATACATTAGTCCTACCTGCTAGCATTTGGTCCATATCCCTCCAAACATGTCTTATCCTGTCTAACTTAAATTTTGGGATAGTCTCTGCTTCAACTACCTCCTTTGGCAGCTTGTTCCATACATCCACCACCCTTTGTGTGAAAACGTTACTACTCAGATTCCTATTAAATCTTTTCCCCTTCAACTTAAACCTATGTCCTCCGTTCCTCGATTCACCTACTATGGGCAAGAAACTCGGTGCATCTACCTGATCTATTCCTCGACGGGAAGAAACTGTTCTTGAGTCCTGTATCTTCTGCTGGATAGGAGTGTGGAGAAGAAATGACTGGGGTGGGACAAGATTTTGATTGTAGACACAAAATGCTGGAATAATTCAGCAGGTCAGGCTTTTCTCCAAAGATGCTGCCTGACCCGCTGAATTACTCCAGCATTTTACGTCTATCTTCAGTGCAAACGAGCATTTGCAGTTCCTTCCTACAGATTTAGTTTATGTTGGCTGCTTTTCCGGGGCAGCGTGAAGTGTAAATGTGGGTATTCTGGGCTGTGTGACGGACTGGGCTACATCCACAACTCTCTGATGTTTAGAAGGTGTGGAGTGAAGATCAATGTTTGTTTCCACCCAACAAATTAGTATTTTAACCTGCGAGAAAGCTGTACTGACATTTTGAACTTGTTTGAATTATGTAATTAGCTGCATGTTTAGAAACAGTAAAACATGGTTACTAGATTTTTACAAATTTACTTTAGACTTTAGAGAAAAAGCATGAAAAAAAAGCCCGTTGGCCCATCAAATCCACGCCACCCAGCGATCACCCCGTACACTCACACTATCCTAAACACTCGGGACAATTTACAATTTTACATAAGCCAATTAATCTACAAACCTGAATATCTTTGGAGTGTGGGAGGAAACCGGAGCACCTGGAGAAAACCCACGCGGTCACAGGTGAACGTACAAATTCCATACAGACAGCACCCATAGTCAGGATCTAACCCGCGTTACTGGCGCTGTGAGGCTGCAACTCTACCGCTGCGCTACTGTGCTGCTGTGACAAATAACATTACATTTTACACTGGGCGTGGATGGTAATTGGGTTGTGGGGCGGGGTGGAGAAGGTGAAAGGAATGGGGTGAGAGGGTCGGGGGAATACAGGTGTGTGGGGGGTGGATGACAATATCCGTGCCGAAGATGTAAACTGTGAAAACACGTCCATTGTTGTTAATATTCTGGTATATTATAGCGTGAATTGTGTCCAGCATCCAAAATAGTTTTTCCCGTTCTTTTGCCTGGAGTCAGCAAGAGTGGTGACTTCCCTTCTGGCCATGTACAATTCTTTGTCTAAAAACTAAACAAACTCAGCCATTAATATACACAAAACACAGAGAGCTGCTAAATTACCAGAAATTCCAAATGTTTGCACCGTCCACATACTGTATGAAGACTCTTGAATCAACTTGGCATTGATCAGAGTATAAATCACCCTGACAGATCAAGCAAGCAGCATATGTGCAGATGATCGGCTGATGAGTAAATGAATATGAAGGAGTTTGATACTGTCTCTGAACTTCAGAGAAGAAGTGAAAAAATTGAGATCTCCAATTTCTCACACGACGAATGTTTTCTGAAATCTCCGCATGATGGCAAACCTGCCTCTGAGTTGCTGAGATACTGATCGCAAAAGATTATTGACCAGGTCTCCATGGATCCTTGAAGAGAATTTTTGACTTGAAGAACTGGTAATGGAATGTCACATGATATCAATACTTACAGATCAATATTTCTAAGCTGTGAGGGCTAACATTCTTGTTGTGTCTGTGTTTTGATATGAACAGTTGCTCATATAGCACTGTAAATTGAATTGGGTCGTGTTCTTCGTTCAACATTACCAGTTCTCTCAATTTACTGGCAAATGAAAAATAATCTGAGTATGAGCTAGTTTCAATGCAGGTGAGATTTTCATGACTTCTCTCTCTTCTAGTTCACAGGCACAGAACAAATGTCCGTCTGGAAATTTAAGGTATGAAAGGAATAAAGTGGAGGAGGAGTTGGTGGATCTCACTGAAATACAACGCTGGTATTGTATAACACCTATCATTCTTTATTTATTATTCATTTAAAATATTGCAATGTTTTGTCATTCATTTGGAGAAAAATAATGGGTGACGTTTTGGGTCGGAACCCTCCTTTACTTAATCATGGCTAATATATTTTTCCCTCTCAACCCCATTATCCTGCCTTCTCCCCGTAACTTTGACACCCTTTCTAATCACGAACCTCTCAATCTCCATTTTAAAAATACCTGATGATTTGGCCTCCTCAGCAATGAATTCCACAGATTCAAGACCCTCTGACTGAAGAAATCTCTCCTCATCTACACTCTGAACATACGTACTTTTATTCTGAAGCTGTGCCCTTGGTACTGGACTCTCCTACTCAGGGCCGTTTTTACAGCATTATGGGCCCCCGGGCAAAGCAGTGTACTGGGGCCCCTACCGTTACTCTCCCCCACCCCCCTTTCCCTACCAGCCCCCCCCTGTCGTGCCGGCGAAAAGCACTTACCGAAAAGCACTTAGCGATGGACTTAGGGTGCTACATTGTTGCGAAAAGCACTTACAGATCGCTGTGAGAAGCACTTAGGGATGGAAAAGCAAAGCACTTAGGGAGCTAATTGTTGCGAAACAGATCGCTGTGAGAAGCACTTAGGGACCGAAAATGTTGCGAAAAAAGCATTTATTGAACCTACATTTTTAAAGTAGTATTTATTTATTGCAAGTCACTTAACATACACAGATCAGCATGGGGCCCCTATGCTCGTGGGGCCCCGGGCAAGTGCCCATCAGGCCCATGCGTTAAGACGGCCCTGCTCCTACTGATTCAGAGCTAGTGGTTCAAATCAAAGACCCTACATTTTGTCGAAGAGACCTCAACCTAAAATGTTAACTATGGTTTTTCTTCCGCAGATGCTGCCTGACCTGCTGAGTATTTCCAGCATTTTGTGTTTTTATTTTGTCTTGCTAAATATTGAGGAATACCTTCTTAGCAGTACACCAAAACGTTCTTCCCCTTCCCCTCCATGTACCAAAGAGCAGGACATCTCAGAGGCCAAAAGGCAACTCAAACATTATTTCAAAGGACTTTGGGGTAGAGGTGAGTCGGATGAATAATTTTTGGCCCCTCTTGTGTGCTCAGTGTGCATTGACACTAACATAAAATGGAATGGAGCAAAATTAATGTAAAGAATGCTCGTGCTGTTGGCTCATAAGCCAAGGGTGTTTTATTGTCATATATCCTGAAACAGAACAATTAAATTCTCACGCAGCAGCACAACAAATATGTAAACATAGTACTTGGTAAAACAAAAAAATATATATATATATAATATATATAATATATATAAAACAAACAGACAAATAAATCGATTAAAATTATGTAAAAGTAATGTTCCCAAGTCTACATACTTTGGAGCCTTTTTGGAAGTTGTCATGTTTAATAGCCTGACGGTTGTTGGGAAGAAGCTGCTCCTGAACCTGGATGTTTTCAGCCTGCTGTACTTCTTCCTATTGGCAGGAGTGAAATAAGAATGTGTCCAGGGTGGTGTGGGTCTCTGATGATGCTGGCTGTCTTTTTGAGGCAGCAACACGAGGTAAGGCATTTCGTCGAAGGGACCTCAACCTAAAATGGTAAGCTGCAGTTGCAGTGATTTAGTTTTCCAGAGACCAGACATTAACATGTATGATTCTGCACCCGTAGTCACAACCAGCTGCATATGCACAAAGTACACACTCTCTCCGTCCCTAAAGGAGATGAGGCCCATATGGCACCATGCAGCCTATCAATAATGGCTGCACTTTGGGGATTCCAGCCAAACAGTAAATGTACAGGGCTCTTTTGTGTTGCTGTCAATTTTACGTGGGGGAAATTGATGAATTCACGGGCTGGGCTGTACAAATCATCCTGATACAATTGCCGTTGCTGACGATGTTTCAAAGAATGGAAAAATGTAAGGTAATGGTTGCCAGGACAACGGCAAGAGGACAGCTTTGTCCCGGGAGCGATGCTTGGGATTGGGAGGAGTTTCTGGCACAAATTCACGTGGAATTCTGATCTCCACAAATAGGCTCTACAAGATGACGCTGGAGCGTGGCGACGCTTTGCGTGCAAGTCCCAGAAAAAGATCCTCTGCAGGTCCACCACCGATTTTCTAGCACCCTTGGCTCCAGAGCCATTTTGCTGGACCAACACGTTACGGCCTTTGGGGGACAATTTAGAGAAGCCAATTAATCTACAAACCTGTAAGTCTTTGGAGTGTGGGAGGAAACTGCAGCTCCTGGAGAAAATTCACGGATAACAGAGAGAATTTACAACCTCCATGCAGACAGCATCCATAGTCAGGATTGAACTCGTGTCTCTAGCTCTATGAGGCAGCAATTCCTAATTTTCACTGCAGACACAGCATGCCTGCTAACCAAGCCACAGTTGACAGCAGAAAGCAAAATAAATGTTGTTTTTAAATTTGCAAAACCTGAAAAACATATTACTTACTGCAAGTGAATGTGCTGAGGAAATTTATCTCCAGTTGTTGTTTACTGACAGGTGGAATGGTACTACTGGGACTATTGTATGGTGTGTTGTTTTCCTCATGGATTATATTGTGTCGTGGAAACTGTGGTGGCCATTTCAATATATTTTTTCTCTCCTTGCTACCTGTGTGTTCAGCCACAATCTGGATGCCCAGATAACATTCCCGCAAATACCATTCTTCATCCGGGAAGGAGAGAAACGGAGGACTAACCCCTCGCCTCTCAACTCATGCTCACTGAACGCAGCCAGGGACTGGGAAATGCGGGTTGACCTAGGCCAGAGACTTTCCTACCCAGTTGAAATCGCAGCTACCAACCTGCAACCAGACCTCGTCCTCTGGTCCAACTCCTGTCGGCGTGTTTTCATCATTGAGCTGACAGTCCCCTGGGAGGAGGCTGTGGACGAGGCATATGAAAGGAAAAGGCTGAGATATTCCAACCTTGCAGTCGAGGCAGAGGAGTGAGGTTGGAGTGTAAGGGTGCGTCCAGTGGAGGTGGGGTGCAGGGGCTTTGTAGCCAGTTCCACCGCAAGGCTCCTGAGGGAAGTAGGAGTCAGTGGGCAGGCCCAAAGGAGGGCAATCAAAGAACTTGCCAATGCAGCCAAACGGAGCAGTCACTGGCTGTGGCTGAAAAGAAGAGATGCTGTCTGGGCTGCCACGTGACCATCAAGAGGCTAACCATAAGGCACACACCCAGGTCCGATCACCCTGCGGTGGGCCTGCCTCGACTGAGAGTGTCTTGTGATAAAAGGCCGAAACACCCAGTGACGTTGAGGTACACAACTGAAGATGTGTCTGAATGATAGCAACATCATCTAGTGGTCACCCCCAAGAACAACACCAGTCAATTGTAGTGCAAACCTTGGGGATTGTAACACCCAGTCCTACTAATCAAGCTCAGTCGATTATTCCAGATGTTGCATTTTGATCACATTTATGTTCAGTTGTCTAACTCCTTATCTCAAACGATGTGGCTGAATGGAACCAGACGTAGTCAAGGATTGCCTTAAAACTCTGCCCTTCAGTTTAAATAGAAGTGAAAGGGGAAAGATTTCATATGACTCTGAAGCACAACCTCTTCACTCAGAGGAATGTGGCTATATGGAATGAGTTGCCAGAGGAGGTAGTTGAGGCAGGTGCTTTAACAATATTTAAAAGACATTTGGACAGGTACATGTATAGGAAATATTGTGGTGTTGGGGACGATGCCGGGTTTGGCTGTGAGCACACCAACACTCGCAGTTAGGTTGAACTCACATGATATATTTTATTTACAGTGGTAAGAAAGTTTAAGACCGCATGGAGGCGTGGTGATCTCAGGCTTCTCCCTACAGTTCACCCTTGCCTCGAGTGGTGGCAGTGGTGGTCTCAGGGCTATCCTGGCGGCTCAGCTTGAAGCTGAAAAGGCAGTGCTGACAATCTCTGGATTATCCAGGCCGTTCAGCCTTTGCCAGTGTGTGGGCACAGTCCATCATTGTCCATGGGCAGCAAGAGGCACTGGCATTTCAGTCTTGCCCCGATCACTCAGTGTTAGCATCAGGAGAGACTCTAGCTGTCCAGGACTTCTTCCCGGCAGCTCAATCTTGACCACGCAATGGCACCGGTGCTCTCAGGTTTGTCCCAGTGGCTCAGTTTTCCTTAAACCTGTGACAGGGAACATAGCTAGCAGGAAGACTCCCTACCTTGTCTACCTTCATCTCTCTCCTTACTTTCTTATTCTTCCTCTTTTTTTCTTTTTCTTTTTCTCTTTCTCTTTTTCTCTTTCTCCCTTGCTTCTTCTCTTATCCTCTCCCTTCTCCCCTCCAGCTCAAATGCTTGGGTTTTATATGGAGTAGGCTCACAAGATTCAGGAGGCCAAATCTATATCAGCTAATTGGACCTCATTGTTACGAATGATGCTGGGGACTGGCCTCTCCTGACCTGTCCGCCAGTGATTGGGATCAGAGCGACATTCAAGAGGCAGCATCTCTGGAGAAAAAGGATGGGTGACGTTTCGGGTCGAGACCCTTCTTCAGAGAGGGGTCTCCAGACATTCTGCCTGACAGAGATTCTGCAGAGATACATTTTCTCCAGAGATGCTGCCTGACCTGCTGAATTACTCCAGCACTTTGTGTCTATCTTTAGGATATAGCAGCAATCGCAGTTCCTTTCCACACACTTCTTCACAAAGAGCAAGATCAGCACCAGGGACGAAGCATCCTTCTCCTTAATTGTTGCTCAAAAAAGTCGGTGTCACGAGGCACATATATTTCCCCAGCAAAGGGTAGAAGACACCTGTTGGTTTCGCTCAGGAAGTGTGGTTACCAAGGAGGTTTAGCAGCAGGTGCCATGTGACCTTATCCGGGAAACAGCGCAGAAAACAGCTTTGTAACAGCCAGGTTTGTTGAATCAGCCACATTGTGTCCTGTAAGCCATTCATAACCCCCTTCTCCCTCTCACTTACTGATACATCTCTCCTCTCATACGCAAGACATGGCATGGTGGCACAGTGGTGCAGCTGGTAGAGCTGCTATATCACAGTGCCAGAGACCCAGGTTCAATCCTGACTTCGGGTGTGCAGTTTGTACGTTCTCTCTGTGACCCCATGGTGTGAGTACCTCGGTGGGCCGAGGGGCCTGTACCACACTGTATCTCCAAACAAAACTAAACTAAACATTTATCACTTTCTTTGGACTTGCAGAACTACCTCTGCATCCAGCAATTTGCTACTTTCCCAATACTTACGCAGTGTAATTTATCTTTTGGCAAGACAGTCTCATCGAAATGGGTGGACCTGTCGACCAAATACATCATCTTCATTCACATACATACAGATCATAGAACAGAGTAAACACAGGAACAGGTCCATCGGCCCACAATGTCCATGCTGAATATGATGCCACATCTATTGTCCCTTCCTCGTATGAGAAGAGTGTTGCTCACAAGGCAAACAACAGGATTCCAGGTACCCCAACACAAATGGCACAGTTTAAAGATGCAGTGGATTTTGCCATGAAGATAAACATACTTCATTATTGGAGTTGAAGAGATAGAAAACTAGTGACAGAATCGCAAATATTTTTGAAACACCGTTTCAGCAAAAACTGAACTATGAGAAGCCTGATTTGTTGGGAATCAAGGCTGTTATATTGCCACTTCATCTTTCTTTTTGCTTTCTTTTGTTTTCCAGAGTTTGTGAGTAGAACAGGAATTACTGCAGACCCATGGAGATGATTCACCTGTTCGGAATATAGAACAATACAGCACAGGAACGTCAACCAACAACCCTTATTCTCCTCGTCAAAGATTAGAGGGCAATGTGTTAAAGCAAGATGGGCAAAGTTTAGAGGAGATGTGCCGGGTATGTTTTTTTACACAGAGGGTGGTGGATGCCTGGAACATGCTGTCATGGGTGGTGGTGGAGGCATATATGATAGTGGCGTTTAAGAGCCTTTTGGACAGGCACATGGATATGCAGTGAATGGAGGGATATGGATCACATGCAGACAAATGAGATGAATTTATCTTTGCATCATGTTTGGCACAGACATTGTTGGCTGAAGACCCCATTCCTTTTCAATGTTCTATGTTAATACAAATTAAAACAGATAGAACATATATAGTAAAAAGGCCAATAGGTCACCAGTCAAGACCTAAAAATGGTCTCTGAATCTCAAAGTAAAAGTTAATGAGTTATATTTTGAGGACATAGAACAAGGGAAATGGAAGTGAAAATAATTGTAATGATCTTTCAGGACTGCTTTGTCATTCAGGAAGATAATAGTTAAACTCTATTTTAATTCCACTTACTTTCTTAATACCGCCGTCATTTGATTAAGCTATGAAACCTGTAACAATATAAGCTTGTTAAATTTTCATCAGAAACATTGTTGCTGAGGGACTTACTGATTTTGCGTGTTGGTGGAATTATTGGTTTACGAAAAAACCCACAATGCCACATGGCCAACATACTTTTGCTCAGATGCAGAGCAGCACCGGGTTTTTATCGAGATGTGCAATCAATGTAACGTTCACACAAGGAACTGCAGGCGCCGGTTTATCGAAAAATACACAATGTGCTGGAGTAAATCAGCGGGTCAAGCAGCTTCTCTGTAGAACATGGATAGGTGACGTTTTGGGTTCTGGACCCTTCTCCAGACTGAGTGTAATCACAGTGTGAGATGGTCTCAAAGAAGCCCCGTCAGAGAGAGGAGTAAATTAACTCCATCTCACTTTACTTGTGCTTTCCACGACTTCATGGTTGTTCCTGCGTTAACTATCGAGGAAAATGAGATTCGACAGTTGCCCGTGAGTACTGTTGTGTTTATGGGAATGTCTCTATCTTCATGTCTCCTCTCATCCACACCAACCACTTTGTTTCTGCACTGCTTCAGCAAAGCAGAACGTAACTGTGAGAGGCAACACCTTACCTCCCGAAAGAGTACAGTGCAACCCATAGGGGCTTATGGTCTCTGATGAATAAGAGTCATGTAACCACAATTAGGGCGGCACAGTGGTGCAGCGGGTAAAGCTGCTGCCTCATAGTGCCAGAGACCCGGGTTCGATCCTTACCTCGGGTGCTGTTTGTGTGTGGAATTTGCACATTCTCCCTGTGACCGTGTGGGTTTCCTTGGGTGCTCTGGTTTCCTCCCACATCCCAAAAACGTGTGGATTTGTAGGTTAATTGGCTTCTGTAAATTGTCCCTAGTGTGCAGGATAGTGCTAATGTACGAGGTGATCGCTGGTCAGCGTGGACCCGATGGGCTGAAGGGCCTGTTTCTGCGCAATATCTATAAAGTTACAGTTGAAATTGATTTAAATAATTTTTTTTAAATATTTCTTTTTTTAAATTATAAAGTAAAAAATTAATACATTTATTGAAAATCACATGAAAATATACATTCATTAAAAAATTATATTAATTACATTTAATATTTACCTTTACCATTTTCACCAAAGTTGGCAAATCTATTTAAATAATGCACTGGGGTAAAGTTGTGGGGTAACTGGGCGGCACAGTGGTGCAGTGGGTAGAGCTGCTGCCTCACAACACCAGAGACCCGGGTTTGATCCTGACCTCGGTGCTGTCTATGTGTGGAGTTTGCATGTTCTCCCTGTGACAGCATGGGTTTCCTCCGGGTATTCTGGTTTCCTCCAACATCCCAAAGATGTTCGGGTTTGTCAGTTAACTGGCCCTCTGTAAATTTTCCCTGGTTGGTAGGGAGTAGGTGAGAAAGTGTGATAACATAGAACTAATGTGAACATGTGATCGATGGTCAGCATGGACTCGCTGGGCCGATGGGCTTGTTTCCATGCTGTATCTTTCAATCAATCAATCAAAAAAAGCTTCAAAATTATATCTTATGCATTATATTAAAACAGTACGACTAAAATAAGGTTAAAAATACAGGCAAGTGAACATATTGGTAGGAATTAGCAATGTAATATTGTGAAAAAGAGAAATATAATGACATACAGTAAGTAAAGTTAGACAGTTCTAATAGCAAACTTTGATGAAGTATCAACATTTGTACGTTAATATGTTTTTGTGTTAAAATTAATGATTTATCTGTAGAAATTAAGGAGTCGCTCTTTCGTAATATTTTTCACCGTTAATATGGCTTTATTAGTTTCTAATATCATGGTTTTGGTGCTTGTTATTAATTTTCATTAATTGACACAAAGTGTTTTTCTTTCTAATTATAAGATGATGGACATTAGGTTGAAAGTGCAGTAATGATCTGCCATTTGTTAGTCTCGGATTTATGGGATCATCCAGAACCCATTCATCACCTGGTGTGTCATTACCTCATTTCATTCTCACGCAGCACTGAGCTACAATTTACAGCTTTCTGTAGAACGCCGGAGGTTGCAGGGAGACCTGAGAGATGTATCTGTAGAAATTAATGAGGTATAGATAGGGTGGACAGTCAGAATCTTCTTCCCAGGATGTAGAATTCAAATACTAGAGGGCAGAGCTTTAAGGTGAGAGGGGTAAAGTTTAACGGAGATGTGCAGGGCAATTTTTTTTAAACGGAGGGTGGTGAGTGCCTGGAATGCACTGTCGGGGTCAGTGGTTGAAGCAGATACGTTAGCGGCATTGTAAAGAGTTTTGTATAGGCACATGGATATGCAGGGAATGGAGGGATAAGGGTTCTATGCAGGTAGATACGTTTTTGGAGAATCAAGGAACTGCAGATGCTGGTTTACAAAAAAGGACACAATGGGAAGGAGTCCAAAAACCTATTCCCACATCTCAATGAGTTCGGGCTCCGCCATGATGTCGAGATCTTCTTCGTCACCTCGGCCTGCAAAGTTCCCTTTGGGAAGAAATCCTTGCCTCAAAAACTGAAGAAGGGTCCCGACCCAAAATCGTCACCTATCCATGTTCTCCAGAGATCCTGCCGTACCTGCCGAGATACTCCAGCACTTTGTGTCCTTTTTAGATAAGTGATGGTCTTGGCATCATGTTCAGCAGCATCTCTGGAGAACATGGAAATGTGATGTTTCAGGTCAGGGCCTTTCTTCCTATTAGTTACTCTCGCACCTTGCATCTTTTTTTGTACTCCAGAGGTACTGCCTGACCCTCTGGATGTCAGGGGTGACAGGGAGGAGGCAGGAGAATGGGATTGACAGGGAAAGATAGACCAGCCATAATTGCTATGGAGGGCGTGCAGCGTAGGTTCACTAGGTTAATTCTCGGAATGGCGGGACTGTCGTATGTTGAAAGGCTGGAGCGATTGGGCTTGTATACACTGGAATTTAGAAGGATGAGGGGGGATCTTATTGAAACATATAAGATAATTAGGGGATTGGACACGTTAGAGGCAGGAAACATGTTCCCAATGTTGGGGGAGTCCAGAACAAGGGGCCACAGTTTAAGAATAAGGGGTAGGCCATTTAGAACGGAGATGAGGAAGAACTTTTTCAGTCAGAGAGTGGTGAAGGTGTGGAATTCTCTGCCTCAGAAGGCAGTGGAGGCCAGTTTGTTGGATGCTTTCAAGAGAGAGCTGGATAGAGCTCTTAAGGATAGCGGAGTGAGGGGGTATGGGGAGAAGGCAGGAACGGGGTACTGATTGAGAGTGATCAGCCATGATCGCATTGAATGGCGGTGCTGGCTCGAAGGGCTGAATGGCCTACTCCTGCACCTATTGTCTATTGTCTATTGTCTATTGAATGGCGTAGTCTGGATGGGCCGAATGGCCTAATTCTGCTCCTATGAATATGAGTAACTCCAGTGCTTTGTGTCTTTTTTTGTAAACCAGCATCTTCATTTCCATGTGATTCTGTTTATTTTGAAAGTTTTGTTCACCCTGTAGAGTAAAGGAAATATGTTTTCTGTAATATGTGTTAGAGCCAGTTGTGGGCAATACAGTGGTGTAGCGGTAGAGTTGCTACCTCACAGCGCCAGAAACCCAGGTTCGATCCTGACTGTGGGTGCTGGCTGTATGGAGTTTGTACGTTCTCCATGTCTATATCTCCCAGGCTCTCACTAGGGTCTCCTTGACACCCCGCGGCTCTCACTAGGGTCTCCTCGATATCCCACAACCCGCACGGCCCGTTTTTATCTTCTCCCCAAAATCCACAAACAACTGTCCTGGCAGACCCATGTTTCTGCCTGTTCATGTCTCACCGAATTAATTTCCACATACCTCGACTCCATCCTATCCCCTAGTCCAATCCCTCCCTACCTATGTCCAAGACACCTCGCATGCCATTCGTCTCCTCAATGACTTCCATTTTCCAGGCCCCCCACTCCCTCATCTTTACTATGGATGTCCAGTCACTCTACACCTCCATCCCCCACCAGGAGGGTCTTAAAACCCTCTGTTTCTTCCTCAGCCACAGAACCAGCAAAGTTCCATCTACCAATACTCTCCTCCGCCTGGCAGAACTGGTCCTTACCCTCAACAACTTCTCCTTCGACTCCTCCCACTTCCTCCAAATCCAAGGCGTAGCTATGGACATTCGCATGGGCACCAGCTATGCCTGCCTCTTTGTAGGGCACGTCGAACAATCCCTGTTCCAAGTATCCACTGGTCCTACCCCTGAACTCTACCTCTGCTACATTGACGACTGCATTGGTGCTACCTCCTGCACCCATGAAGATCTCACTGACTTCATCAACTTCACCACTAATTTCCATCCTGCACTCAAATTCACTTGGGACCATCTCCGACATCTCCCTACCATTTCTAGATCTCACCGTCTCCATCACAGGAAATTATTGACTGACGTCTACTGCAAACCTACTGACTCCCATAGCTATCTTGACTACACTTCTTCCCATCCTGCTTCCTGTAAAGACTCTATCCCCAACTCCCAATTCCTCTGTCTACACCGTATCTGCGCCCAGGATGAGGTGTTCCATACTAGGGCATCGGAGATATCCTCATTCTTTAGGAAACGGGAGTTCCCCTCTTCCATTATAGATGAGGCTCTCACGAGGGTCTCCTTGATATCCCGCTGCTCCGCTCTTGCTCCCGCTCCCCCCTTTCCTAACAAGGACAGAGTCCCCCTTGTCTTTACCTTCCACCCCATCAGCCATCGCATACAGCATATAATCCTCCAAAATTTCCGCCACGTCCAACGGGATCCCACTGCGGGCCACATCTTCCTATCTCCACCCCTTTCTGCTTTCAGCAGAGACCGTTCCCTCTGAAACTCCCTGATCAACTTGTCCCTTCCCACCCAAACCACCCCCTCCCCAGGTACTGTCCCATGCAACCGCAGGGGATGTGACACCTGTCCCTTTACCTCCCCCCTCGACTCCATCCAAGGACCTAAATAGTTTTTCCAGGTGAGGCAGAGGTTCACTTGCACCTCCTCCAACCTCATCTACTGTATCCGCTGTTCCAGGTGTCAACTTCTCTACATCGGCGAGACCAAGCGTAGGCTCGGCGATCGTTTCACTGAACACCTCCGCTCAGTCCGTCTTAACCTACCTGATCTCATGGTTGCTCAGCACTTTAACTCCCCCTCCCATTCCCAATCTGACCTTTCAGTCCTGGGCCTCCCCCATTGTCAGAGTGAGGCCCAGCACAAATTGGAGGAACAGCACCTCATACTTCGCTTGGGTAGTTTATACCCCAGCGGTATGATCATTGACTTCTCTAACTTCAGACAGCCCTTGCTTTCCCTCTCTCTCCATCCCCTCTCCCTTCCCAGTTCTCCCACTAGCCTTACTGTCTCCGACTACATTCTATCTTTGTCCCGCCCCCTCCCCTGACATCAGTCTGAAGAAGAGTCTCGAGCCGAAACATCACCCATTCCTTCTCTCCAGAGATGCTACCTGAGCCGCTGTTACTCCAGCATTTTGTGTCTACCTCCCTGTGACAATGTGGGCTTCCTCCAGGTGCTCCGGTTTTCTCCCACACTCCAAAGACTTGCAGGTTTGTAGATTAATTAGCTTTGGTAAAAATTGGAAATTGTCCCTCGTGTGTAGGATAGTGTTAGTGTACAGGGTGATCACTGGTCGGTGTGGACTCGGTGGGCTGAAGGGCCTGTTTCCATGCTGTGTCTCTAGAGTCTAAAAATTGCTACGTCACAGCACCAGAGACCCACGTTTGATCCTGACTTCGGGTGCTAGAGATGAAGAATACACAATACCTTAATTGCAAATGCGTAGAAGAGCGTGCATTGAGCTAAGAACTCGGGAGATCTCTTCTGTAGACAAGGTTACAATCAAGAAACACATATTATTACCACCCTTGCTTTTTCTGGTTAGACTTGGATAACTAACACTATATTTGGCCAATTACAAAGGACCATAAACATGTACTAAATTCACTTTGGAAGTTGAAGTTTTGCAAACCGTATAGTGGCTCCCAATATGTCTCGAGGATGGGAGCATGGCTACCAAGCCCGAGCCATGGATATCGGGATAGCTTTGTGAAGAACTGTAAGCCCTCTGGCTTTGAAAGTAACTTTAAAAATCACAGTCACAAACTGCAGATGTTGGAATCTGCCCAATAGCAACAAGCCTGTGGTAACATATGTTTTACTCATAATTAACCACTTACCAAACGTGATCCAGAAATATAATACGGCAGATGGTGGAATATGAAGCAATACAGAAAATATTCGAAAACTCAGGTGGTATTGGCATTGGGATGCAGAGGTACAGTTGGACAGTGTACTAAGGTGCAGTGTAATACTCTCATGTGCTAGCCAGTTAAATCATACCACACATGAGTATAATCAAGCCATACATAAGTACAACAGGTAAAGGGAAAAATACCATGCAGTAGCACAATGTTATAGAGATACAGCTCCAAATAAAGTGCAGTTTTAAAAAGTGCACAGGTCGCAATGTGGTTGGTTGGAAAATCGGGTTGATACTCTTAGCCTTTGGAAAGACTGTTTAGTAGTTATCAGACAGCTGGGAAGAATCTGCTCCTGAATCGAGTGATACGTGCTATCAAGCTTTTGTATCTTCTGCCCGAGGGGAGAGGGGAGAAAAGGGAATGACTGGAGTGTAAGTAGTCTTCGATTATGTAGCTGCTTTTCTGAGGCAAATGGGCTGTTCAGAAAAAATATTAAATCGCAACCTGAACTTTTTTTCATGACCAGCTCAGTTGGAACTAAAATTGTCCAATATACCGAGGACAAATCATGTACAGAGATCACAAACAATTTTAACAAGAGTTTTCATTCTGGTCTCATCTCTCTTTAAATTGTCCATATTTTGCCCGATGCAGCTGTAAAATATCCCTTGATGAATACCGAGCAGTATATCAATAGTTGTTGAGGGAGTATGCAGCATTGAACATGCGTAGAACATACAACAGTACAGCACGGGATCAAGTCCTTCGGGCCTCAATGTCCGTGCTGAACATGATGCCAAGACCAACTCGTATATGCCTGTACGTCATCCATATCCCTCCATTCCCTGCCTATCAATGTGCCAATTTCAAAGTCTCTTAACTCAACGGTAGAGTTGCTGCCTTACAGCACCAGAGACCCGGGTTCAATCCTGACTTCGGGTGCTGTCTGTGCGGAACTTGTACGTTCTCGCTGTGACCATGTGAGTTTTCTCCAGGTGTTCCGGTTTCCTCCCACACTCCAAAGATGTACAGGTTTGTAGGTTAATTGGCTTTGGTAAAATTGTCCCTCATGTGTTAGACAGTGTTAGTCTACGGGGTGATCGCTGGTCGGCACGGACTCAGCGGCCTGTTTCCGCATTGTATCTCTAAAGTTCAAAGTCCAAAGTAACAGTCTCCATGCAACCCTTGGCATTCCAGAGAAGCCCCCTGGCGTTTCAGAGAACAGGTACAAATCAAGACTCCCTGACGATACTCCTCCAGTGCCAACTGAAGACCTGGCATTTATGGCAATTAACAGGAGTTTCACATGATAAAGCAGACCTAATGAGCTGAATTTGTACACCTAATTTAAAAAAACGATCAGTAAGCAACATTCTGTAATTGGATACTCTCAACAACAAATGAGAATTATTGGTAAGTATTGGAACAGGCCAACAGAAACAGAAAAAGATGCACCAGAGAGGGATTGATGATGGACCAACATTACTCATACTTACACACTTGTCAGTTCCAATACAATAAGGCATTTTCTTGAAATTTTGTAGCTAATTCTTCTGAAATTTGGGTAAATTATGCACAGTGACACAAAGTGCTGTACAGCCTAAATGGGGCCATACAAATTATCTGTTAATCTCATGAATATTGTCCTTCTCACAAATGAAAAACACATAAGAGGCTGAATGCAAGTTCACACTACGAAATTAGAAATGAGAAATTAGGAATTAAGTTTAGAAAAACTTACTGAGTATGAAGCAGTGAACATACAGTTATTATGTGGGGAGATTGTAGCTGCAAGATGCACCGTAGAAAGCATTTTATCGGGATGCATCACAGCATGGTTTGAGAACAACTCCATTCAAGACCGCAAGAAATTGTAGAGAGTTGTGGACATAGTCCAGAGCATCACGCAAACCAACCTCCCTTCCATTGACTCCATCTACACTTCATGCTGCCTCGGCAAGGCAACCAGCATAATCAAGGACTAGTCTCACCCCGGCCACTCCCTCTTCTCCCCAGAACTTTGAAAATGCATACCTCCAGATTTAAGGACAGTTTCTTCCCAGCTTTTATCAGGCAACTGAACCGTCCTATCACCAACTAGAGAACGGTCCTGACCTACCATTCACCTCATTGGAGACCTTTGAACTATCTTTAATTGGACTTTATCTTGCATTAAACGTTGTACCCTTTAGTTCATGGAAGGCATTTTCAAACGCAATAGCATCAGTGACCTCAGAATTTGCTTCATCCACGATGATCTTCTCTCACCTACAAATAATGCTGATCAATGGGGAGAAACATCTAAGATCAGTGCATTCTCCTGCACCTTTGCACGGTTGGCAGTGTGGCAAGCCTCTAAGCCACATGCCAGTGCCTTGGCATCCAACCATAGCAACCACATCATTCCACATTGCCAACATCCACTGACGTACTTCTCTTTCTCTTACAGTATAAAGTAGAACAAGACTGGGTAGCTCATCAGAGGGACATAGGCCTGCATTTTCTAAAACCTTTGGAGGAAATGATGCTGACCATTACCTGGATACTTTGTCAGTGCTAATGGTGAAATCAATGAAGATGATATTATTAAACTCCACACACACAGCACCCAAGGTCAGGATCGAACCCAGGTCTCCGGCGCTATGAGGCAGCAGATCTACCAGCTGCCCCCCTGTGCCGCAGGGATAGAAAGGTTTAGAGGGATAGGGGCCAAACACGGGCAAATAGGTCTAGCTTATATGGGCCATGTTGGTCGGCATGAACGATTTGGGCCTGTTTCTGTGCTGTATGAATCTATAACATCTGTGTGCATTGCGTTTATGGGCCTGATAGAATTTTACTATCCCGTTGTCAAAGCAAATGTCCATTAAACTCACTTGACTTGAAGGATTCAAAGATTTCATTGCAATGGCACAGTTTTAACTCGTGTCTTCATCAGTGCTTTCTTCCTCAACAACAGCATGAGTGAAGAGGTGTAGGCACAGGAGCAACTCACACTGACATCAGTTGCTTGCTGGTACACGATACTGGATCAATGACAGCAAAAGTGCTCTCTCCTTCTGCACTTCCATGGGCGTAAAGCAAGCCGGGCTCCCGCTGTTGGAATGGGATGTACAGTCAACACCTTCTGGGCTGGCAAAGCACTGACAGAAGGAGCAGCTGAGTCACAGGCAGATCCCCTGGAGACCCCTCAGCAAGCCTCACCATTTATTCCATGTAGCAGTATATCAATTAAGTGTAGAGCACAAGGAGGTCCAAGGCAATTAGTGAACATAGCGCAAGAGGCAAGCCAAGGAGGATATTACATTAAACACTTATCTCACTCTCGACTTTATCAAAACGAATGCACAATTTTCATTTTAAACTCTGTCGCGATTATTTTCTTTGAAAATCAATGGTCTCGAGATAAATAATAGCAACTAGGAATGGATTTTGCAAATAAATTGAAAGCAAAAGAACTTAGAACAGAGAAGGTCGATCAGTACAGCACGAGAACAGGCCTTTCAGCCCACAATGTCTGTGCCGAGCATGATACCAAGACCAACTCTTCTTATCTACCTGCCCATAATCATATCTGTCGGCACGTGATCCATATCCCTCCATTCCATGCATATCCATATGCCTATCCAAAATTCTCTTAAATGCCAGTAAGAGCCTTTTAAAACCATCCTGTGTATGGCCTCTCTGGGATGCACAGAGCTTCTTTATTGAGGCCAATGGATTTCTGTCACATGTCCATTGGTCATTAAAATGAACACAATGCAGGCATTCTTTGCATCCTGGACTGGTGATGGTATGGAAGGACTCCAACTGTCTCACTAAAGGTCACAAAGTGCTGGAGTAACTCAGTGGGTCGGGCAGCATCGCTGGAAAACATGGGTTGGTGACGATTCGGTCGGGACCTTCTTCAGAAGCAACTGTTTCTCCGTCATGTTATCAAACACCTTGCAACACAGATCACCCTTTGTATCTATCGTAGATCGATTCCAGAAAGAAATATCAGCCAAAATTCTTTGCTTCTTTACTTGGCCATCTGCTTCACCCGATTCACCCACTAAACCACAACACCTTAACTCCTAAAGCATCTACCATGAAGGCGGACACCTCTGAAATTAAGGGGATCCCTGAGGGAAAAGAAGTGACTGATTGACTAAACTCAGTGGAAAGGGACTGATGAATCTCAGTGATGAGTATCAATGATGAGGATTCATCCAACGCTCTCTCAAGGGGATGACATGCCTCTTCTTGTCACAGGCTCAAGAGTTCAAGGGTCGAGTCCATAATAGTTGGGAGCAAGTATTCTGAATGGAGGCATTGGGGTTCGTGGGAGCAATTGTGCATTCTTCCTTGCTTAAAAGTGAAGAGTATCCACAAAAGGTTGCTTGAAAACATTTTCATTTGGGCCTGTCAATTCCTAAAGCATGTGGGGAACGCTGCTTATAGATGTTGACCTCAGTGTTTTTGTTTTTTGTCCTTTTACCCTCTCAAATTATTTTTTTTTAATGTTATATTTTTATATAAATCTGTGCTTTTTAAGCTATTAACTGTCTATATCCTTACTGTTTTAAATTGTATTTTTGTTTAGACCTGTGTTTTGGGTTGGAAAGCACTTTGGGTTGCATTCAATTGTATGAAAAATGCTACAACAAAAAAAGTTATTCTTCTCCTTCTCCTTCTCCTTCTCCTCCTCCTTCTTCTTCTTCTTCTTCTTCTTCTTCTTCTTCTTCTTCTTCTTCTTCTTCTTCTTCTTCTTCTTCTTCTTCTTCTTCTTCTTCTTCTTCTTCTTCTTCTTCTTCTTCTTCTTCTTCTTCTTCTTCTTCTTCTTCTTCTTCTTCTTCTTCTTCTTCTTCTTCTTCTTCTTCTTCTTCTTCTTCTTCTTCTTCTTCTTCTTCTTCTTCTTCTTCTTCTTCTTCTTCTTCTTCTTCTTCTTCTTCTTCTTCTTCTTCTTCTTCTTCTTCTTCTTCTTCTTCTTCTTCTTCTTCTTCTTCTTCTTCTTCTTCTTCTTCTTCTTCTTCTTCTTCTTCTTCTTCTTCTTCTTCTTCTTCTTCTTCTTCTTCTTCTTCTTCTTCTTCTTCTTCTTCTTCTTCTTCTTCTTCTTCTTCTTCTTCTTCTTCGAAGGCTAATCCAGGAATATATTGGTTGAAACTTAGTTTCGTTCATCTTAGAGATTCAGCATGGAAACCGGCCCTTCGGCCCATCACATCTACGTTGGCCATCGATCCCCCGTTCATATTAGTTCTATGTTATTCCACTTCCTACTACACTCTAGGAGCAATTTACAAAGACAAATTAACCTACAAACCTGCGCATCTTTGGGACGTGGGAGGAATCCGGAGGAAAACCAAGCGGTCAACAGAGAGAACGTGCAAACTCCACACACAGACAGCACCCGAAGTCAGGATCGAACCCGGGTTTCTGGCGCTGTGTGGTAGCAGCTCTACCCACTGCTCCGCTGTGCCATCCCTGTGCACTTATTGTTGAGATGTAAGTACATGTCAGCATTGTTGATTAAGCTGATTAGCAAGGTATCACAAAATGCTGGAGTAACTCAGCAGGTCAGGCAGCACCTTGGAGAGAGGGAATGGGTGACGTTTCGGGTCGAGACCCTTCTTCAGACTGATGTCAGGGGGGGCGGGACAAAGAAAGGATATAGGTGGAGACAGGAAGACAGTGGGAGAACTGGGAATGGGGAGGGGAAGAGAGGGACAGAGGAACTATCTAAAGTTAGAGAAGTCAATGTTCATACCGCTGGGCTGTAAGCTGCCCAAGCGAAATATGAGGTGCTGTTCCTCCAATTTCCGGTGGGCCTCACTATGGCACTGGAGGAGGCCCATGACACAAAGATCAGACTGGGAATGGGAGGGGGAATTGAAGTGCTCAGCCACCGGGAGATCAGGTTGGTTAAGGCGGACTGAGCGAAGTCCGCCTTAACTAAGCTGATTTCCTACACAAGCTGATTAGCAATGCTCACAAGTGCATTTCAATAAAAAGACAGAGAAAAGTTTTAATGTTATTTTTTGATTGAAACTTCCCATTCTTGTCTTTGCTAAATGAACTTCCTTCGGGTGCTACTATTTCCTCCCACATCCCAAAGACGTGCGGTTTTGTAAGTTAATTGTCCCTCTGTAAATTGCCCCCTAATGTGCAAGGAGTAGATGAGTAAGTGGGGTAATATAGAATTAGTGTGAGCTGCCGATCGTTGGTCAGCATGGACTTGGTGGGCCAAAGGGCTTGTTTCCATGCTCTAACTCAACTCAAACGAACTAAATTCTAAACCTCCCATAACTTAAACACACACATATCCAGCTTATCCAGAGGTTTGGACACAAAATGCTGGAGTAACTCAGCGGATCAGGCAGCATCCCTGGAGAAAAGGAACAGGGGATGTTTCGGGTCGAGACCCCTTCTTCAGACTTCTTTTCTTGGCAGCTAACCATCCCTTGTATTGTGGGCTATTATGGCGGGAGTGCCTTTTAAATCATCCATCATATGGTCGAAATGTGATTGCCTAACTCGGCTAAATTGAAATTAGTTCTGTATCCATGGGAACTGGACTACCAAACTAATTTCATTGAGGGCCCTCAAAGCGAGTTAAGTGACAAGATTTTGAACACATCAGTCAGGTCCCAGACATAAAATAACAGTGCGTAACTCACCGTAAAATGCAGTTCAATATGCAACACCGGCATCTATCATGTTCAGATGTTGTAACAAAACTTTTCTTAAGAAATATCTTTCAGAACCCCTACTACCTGTGATTGATCTGAGTGATTCCAATGCATGGTATTTGTATATTATATATTTATATATTAAATATTGTGTTACATTTCTATAATGAATCAGAGTCGTAGAGTCATACAACACAGAATCAGGCCCTTCGGCCCAACTATCCCATGCCAAACATCATGTCTCATCTACACTAGTCCCACCAGCACACCTTTTATTCCTCTAAACCTATCCAGTGCCGGATTAACATAGCAGCAAAAGTAGCATTTGCCACGGGCCCCGCATTTTCGAGGGCCCCGTACTAAATGCTTGCAAGCTAAATGTTTGAAATCGGCATCCCACTGAGGGGCGCTGTGTTGTGCGCGCCGATCCCCAACCGCCGCGGTTTGAATGTGTTGGCGGGGAAGCACGGACCAATGGGCAGCCGGCGCGTCACCGCCCAACCGCCAACCCTAAGACAGACCCTCACCCCCCCCCCACCCCCACACCCAGAGGGACAGAGACCGGCACCAGCAGTGGCACAGAGACCGGGGTAGACTGTGGGGTGGGGGGGGCACCGTTAATTAGTGCTTTGACAAGGCGTGGGTTGGGGCTGGTTAGGGGCAGAAACTGGTGGGAGGGTCAGTGTCGCTGGGGTTGGGGGGGGGGGTGAGGGTCAGCCGTGCCGGGGTTGGGGGGGTGAGGGTCAGCCGTGCCGGGGTTGGGGAGTGAGGGTCTGTGTTGCCGTGTGTGTGTGTGTGCGAGGGGGTGATGGTCAGTGTTGCTGGGTGTGTGTGTGTTTGGGGGAGGGTCAGTGTTGCCGGGGTGTGAGGGGGTTGTGGGCGGGGTGAGGGTCAATGTTGCTGGGTGTGTGTGGGGGTGTGTATGGGGGTGTGTGTGGGGGAGTGAGGGTCAGTGTTGCTGGGTGTGTGTGGGGGGTGAGAGTCAGTGTTGCCAGGGTGTGAGGGGGTTGCGGGGGGGGAGTGAGGGTCAGTGTTGCCGGGTGTGAGGGAATGGGGGTCTGTCGCCGGGTTGCCGGGTGAGATGGGGTGGTTGATTCGCGCTTCTTGCTTGCTTAGGTGTTGTTACTACTTTATTTCTTCTACGTGACTATATTATTAGTTCTTGTACAAATAAAGTTTATTTTAATATATCTGTGGGTTACATCAGCTCAGCACCTGAAAACACGACGCATACCTTTTTATTTCCTGATGTTCACATGTTTATTTACATAAACCATTTCTTTTAAAATGCATATTCATTGAATTTTTTTTACATTGCAAACAGCAATGAGCAAAAGAGCCAGAGATATTGGATGTCATTATGCTTCTGCAAGTGCAAAACGTAAAGCGAAGGAAGAAAAAGAAAGAAGAGACCAACGTGATATCAAAAACAAGTAAGTTGACCGAATACTTGAATGTTCATGGTGATGGCGCTATAACGGCTGAAGCTGGGAATATGGGAACAACTAGTACTAGTGCAGCAGAAGGCATGATACAGCAACAGCCAGCATCCATTGAATGCGAAAGAACAAGTGAAAAGACCAAGTACTCTAATGATATTGGTGAATGGCCAAATGATCTAGATGATTGTGATCATGAATATTGGATAGCCAAGAGAAATGATGAATGTCAACATGCTAATAATAGTGACTTCTCTTCATCCATGCAATTGAATGACAATGAAAAGAATCCTCCGCACTGTCAGAAGAATTATTTCACATGTTCATAAACCTACAAACAAGCAACATGCAATAAATTGGTTATGCTATTCAGAAAGCAAAGGAAGCCTATTATGTTTCCCATGCAAGGTTATGACTTCAGGATGTTCATCAAAGTTTAGTGAAGAGAGGTTTAATGACTGGAAAAATGCAAGCAATCTATTACGTCAACATGAAGAAAGTTCCTCACATAGACAAGCTTTAATTTTACTGTCGATGCGCAAAAACAAAGGTGATTCCCAACTTGTGAAATAAATGGATTCTGAATAAAAGTATAGGCGCACACTTCTAGAGCGAATAATTGAAGTTGTAAAGTTTTTAGCAGAACGAGGCCTTTCATTTTGTGGTAATGATGAAACTGTTGGCTCTCCTCATAATGGAAATTACTTGTAGTTGTTAGAATTACTGGCCAAGTTTGACCCTTTTCTGGCAGAGCATAGAAATACTCATGCAAACAAAGGAAAGGGACAAAAATTATACCTATCTAAAACAACATGTGAGGAATTCAACAATCTGATTAGATCCAGCATATTGGATCACATTATCGGTGAAGTGAAGAAATACAAGTATTTTTCTGTTTCATTGGATTCTACGCCAGA